>NC_072468.1:24250894-24571096 GCF_027596085.1 Anoplopoma fimbria | reverse complement strand
CTGTTCTAACAGTGCAAACAACGGCAACAGGGATGACAGAGCTAACAATGTTAGGGTGGAAGCTAACATGTAATACAAGATAGACATTATCTTTTCATAGCAAATAGTTCTTTGCTGCTTGTTAATGCTATAAATATCGTATAGAGATCTTTTACTTTAAGTTGCTTTATTATAGAATGAATCGGAATAAAGAAAAAGATGACCCTGGTTACCACACTTTATCCAGATCGCTCTACCTCAAGACAATCCAGTTTCATCGTGTGGTTTGTTAGCACTGAAAGCAACCAATGAGATCATTTTTTTCTTCCAGAGCAGCTCTGCTCAGACAAATGTTTGTGATCTCCAATCTGCCAAAGCGTTGTGGCTTTAGACCGGTGGCTTCAGATCACTGCAGTGAAACAAACATCATGGATCACAAGACATGAAAGTGCTGGGGGCTTTTAGCTCATCTGCCAAGACAAATATTCAAGCTCCACACAACCGCTAAAAGCAACAGTGGACTTGAAACTGTCTTGTTTTCACAGTTTGTAACAGTGCTGAATCATGATTCTGTGTGTGTGTGTGTGTGTGTGTGTGTGTGTGTGTGTGTGTGTGTGTGTGTGTGTGTGTGTGCAGGCAACTCCTTTCTTTATAGGGCTGATGGTGCTGGAGATGGTGGTGGGCCTGCTGAAGACTGGGTCCCCAGTGGTCACCATCAGTGACGGACTCACCTCCGTATCTTGTGGAATGATCTCCAGAATCCCACTGTGAGTGTTTAGCTGCAGCTCATAGTCAGGTTATACTGTATGATATGATTGGATGGTAGTAGAATAAGACGTGTGCTATGACAGTTTCTGGGCAGGTTTACAGAATTAAATTGGTTTGATTTTTATGCCAAGAGACTGAGCCAGCATTTTTCATAATGACTTTTTCTGGCAAATTCAAAAAGTGGCCGGCTAGGCAACCTTTGCTGACGGCGTCACAGCGTTAAATCCAACTTGTATTTCATTCGTTTTAAGAAATATGACGTAATTAACATAACTAATGGAGCCACATATTTCTGACAGACTGTGCACATTTCAGTGCCGAGCCCAGGGATCAAAATTTAGCAGAGGTGGAAGAGGCACAAGCAAGGACAATACAAATTTGCCTTTGCATCGATTGTCTATCCCCATAGACCTCCATGATAAAATGCCCAACTTTAACAGGCTGGTACCAAAAAATGGTTTTGGTCTCTATAGCTGATTTCGACTGTATGGGGATGAATTTTTTATATAAATTACCGGTTAATTATATGAAGGGCTTAAAGTTTGGCATTATTAAGGGCGTGGCCACTTTGAGTAAGGCCTTAGATGTCACTGCCAAGACGCCAACAGGCAGAGCCACCTACTTTGAGCTTCACAACATCTCTACAGAAACCTTTGGGTGACGTCACATAGACTACATCCATATTTCTAACCAATCTCACTACTAATGCCTATATTTAACCAGTCCAAACAACAAAGGCAACAAGCAGTAGCCAATCAGAGGCAGAGTACGGCGGGAAAAATGTCTTTGTCTTGCTTGCCACCTGCTGATTAATGTGCATGGGGTTAGCATAGTTATCATAGCTGCTTTTTCTGTTTTGAATGACAAAAGTTGGACCGCATTTTTGCAACTTTATATGTTGCTGTTTTAATTGACCGTTACCTCATCCTAAATGAGGTAATGTGATGTAGGCAACAGGAAGCAGGTGCATTATTTGTTATTCAGTTATAGTACCATTATTGTGGAAAGCACACAATAACCAGTTATTTGTGAGTTGCTAGATTGATTTAGATGTGTATATATATGTATGCAGGAAATGGCCTACTTTATTTAACCCCTTGCTGAAACGGACACCTGAAGGTGTTTGGTGAAGCAAGCACACTGGGACTGTCTTGAAAACATGCATAAACAGTACAACTGTAACATGAACCACATATTGCACTAACACATGCACTAACACATGCACACTGTGGACTGTCTGTTTTCCCTCAGGCTGTTCATGAGAAGCTGTGAGCTGACTGCTTACATGTACGTGTGGGACCGGTACCGGCTGCTGGAGCTCCCGTGGGACTCTGCCTGGACCTGGTGGCTGGCCTTCATGGGCGTGGACTTCTGCTACTACTGGGTTCACCGCGTGGCTCACGGTACCAAAACACAAGACACTCACGCTGATGTACACAACTCACAAAGAAGGACTCACAGCTGATGAGTGTAGTTCATGAGAATTGTTTTCACATTCTGTCTGTAAATATAATATTTCAGTTATTGTTGTTTTTCTACTGTTTCTTATTGCTTATTTTTTTTATTTTCATTTTTTATTTTTATCTTGTCTTTCTTCTACTATGTCTCTTGTGTGCACTTTACTCTATGCTGCTGTAAGCCTGCACATTTCCCCGCTGCGGGACTAATAAAGGATTATCTTATCTTATCTCTTATTATTCTGGTGGTAGTTTGGTTGGCAAGCGCTCATTGCTGTGTGGTTTCTGCTCAGCATATTATACAGAAACAGGTATGCACCTCGTGGTTTTTTTGTGTTGTTGTGAGCACTCTGTTTTTTTATTCAAACTCATCCCAGAGTAAGAAACTATCACCTCTCTGCGCTGATTTAAAAAGTCAGATTTGACAGCCTTCAGGTTCGTTCCTTCTCTGAGCACCTCGGCTGTGGTCAGCTCAGATGTTACAGAGGATTTGAACATTGACCACTTTTCGTGGTGGAAGAGTATTAAAATGTTAGTAGAAGCCATGCCTTGAGCATCATCCTCTTCTCCACTGATCATACAAATATTTTGTTTGCATCATTACATTTCGTTGTAAACTAAGCCTTACACCCATGTACCAAAGACGGCTTCTGTACATTTTTCCCGCTTTAAATTACAACACTAATCGTGTCCCCTTCCTTTTATACTGTGTCACTCAGACAATACCAACAAAAAAACGACAAAGCTAGCTGACGATAAATGGTCGCAAAATGTTGATTTAGTTGCCATCCCTGCAGGGAGGAGCACCCTAGATAGCACACACATCATGCTGTCCTGGACGTTGTGGAGGAAGCAATTATTTTTGAGTTACATGCAGCTGGTTTTAGAGCCGTGCAGATGTGAGAGGCCGTAGTCTCCAGAGGGCTGTGGTCTTAACCCGGAGCTCTCGCAGCAACAAGCTGGATATAGTCGAGGCGCTAAATTAGCGTCGTCCTGGAGCATCACTGTTAAAGCAGAAATAAAAAAATATAAACCGGATACAGTACTTCTACAGCAGTTGCTCGACATCTTTTAAAAAACGACTCTTCCCGTTTTTTTTGCTCAACTGATGCACGTGCCAGATGCTCGGCTGCCGCACCGGAAGAGAGGTATTTATTTGTGGCCTGCACCGATGTTTATTTGTGTCAGTGGCACATCAAGCTGCCCGCCGCCTCGTCCACATGGTTTTGGCTGAAAGTCCAGAATGTGGCAAAACAGAAGCCGTGTTTTGAAAACCGTCTCGCCAAGAACTGCCCGACATGATTTTGGTGACTGAGAACATCAGTAGATTTTGTCTCTATTGCACCATTCTACTTTTAACATGCACTGGAGGCAGTTTTAGCAAAGGTTTGTCTCCTGTCACAAATTTGATGAATTAAGACTCGACTTGGCAAAATAAAATAAAAAAAGGTTTGACTTGGACTTGAACACCAATGACATGTGACTTTACTTAAAAATAAGTTCTTTAAAAAGGGTGCCAATAAATGGTTAGGGTAACAATAAAGGTATGCAGCTTATTTTTAGTCTTCTGTAATTACCCTATTTTTCTTAAAACATTGTGTAAATTGTCTCACACTTCAAGTTTTAATGGGGCTTTATTTGCGTGTATGTACCAGACAAGGACCAAGGTCACTGAACGTATCACTGTGGTAGTGGTGCATTGGCATGACAAATCAGGCTGTTTTCATACACTGTTCGCAGCTGTACCTACAAAAAATAATGCACTATAATTCGTATTTAACTTTAATTTGTATGTATTCTGGCTGACTTTATATAATGAGCGACAAATTTGGCGTAGATAAGAGGGAGTGTCTAAAAACACCCGACTTTCACCCAGGAGGCCGCTGTCCGTGTCTTGCGTAAAACAAGAAGTCATCGTTAATTTATTTGTCACATAACTCCGGTAATTAAGTAACTCCCCTTTCATAGTTATTTTAACACAAACGACAATTGTTTTTTCTAAACCTTCTTTTTCTAAAGTTTCTTTGTTGCCTAAACACCACATGGGACATGCTGGTCACTTTTGTTTCTGCACATTTGTAGGAAAACACTTGGAAAATAATATCCGTCATCATCATGGATCATATGAGCCATTGTGTGAGGATGCATTGCCCTCAGACATCCAACAGGCAGTGAGCTCCATAAGGCTCAGATCAGATGGATCGCATGTTAGCAGTCCGGGGCGGTTCTTGTTTCAGTGAGAGTGAAAGGTTTTGCGCTGATGCATTGCAGAGCATCTTGCGTATTTGTGATCTATGCTCCTCGATTTATTTTGCAGGAGCAAACGTTCTCTCTCATTGTTGTGAGTTTTGCTGGGTTTACCAACCGTAATCACCATGATATGAACAGAAAACTGGAGGCATATTAGTGCTATATTTAATTTTTCTGTTAAGTTGTTGTCATTAATTTAAACTGTACTATGAACTCTTAGGTACAGTATAGTTCCTGGTTTGTGTTAAGCCAATGTTGGCTCTCATTTGGTGGTTGCTTGGCGACATTAAGTTAAAAAAGCAATGCAGTCTGCCTCACTTTTTCAACCTGCAAAATGTGGTCTGTTTATTATATAGTTTATTGTTGTTCCAAGAAAAAAAACTTGGAGGATCCAATATTGTTAGTTAGCCCTCAGTGTTTGAGGCTGAATGATCATCTAGACAAAGCTCCACACTGCTGTTTTCATAATCTAGGAAACCAGGCTAATGTGTTGTACCTTATTTTTAGAATCACTGCTGTAATGTGTGTCTTAATGAAGTGTGTGTGTTCCTGCCGTTGCCCTCATTGTCTGAAGATGCAGAGGTAGGACGCTCACAGTATCACATATCTGCTTGGCTTATTAGGTCGGAATTATTTCATTTTTGAACTGCAGAATCATTTTTACATCTAAAAAAGTTCCACTTTCATTTCCTCTTCTACTAGCGTTGTTATTATGGAACATTGTGGCGTCACAGATAATTGTCTGGTGCCGAGTGCCCGCAGCGTTCACTCGGGATCTAAGCTTTTCCCCTTGTTACCAAAGTGAAGCGGGACTCCACCACCGCAGGACAGGCTCAGCACGGTCCTCACTCGTCACTCTGGTCAGCCGAGGTCATCTCGGTCAACTCGAGCAAGGTTCAACAAAAATCTTCCAGCTTGTGGGATGTTTCCTATAATGAAGCACTGAGGAATGAGACAGCTACAGGATGCGGGTAGAAAGTATTTTTCAGCAGTTTAATGAGTGTCAAATTGTCATGTAAAGCTGCTTTTGGAGTCTTCTTTTATTGCACTCAAGTCTTGGAACAATATCGCTGTTTCTTGCCTCAAAACAGCAGGAACACTGCGTCTATAATCCTATTGTGTCAGGGCATATGAGCTATAAATCTTAATATTGCACAAAGGGAAATATTACAAAAGAGAACTTCAAAATGAGGCAAAAGTGACATCCTCTGCTGGGAAATACGAGCCCTTATTAGCCTCAGCGTAGAATATCATTTTCAGTTTTATGGCCTTTTTTTTTGTAGTTTCCCTCCACATGAAAGGACAGCTCAAAATTAATTAAGTGGAAAGTACTTTGAAAATCCTTCAGCCTGTGCTGATGCCATCTCTACTGAGGAGACATGCCCACTTGGCTACACTCTTCCCAGATGTTGTGATGGCGGAGATAACAACAGACTGAAAGAAAAATGAGCTGCCTCTGTCTGCAGCCGTTTGGATGAAATTTCAGGATTCTGCATTGACAGAAATATTAGCAACTAGAAAGGTTCACTCAGTAGAGTCCAGATCTACGCCAGGTTAGTCTGCAACGACCACTGCTGGATTGTGTGATTGAATAAATACAAGCCACAATTGGTAAACCTCCAGTCTAGACACTTATGAGCTGTAACGTTTTCAAACTCAAAAACTAGTGGCGTTTGCATGAAATTGGGTCAAAGTCATTGTATAAGACATTACATCTGTGTCAGCGATGTACTCAGCTGTGACAGCGATGCACTCATTAGTGTGTGTAGTGGTAGCTCCGCTAGCTGTTTGCTGTTAGCCAAACACACCGTCCATAATGAAAAAAGTGGGCAAACTTTTTTATCTCACTTTGTGTCTGCAGAGTGGCGACTGGCTGTGATGCACTCAGCTGTGTTATCACTAGCGGCCCCTACCTGCAGGTGGTTAAGAGTATTGAGTGAGGATTTAAGCAGGCAGTCAATGGCAGAATAAAAAAGACGAATATAGGTTTTGAGAGAAAGTGTGAGTCACAGTGAGGTTGCAGTGAGGTTGCAGTGAGGTCTTTGAGTGATTAGCCATGGACAGACACTCACTCACACACACACACACACACAACCAAACGCATTGTCCTCCTTGCGTAGATAAAATGCTCGTGACTGGATCCTGTTTGTGGCTTTTGTTTCACATTAAGTCTGCTGACAAACACGAGTCGCGGTGCTTGTTTATCTGAACTCTTGATAACCATATTTGCTTAAACTCAATGGCACATGTCCCAAAAAAATCGATACTCTGCAGCTTTAGTGGGTCCTTCTTTTATAATTAACTGTTTTGTTTTTTTGAAAAGAACCTGGAATTGTTCAGTTGCTGACAGATTGGTAAAAAGTATATCTCCCCTAACCGCTGAGATAATATGACCCTTGCTCCACATTTAACCACCATTTAACCACCTTTTTCTAAACACTTTGGTTTAATAACCTGGTGACTGACAAGAATAGAAAACAAATTCCAATTTCGCCCACATTTTGTCTGCTGCTGTACCCCGTCAGACAGACTATATTTGTTCCAAACTTTTCTATTCTGAACCAGATGATTTCGGGTGAGCGGGAGGGCGACTCGGTTCGGATGCGGCCATGATGTTGACAGGCCTGTTGATTCTGTTTATTCTAACCTCATATCGCGAGTGCCACTAATAGCAGCTCTGCTCTCGGGCGGCATCTATATCCAGGCATGGCAGCGGGGCTGAGGCCATTAATCAGCCAGTCAGCTGTCCGTACTCTGATTATATGTGAGGTAATGGAGTTACGCTGCCGTCGTCTCACCACACCGGCTGCTGCTGCTCTGTGTTACGCTTATAGCTCGGAAACATCAGAGGATCAATTGAAGGTCTCTGTGCAATGTTATCATTACTTCCTTAATGTTTTGTATATTTCCTGTAAAAAAAACTCGATAGTGAGGCGATTGATCTTAAGTGTAAACCAATCAGCAGTTAGTTATTGAGAGAAAGGCAGTTTGATCCGACTGTATAGGGAGAAATCTGGAGTTGGTGAATGATTCGTAATTATGTAAATTAAGTTTATTTAGTTGTACCCATTAGTGACGAAAGCTGTAAAATGGAGATTTATTTTTACAAAAATCAGAAACAACAACATGTAGTGATGCAAAAACAGATTTAGCTCAAACTCTATTTGCAAAATCAGCATTTCATATTTCAAAGTCTCCTAATCCCCCTTTAAGATTCCTCAAAGCATTGAGTTGCCAGCATTACAGCCAAGAGTTCTTAATTGTTTCATTGCATTTTATTATTACCCCAGTGAGGACATTTTCCCACCAGTTAATGAAGTCATGACAACGCTGGTGTTACAAATGACACCGGATATTTTATAAGAAAAGATGACTCTCACAATCTGTAGAGCGCTTAACGTGATCTTTAATGTGTGTCGGCCGTGTGTCTGTCCATTCCGGTCGAGCTTTTGCTTCCTCGACTCAGAGGTTTCCTTCCGTTGACTTCATGAGGTTTCCTTTTATCATTGGGTTTAAATCGAAAATATTGCCAAGTAGTCACTTTCCACTGTGTCACCGTATCCTCCACCATCGTCTTGCCTGTACAAAGCACCTTAACACACTTTAACCTAAATATTTTAATTGTAGTTTCCGTTGTCCGACTATGTATTGATAACATGCTTAGTATTTTACGAATAAGTGGTTCTTTATTTAATGAATGATACGTGAAAAACTAAACTAAATGGGATTTATTTCTTTAAAGAAAAGCAAAGCGACGGTGTGGGGTTGGGTTGAGTCAAGTACACCTGAACAGATTGTAACACAGTTTAAGAACCTGTTGCACTGTTAATTAAACGACGTGTAACGCCGTCTTCCACAGCAGGCTTACTCTTTTTCAGAACATGGGAACAGCACATGATGCTATTTAAGGACATGTGTCTCCACTATTTCATCCTAGTTCTACGAAAGAATAACGGCACCATTCGATCCTCTAAAGTCTCATTAGACTCAACCTGCACAGAGACATGCAATTACTTGTAAGATTGTTGTTATTCCACATTTTATAGATGCTTTCTAGCAGCTTATTGTTAGCATTTGTCAAAAAACAGCCTGGAGCCACAACATCTCCGCCCTCCTGTGCTTTAGGTCTGTCTCTGCTAACCATCAGTGTCTGTGTCTTTTGTTTTTCCCTTTCTTTGTTGCCACTTATCTCCTGTGACGCCTGTTTTGCCTGCAAATCCTGATTGTTTGCTGTGTTGACTGTGATTCTGAAGTCTTTGAGTGATATTGGAGGGAATAGTCAGGTTTAAATACAATAAATGAAAGCGGATATGAGTAAGGGTGGCTGCCAGAAAAGCAAGTCATAAGTGACTCGAGCATTGTGACCTCTTGTCTCTATATCCGGATCTGTATGAGATATATTGACAAGGTTAAAGTTTACTGTGGCGGGGGTGGAAATGTGTTGTTTCAGGCGATATATGAACACATGTATGTACAGGAAGATATGCACCTTGCAACATCCTCTATGTCTGCTGCTGTATCCACCCCCACCCCCACCCCCACCCGCCTCCGACTCCTTTGGCCTTGCCGACAGCAGCAGTTGTTAAGACAAACAGATGTGCTCCGCCCTCCTCCTCTGTCCTCCGTCCCCGAGGAGACGCAGACGACGTGGATGTTATTGTTTAAAGAGGAGCTCCTCTGGGCGGTGTGGCAGGGCGGAGGTGGTGGAGGTGGAGGGGGTTAACCTACCCAGGGCTCCATAAATCTTCACCGTGACGGCGGGTTCCTGGCACGTTGCAGGTTGCAGATGGGGGGGCGACAAAAGAATCCGGGCCCCCTGCTTGGTTTGCTGGTTCTGTCGGTGCGGTCTGGTCAGGATGTGGGGGTCTCGCTCACGGCAGCAGAAGAGACCAAGTGAAAGGCCTCATGGGAGGCAGGGATAACATCAACAGTGATCTACAGGTCACTGAGCTCTCACTCTCTGTCTGCGATGAAAGAGAGCGAGAGAGAGAGAGAGAGAGGGGTCTGATTGAACCTAGACATCACAAAGGGATCGTGTCCACTGGGCCCGTATGAGCAGCCTTTTAGAGAAGAGTGTGGAAAAGTAGAGTGTGTTATGATGGCTGAGAGGGTCGCTGAGCTCAGCAGAGGCCTCCGTCCGGCTGACTGCTGCCCTCGTGTGAGGTTTCCTCCGCCGAGGACAAACGTCCACTGTCTGGAGGTATGAAGTGTGAACATGAAGGATGAATATGAGCGGTAAAAAAATCGATTCATCATTTAAAAAAAAGGATATTTTAAAAGTTATTGCTGCTGATGGAGAGTTATCCAACACAAAAAGTCAAAGTTGTGTCAAGCAGTTAATCACACAAAATACCTGTTGTCTATTTTATTTTGAAAAAGCAAGTTTCCGATAAATTTAGGTGCAGAATTATTATGTTTGGATAAGTTGAACTTGCGACTCTTGAAGTCATTGAGAATTAAGAAATACTAAAAACACTTTACAAAGAAGTGTTTATTGTGCAAGTTTAGCATGAATACATTTTACCTTTTGCTTTTGTGTCTTTTACATTACTGCAATCAGTTGTAACTTTTAATAATCTCAGACACACTTTAGTCTGCAATTTACATTTATTTTCATTATCGATAGATCTGTTGATTCTTTTTTTTCTGCATTAGAAATTCAGTATAATTTTACTTAAGAAAGACAAACCCAACAGCTGTGGAAGACTTTTAAATGCCAACATAATAGGGCTCTCTTCGACCACAACAAATCGTAGTCAGCTAACACTCATATGATTTTGTTGACTAATCGATTAATTGATTTAATCAACAGATCTGTAAAACTCAGTTTCTCCACAAAGAATCACACAAGATGTGCTCAGAATGTTCTTGGAAATTAGTAATTCAGCATAAAATACATAAAAATCATTCTAATTGACTAAAGACAACGACTGATAGGGAAGAAAAGACGACTTAGAGGTGGCAGCCCTACTACAAGAAAACACATCAATAAAGTGAAATACGATTTTAAATGTTTTTCTTACAATGCATTTACTGTGTCATAATTAAGTCATGGAATGGACAATGTTTCCCCTTGCAGAAAATAAAAAATCTCCCCCGCAACACAAACAACTCAGTTGTAAAATACAAAAAGCTATATACAGTAATTGCCCTTTAACAAGTGTTTTTCATTTAATTATGACACAGTAAATGCAAACTTGAAAGGGAAAAGCATATTAGAATGGGTGTTATATTTCAATTTATTTAGTTTTTATTCAGGCATTTTACATTTTTCATAAACTCTGAGTTCTTCTAGCTTTTAATATAAAATCTTTCTGGATAACTCCTTTGTGTTTCCAACAGAGAGCTTTAAAAAAGAGAGAATAAAACCGCTTTATGTCTATTGGTGCTTTGGATTTCAGTTAGAAATACAAGAATTGCGAATATAATCAATTAAAACAGAACGTTGTTTATCTTAAAATATAATAGAAAAAGGCATTTTACGTCACCCTTCACTTTCTATACATAGCTTTTACACCCTGTTTGTGGGAGCTGTAAGTGGGCCTGACCTCGGTTAGTGTGTTTAGTTTAGTGTGTGTGACTGAGCTGTGTGGACAGCATGAAGTATGGCAGCGGTGGACGGGGGAGTTGGCCGACTGTCCCACAGAGTCCGGCGCTCGCTGTTTGAGTTGGCACCCCATCCAAGAGCCATCCAATCCAAACACTGGAGGGCCGTTCACAGGCCATTACCCCGGTGATTGACAGGGCGACCCACCACTCAGAAGGGCTGCACATGAAGGACACCGTTTTGTTGGGTGCCAGGAGTTTGTCGCTGAGGGTGATGATCTGGCAGCTGATTGATGTAAATGTGGAAGCTTTTCACAAAGGTTTTTGTTGAAGAGAGTGGATTTCAACCTCCTCCTCTGCTGATTATTTTTCTTTTTGACTAGTCATACTTTCTTTTTATGGCAGCATTATCAAGCAGCAGATTGATCATTATCGTCTCTTCCTGCAGGCCTCCGTTTTATGGAGCTCAATGGGACTTTGCTTTCTGGCGTTTATACAACTCCAGTTATATAAGCACTGCTCCTGACATTGTTGAGGTGGACGTAAACAGACTCTGTTAAAAGTCTAACTCGGTCACGTAACGTGACTGATGATGACTTATAGGCCTTGATTATGTGTCATGATATAATTCAACAGTGAGAATTAAATCAACATGCTGCCAGACCTCTTCTCACAACCACTGGTGAACAACGGAACAATAAAGCTTATTTTGGCTGCACAGGGTTCGACCATGTAAACAATCATACATGACGATATAAAACGGGACATATCAGGATATATTATAATGCTAATACTATAGCCACTCAAAATGGGAAATTATTAAACTTTTTGTTGCTGTTCTCAATAGAATGGAGTTCGAACTGTGGTCACATTTTCTCAATTAAGCGAGTTCAGGCTAATCGACGATGTTGACTGACTTAAACAGGCCCTATTATGCTATTTTCCAGGTACATATTTTTATTTCAAGTTCCAGTTACAACATGTTTACATGCGTTAATGCTCATAATCCTCCTTGTTTTTCTCATCCTGGCAGTCCTGCACCACATCTTCTCACCCTCTCTCTGAAACGCTCCGTTGTGGCGCTTGCTCCTCCCTCCAGAAAGCAAAGTCTGCCCTGATTGGTCAGCTAGCCCGCTCTGTTGTGATTGGTCAACGTTTCACATTTCCAAAAACTCTTCCTCCGAAACTTCAGCTCTGTGTCTCTCTTTTGTTGTTTGAAAACCAAACTAGCCAGAAGGAGTTTTACGTCACGCGACCTCATAAAGTTACATTATGACCTCATAAAGTTACGGAAGTGAAGGAGAGAATTCAATGGAGCTATTTCATGCAGCTCAGGAGCTTCTGAGGGGGAGGGTAACTCCTTTTAGGCGTGGACTTCAGGTTTTACACTCTACGGACCTTTAACATGTACATAAATATATATAACACACTAAAGAAGAGGGAAAAAGTGGAAAGGCATAATAGGGCCACTTTAAGTATTTCTCAACATTTGCCAGATAACTAGATGGTTAGGTGGCTACTAAGCCAAGCCAAGCTTCAGTAGGTTTATTGTACCTTGAAGTGACTGAGCCAAGGAGAGAAGGTTGGCGGTTCAAGCCCCAGGACCAACTCCCTGCAAGTTGAAGTGTCCTTGAGCAAGACACTGATCCCAAATTGCTCCCCGGGCGTTATAAGGCAGTCCACTGCTCCTAAAATGCTTAGGATGGTCAAATTTCACATATGTACCTGTATGTATATGGCCATCGTTTCTAAAGTTTACTTTTTAATGATACAGCACAATTTTATAATTTATAGCAAATTATTTCGGACCATTGCCGGTCGTCGGACACTACTTTGAGAATCACTGATATAGGGAACAATTCCTACAACAGGTTGTTTGTGTCATTTGTTACATTTTGTCAAGTTTAGGCACAAACAATTGACTGTTGCTAGAAATTGGATGCAAACAGCAACTTTGCACTTTGACCTCATCCTTAAAAGGTTCAATGTTGCACTACTTCAACCTTTCGTTCCGGACAGACAGCAGTCATGATTCACACAGAGGTCCTTTAGTAGGTAAACATAAACATAATGTTTTAGGGATTTGAATGAAAGACTACTGCTGTTATTTTTGAGCAGAGTCTCACATAATGTGTCCAAACTGTCCATCACCTGATTAGCGTGCACTCAAGCTTGCTATTCCTGAGAAAAAGGGTGAGTTGAGGCTCTCTGGAGGCCAGATGGAAGCGCCGTCCTCAGCGTTTTTCTCTGCTCTTGCTGGGAACGCGGGCTCTGTGGCATTGGTTCTCACCGTTAACGGGGCTTCCCTCCTGAATAGGCCCTGCCAAACTATGCAGCGTCCCGCCGAGTCCAGAGATGAGGACATGGGCTTGCAGTGAAGCCTAGCGGTTCCTACTTCCTATCAATGACAAGAAGCATCAATCTTAGCCGCCCTTATTCCTGGATCCTGCCAAGCATGATTCCAGTGAGAAGGGAAAAAAACAAAAAAAGAGACTCCGGCTGCTGGAATTAAACAAAGGCTGGATTATTCTCTCAATATGTCTCTTAGCAGGACAGTACATCTCTGAATCCCCCACGGTGCGGAGCGGAAGAAAAGTCATGATTTTAGTGCTTGACGGCTGTAGATGCAGTCACATTCTCTTCTTTTTTTATTTCTTCTCACCCCTCTCCTCTCAGACTCATGCCTTTTCTGCAGACTGTCTGTCAGGTGCGTTGAGAGGCCAAATAAAGTTTGAAATAAAGTCCAACCCTGTTGCTTCCATTTAGACTCAATCCAAAATACACCATTTAACACTGTATGTGACGCTTCCAAAAACATCCACCCTTGACATTTATTCCTCTCACACCTGCTAAAACCCAGCAATAACCCTGTTAAATAACGGAGGTGTGGAGTATTGCTCGGGAGCATTAGTTTTGTTCTGGGAGCACCTCAGGGTTTCCCCAAACGCTTGAGGAAGTCCACCTCGGTTTCACTGATTGGAAAGGTGTCGGGACAGGTCGTGGTGCTCCTCTGCACACCTTCAGAGCTCAGCACTGTGTTTGTTCAGGTGTAGTGGACCAATTGGGATTTTCGATTCCCTGCTTCGATGCAATTCACAAGATTATTAAATTGATGTTTAATAAACTTAAGGGGAGGAGTTCGAGATGTGGCTTTTGAATAATATTCTCAAGATAGAATGGAGTAAAATTTGCATTTGGCAAAGCTATTTGTGTTGTACTTGAACACTGTTATCATATAAATACAAAAGGTGTGGACTTGAGTCACATGACTTGAACTTGAGTCAGCCTCGAGTCACAAATCTGAGGACTTTGGACCCGATTTGACAAAGTTAAAAAAAGGCTTGCAGCTCATCTTGGACTTGAAATGGTACCAAAGTTAATTTCAAAAAATGAATTGCAGTAGACAAAACGTGCTTGTCAAGAATTACAGTCAGAGGTGCAAATGGAATTATATTTGGTGAAAAGTGCCATATATCTGGATTAGGACTCAAAACTCAAAGTTTAGGACTCAGGACTTTACTTGAATGCAAAGACTTGAGGCATATGTATGACTTGCAAAACAATGACTCGGTCCCACCTCGAGTAAAAACTTTTATTTGTGTAATATTCACAGTTCCAGATTTGTTTAAAGGCTTATTCTCTTTCAAGCAGATATTTAAATGTTAGATGAAAACAACCATACCACTCTCACGTCTGTACGGTAAATATGAAGCTACATCCAGGAGACAGTTAGCTTAGCTTAGCACAAAGACTGAAAACAGGGGAGAAACAGCTAGCCAAGTACTGTTTTCAGTCTTTATGCTAAACTGTGCTAATCTGCTAGCTGTAGCATCATATTTACCGTACTGACACGAGAGTGGTATCCATCTTATCATCCTCATCAGTAAGCAATTAAACGAATTCCAAAGTGTTTCACTACTCCTTTTTAAATGAAGGCACTTGGGATGATAAAAATCTTTTAGATACATGCACCGCCATCAAGCCAAAAATAAACTTGTGGCATGCATGTGCAGTGACACACACATTCACACATGTATTATGCCATGTGTAATAATATAGTTTAATTGCTTGATAATTGACCCCTTAATCACAAATCCCATCACACATCAAGGCCGCTTCATAAAACCCAAACCTCATTTAATAACTTGCTTGCTTTAATAAAAAGCTCTTTATTACAACAAATACACCACTATACATAGTCTATATGGGGCTTTGTGGTTCTACAATATTTCAAAGGTTACTGCTCTCTCTTGTACGGCTGCAGAGGCCAGAGTGGCCGGGAGGTGCCAAAAAGCACAGACTAGACGGGGTGGTCCGGAAACGGCTCGGAGATCCAGTGAAACTTAACAAGCATGTTCCCTTTGGATGTTAAAATGAAGTGTAACAACGATATTAATGTAGCAAGTATCACAACACAGCAGAGGAATGTAAACTGGAGCACTGGGACATCAGGCTGGACGCTAACCAGCTGCAGCCGAATACTCCCCCCACCCCCTCCTCCTCCTCTTCCTCCAGCGGCCGGCTACACTCAAGCCTCGGCTTTTCATCACGGCTGGTTAGGAGCGAGACCCAAATGGCTGCTTCTGGGGATGAACGTGTCTAGTTTCTCATCTGGGGAGGTTGATTGTTGAGATAAATCATTTGTGGTGATGTAAAGGCAGCTGAATGTGTGCGAGGGTTCAAGTCTCATGACAGATTCTCATGAAAGATTAGATGGCTGCTGTTCGCTCTGTCACACATTAATGAGCAGGTTGATTGAGGTGATAACCTCAAAAGACATTTGGACCCGTGGACTCTTGTATTCATGCTTTATCTTTATGTGTGTGTCATTTTCCAGAGGTGTCCATCATCTGGGCTGCTCACCAGGTTCACCACAGTTCAGAGTACTACAACCTCACCACCGCCCTCAGGCAGTCCCTCACCCAGCAGTTCACATCATGGGTGAGATATCATTCATTCAGTCAAAGATAATTCTGTTTTATCTTTATTATTGTCAACATGGAACCATTGTGTGTGTAGCCAAAGACGGATGTATCTTATTCCTCTGTGCACATATCTGGGTTCAGATTACAGGCTATCAGCCCGCTCATATCCTGTCCAAACAGACAGTGTGTTTCACAGTGGACATGGACTAGTACGACAAATTCCATGATGCGTTCTGTGATGCAGGGTTGGCCGTATGGCAAAAAATATCATTAACCTTTTATTTTTTTGATGATCCACGATCTCATCACAGTTCTTTTCAGTGGAAATGTCTCGGGGTATCCGATCTATATACACCTCAACTAGTCCCTGACTCTGGCTGCTTGAAGTAAATGGAGCAAGTTTATTGCTTTTAGGCAGTTTTTCATAAAGCAGCGTCACTTTGTGAGCCATTTTATCTAGGAACTATTTTCTTTCTATTAAACTTCACCTGCCAACTGTATCAGCACAGAAGGAGAAGAAGGCCACCACCTTGGCTGAGCTGTAGTGTTAGCGAGCTCAGTGCTAGGCATGCAATATTGAGCATAGATGCATGCTTCCTTCTCTGCTGGTGTAGTTTGGTAGAAAGGAAATAGTTCTTACATGAAACTGCTAAAAAACAGTGGATTATATTTGTGGATTATATTTGGTCTGAAAAAAAACATTTCTTCGAGCACCACAAGCCTTGTTCCATCTAGTTCCATTATATTGGAGAAAAGGCAGACATTTCTACGTCCGATATCTACAAAACAAGACAACTCACACCAAAACTAGATCGATAAACAGCACTACAGGTTAGAGGAAAAATATGTATATTTTAATTTGGGGTGAACTGTCCCTTTAAAGCTCCATTGTTGCCCCAAAAAACTTTTCAAAGCACAATTAAGAGCCACACTGTTGCACTGGGTGAGGCAAAGTGCCCCAGACAGGCTAGGAAAGGTCCAAATGTATTGTGAGACGAATTAACACATCTTCGTCACATTTGTTTTGATCTTTTCATGGCATTTATTGACAATATAGACATATATTTGCAAGCTGTTTCCTTTTAAATGAACTCTGTGGAGTGTTTGGACCAGTAGTGGTAATATAGAAGATCCCATATTGTTTGTATCAAATGCTCTAAATAATTTCTATGTCACATTTTTCACAGATTGTGCATGAAAATCAATCTCATAAACTTTGCTGATGAAGGCATGACAGAAAATGTGTTGGATTTTCGTATAGCATGCATGCAGCAGGAGCAGTGCTGTAGATGCTAATGATCACAAGTTAAGATTTACAGGACTTTCTGTTTTCCTATCTTTAAATTCTGCAACATGTTGATAAAAGAGGTCTTCTCTTCCTCCTCAGATTTTCTACCTGCCCTTGGCTCTGATTGCACCCCCCACCTTCTTCGCTGTCCACATACAGTTAAACCTCCTCTACCAGTTCTGGATCCACACTGAGGTAAACATTTCAACACAGGTTACAGATTGTTACATGCGTTAACTGTGTCTTGATCCTACAAAGAGGAGAAAAGAAACAGTGCTGGACGGTGACGTTTTATGTGTGAAAAGTTTTGACCTTTTGGACTGATGCAGTTAAACAACAACAACAACCATTTATCAGCAGACACACGTCCTGTCTGTTGTCTTTCGGTGAAACGCTGACTTTTCACCTGCAGTCTCAGGATAAGTTAAGATAAGATTATGAATAACATGATATCTGTGTCTTAGCCCTGCGTGTAATGCATAAGAAATGAGATATTCAATTGATTTAGAAAACATAATAAAAGTTTTCGGGTTTGTCAGAAACATTCTTGTGACCACGATATTTCAGGAAAAAGCCTGGAGCACTCAATTTTTTTCAAATGTGGTACAAATGTTAACTTGGACTCAAAGGTCCCTGTGGCCTCAGGAGACACGTTTTTGGCCACAACTCAAGAATTGAAATGCTAATTTTGACAATTTCACTCAAATGTCTCGTATGATTAAAATGATGACGTGTTGACATTTAGGACAGACATGGAGGCAAACAACCACGAGGCTGTTATTCTAGTTGAAGTGTGAGGATTTACTCAATTTAGGTTTTAAAACGCTGTTTTGAAAAGAAGAAAAGGGAATAAAACTATTTATTTGGAGCCCAATGGTTTGCAGACCTCATTTGTGCCCAGTTTCCTTGATTTTCTCAATTTCTTATCCTTTAAAATGAAAAGCATTTGCTTATTATTGAGAATTTAAGATATTGCTCATGGCTCGAGTTACTTGTCGTGGACATTTGTTGGTTTTTACAGGCATCTATTCAAACAGTAATCTAAAAAAAGATAGAATAATTGATACTTGTCACTTTTAATTTGTGTATTTTATTCAGGTGGAGAACAGTTACTATGTCCTATGCATATTGTAGTAATATAATGATTAAATATGTAAATATATTGTATAATCAGTCAACATGCAGCTGTGTTTGAATCCACTCTTAACTCCATTGTTTCTGTGGAAAGTTAAAAGGGAAATCTGACTGAAGAAAAGTCTGTAAATTCACCTTTCTCGCTGTGCCAAAACTAATCCGCCTGCTAAGTCCAGCCTTTGTAGACCCAAGAGTTTCAGTGGAACCTGCATTCAATAAAAAATAATGAGATTTCATGAAATATTCCACACAGAAGCATGGCGGCTCTCTCCGCCTTGACTGGGAGTATCACTTTTACAATCCCCACAATCTTGAGATGGAATGAATGGATTTGGAACGCCTTCCATGTTTTAGTGCACTATTAGTGAAAACAGTCGTAATAGTCACAATATTCTGAAGGGATGTAATTTATGCCTCCTTTATGGGCTTTCTTCTTCTTTTTTGATGTCATGTAATTTATTGGCACGCTATATAGCTGCGCCGCTCCAGCCTCAGAGCCTGGAGTGAAGTGGTGGAGACCCTTTTCATTCAAGATAAAACTCTCACGCTCGGCTGCCAGACGCAGCCATTACATGGAAATAATGAATCACAGAGGAATTCTGTCCAGCCGTGCACGTTTCTCCAGACTGAGCGGTCTCGTTCGTATCGATGCGAAACATCAAAATATCTAGAGAGTTGCAGCCAGAAGAGAAACATGAACTGTGAGAAATATGCTGAGTTTGACCTCGGTGATCTTTAATGGCGCAGTGGTGCATCTGTTTGATATCTAAGAAGAAAAAGAGATTAATGTTTGATAGTTTTATGCACAGTGTTCTCCTGATGCATTCAACTGCATCGTCTTTTGAGATCTGCATGTTTTCTTTATGAGCCTTAATGGGTTTAACTCTACCAGCATTGTTACATCTTTTTTCTTTTTTTCCCTACCAGTCCATAAATACGACTATGATCAGGAAAACAAACAAGAATATGAAGATTTAAGAATGTATGAAAGTTATATTGACTTTTTGTCACCTATTACCTGAAGTACTTTAACTAAACCCACAAGACAAATGTCTCGTAATGCATCCTTCCAACATTTATGCATGGTAGTCTTTTGGTTTTATGTCCGACCAGAAGGTTGGTCAGACTAATTTGATACAGAACAAGATATGAGCTGAAAGGATTAGTCGATCAACAGACAATCAGTAACTATTTTCCAGCTGTTTCTATTGATTCCTACCAAATATTTGATGCTTTCGGACTCTCAAATGTGAGGATTTGCTGCTTTTTCTTGCTTCATAATAAAGTAAACTGAATTTATTTGGGTTTCTAGTTGTTGGTCGTACAAATAAAAGAATTTGAAGATACCATTTTGACCTTTCGGAAATGGAGATTGGTCAGTTTAAGACATTCTAGCGCCATGGCTCCAGCCTGCAGCCTGAAATATCTAAATTGGATGGACTGGTTGACATTCATGGAGCTTGCATTTTCATACACCTTGACATTTCCCTCAAGCGCACTTAGTAGGTCAAAGTTCGCACTTATTCTGTGAAGCATGTCAACATCTACTGTAGACAGACCGGCAGACGTTCATTATTCTCGGAAGATGAATCATTATGACTCAGATGAATCAGAATCAGAGGCTGTTTATTGCCAAGTACGTTACTCACCTTTTGTCCAGCAATAGGCATCCCAAAAAAGAATCCCCATGTAGATGTTATATCTAAATCAAATCGGTAGTTATACCATGAAATTTAGTTACACATTTATGCTCCCCAGAAGATGAGCCTTTTCATCCATTACCACCACCAGGTCTAAATCAATTAGTCAAACAATATATATCTCATAATCTAAAAATCATCTTGTGATGAACTTTGCTGAACACATTCTAAATATTTAATGTTCTATATGTTTTTATTCTATTTCAGTTGATCAGAACCCTTGGACCTCTTGAATGGGTCTTCAACACCCCAAAACATCACAGAGTTCATCACGGTGAGCTTTATTTTATTATTTTTTTATGCCGTGTGTGATGGCACATCAATAGAAAGAGAGCAGCATCAAACGTGTGATAAAAGATGAAATGTTGCTAATTGATTATGTCTGATTATAGTTTTGATTATTGTCATGTTACAAGAGTCTAAAAAGTGTCTAAGATAATGGAATTTACATTTTTTTCTTTACTTTCTCATAATAGTTCAAATATTTCCTGTGGTCATCTCATAAAATATTTTCCCAACAGGGAGAAACGTATACTGCATTGACAAGAATTACGGAGGAATACTAATCATATGGGACCGATTATTTGGTAAGCAAAGCATTCATGTATTTGTTTTTATCTCCCTTCCTCCTGGTATGTATCGTTTATTTTTTTACCCAAACTGGCCATAAAGTGTTACTCCTCTGAAAAATGGGGATAAATAATCAAGAGAGTAATGTGACACTGTTTCCTCTGCAATGTGAAAAGATTGCGGTTTCACCTAGGTACGGAGGTGGAGACCAAAGCAATCGATCTCAGACTCAAGATCAAGACCAATATGTACGTCACAGTTTAAAACTATTATAACTTAAATTACGCAATAAAGAACAAAGTAAACAATGTAAGAAAATCTTATTTTTGCATTTTAATCAATTATAAACGTGATGAATTTGAACCCTTTCATAACTTTATAGCTTTAGTAAATCCTCATAAATGTTATTCATAATTTTCAAATGATCTTTTTAAGCACATCAAAGATTTTAACATAACAAAACATGAATTTGACATTTCCTTTAACTTGTAAAAGTGCATATTTTCCAACTTGTCACATACAATGTGTAGAGATTAGACATGAAAAATTGCTCAGGACTGGAAGATTATGTTCTTTATAGAAAAATGCTTCAGAGTGAATAAAGAGAATACTTTAAAGTATTAAAACACACTCGACTGTGCTGATATGAAGCCACACAGAGAGTTATGACGCCAAAGTTATGGATTTGAGATTCTGGATGAATTTACCTTTATTTCTTATTTCTTATTCAGTGTTCAGTAACAATAAAAACTCACAAACATCTATTAGCAGCTTGTGATGTAAAAGGGCTCCTGCTTTTTTCTGTTTCACTTCTCACTCCAAATTCATATACACCCACCTGTGCACCATTAAGATATTGAAGGACTTCATGAGTGAGCTGTGTGTGCTGTGTGTGCTGTTCGTATCAGTACCGGTGTGTGTGATGTCTGCCCTCTTATTACTTGATGCTAAATGGAAGCCAAACGTTGTGGTATGACCCATTATAACAACAAAATCAAGGGAAACAGGGACTCTTTATGTTAGTGATATAAACTATAGGTTTGCCTTTTTTCTCGAGTCAGCACTTTTGCACCAAACGTCAGCGATGACAAACTGATTACATTTTGAGGTTTTTGATTACCCAGAAATCCCTTGGGCCATTTTTTTTCTCTCTCTCTCTCTTTCTCCACAGAGTTCAAAGAGGTTGTGGTTTAATAATGTACCCCTAAGGGTTTTCATTACACAAAACGTTGGGCAAATATATATGTCTTGATTAGCTATGGAGACAGATATTTCCCTGAGGAGTTGGTGGAGACCAAAACAGAGCTAAAACAAGAGTTTACACTGGACTCACATTCCCCAGGTGGACAGAAGCACGACAATAATGCCACTGAGTGTTTTCTGAATGTGTAAATATGTTGTGAATGTATTTATTCATGCATTCAATATTTGTATTTATTCATTTTATTTAGTTTTGCAAATAAAAACAGCAAGTATTCTTCTCAGGTACCTTTGCTGAAGAGACGGACAAGGTGGTGTTCGGTCTGGTGTGCCCCATCAACACCTTTGAAATCCTCTACACTCAGGTTGGTCCCATCTTTCCATCAATAGTTGTGGCCACCGTTAAGTCTCACCTTCATCCATCTGAGTATAAACACCTTTTTAGTGGAGGAGGGAGACTTGAGCTCATGTTTCACTTTTTTTTTTGCTGGCTCAGTGGCCATTTTGTAACCATAACATTATAACTCCACTCCAAACAAACTGGCCAGCCGAGGTGGAGGAGGCCAATGAAGTGAAATGCCAGGAGGTGGATATGTTGTGATTATTTTTGCTGCCCCTGCAGCGCGAGCAACGTCCAGCCCAATGAAAGCAGAAACCTTTCTACTCGGGATTAGCTGCCACAGATCATTAACGTTGATCAATTAAATAAAGCGTCTGATTGTATATTGATGTTTGACTCTTTGGTTTTTCTCCTCTTTTAGTTACACTACTACGTGTATTTGTGGAAAAGGTCCACCACTTTCAAGTCTATCGGCTACAAGCTGTCAACTTTCTTCAAAGGTCCGAGTTGGAGTCCTGGTAAACCTCGGCTAGGTGACCACGCAAACAATCCCAAGGTTGGTTAAAAAAAGAAAATTCACTTGTTTTCATTCCTTCAGGAGGTATAATTTGACAACAATGCCCTCAGGCTTCATTACCCATCATTTTGACACACGCAAAACACAGGCTTAAATGACTCAGAGCATTCCTTATTGAAGGATTCACGAATTCTACAAGTTTTACAAGGAACTGCCACATCAAATAAAAGCTGCAGAGCCCTTTGTAGAAGGAACACAATAAGTTCATTTTCACCGTCTTTTAAAAGGCAGTCTGCGGGATTAAAACCGCATGCAGTCAAGTGTGAATGTGTGTGTGTGTGTGTGTGTGTGTGCAGAAAGAAATACAGGCTCCAGTCAAATGTCCCGGCGGTTAGCTTTGAAATAGCGCTGATGGTGTCACATATATACTTCCCTTCATGCTTCACACTTAAAAAAAAAAAAAAAAAAAAAAAAAAAGAAAGAAAGAAACTCCCCTTTGCCTTTACAATTAAATTGGCCCCTTAAACCCAGCGGGGCGATTCTAAACACGGACAGAGCTGGAATTGAACCGAAATATCTTGAAAGGCTTCGCGTAGACGGCTGCTCGTTGATATCTGCCGGTGAGGGAAAGAAAGGAAAGAGAGGGGGAGTGATGGAGGAGAGAGGGGTTGAGCGTGTTTCAGCTCTTTGAGAATAAGCAGAGCAGAGTGCTGGAACACCTACAGGACCCGGGTCGAAGGGGGGAACCCACATGTGGTGGTTTGGTTCTTCGGGATCCTGGGAAACCCCCCGAATTAGAGACAGACCTCTATGATTGGATAGTTTTTTGTGTGTTTTTTTTTTTTTTTTTACTTCGTTCCCAAAAAGGATGCAGTTTCAACCCAAGGCCCTCCGGCTTAGTTACTTCATTTAGAAACTTAAAAAAAACCAGGTCAGATGACTCAGGGAATTCTTACGAAAGGACTCATATGTGACTGTGTGTTTTGTGGGGAAACCGCTACACCCAATAAATCCCGGAGGGCTTTGTAGCTGGAACACAACAAACTCATTTTCACCATTTCTGAATTTTAGAGAGAAGCAACAAAACAAATTTTTTTTTTTGTTAGGAAAAAAATAAACACATAAGAAGTAGAAAGAGAGAAAAGTTCATCAGAGAAGTTTGACTTTTATGAGTTCATTTAGGCCCATAACATCCTCACTCATTCACTTTTGTTTTTCTGTTGCTTTTGTCATTTCCATTATTTCCTTTTTCTAACTCCGCTCTAATGCTGTCTTTTGTAATTGCTATTTCTGACGTTTTCTCTGTATGGAAGTTTTTATAGTCAATAGCTGAGTCCCACACAGGATTAAACACACAACAGATTAACAGGGCGTTACTAATCTACTGAACATGATTTAGAAGAATACAGCGAATGCCAGGCATTTGGAAGAGGTGTAGAAGTGTCGTTTATCTAAAATATCGTCACATGCTGAACTCTCTCAGCTTGAAGTTGGCTTGGCTGCGCTGTAAACATAAACACCTGTTGCATTTCTGACAGAGGACACATAAATTCGATTCGCTTGTCATTTTAAAGAAAATTCTTAGGAGCTGTGTTATTATCACAAGCATGTCTTTTCCATCAGCAACCTCAGGCGTCTTCAAATGAACCAGGACAAATATCCCAAGTGGAACGCAGTCGGTTAGCCCCCAGTTTGTAGAAATAGACAGGAGTTACTGCACAGAAGCAAGGCAATGTGCTGCTGCTGACATCCCTGCAGTACATTACTTCCTGTGCTCTTACTCCTATCTGTTTCCTCCAAACGCCATCTACTGTAGGTTAAACACTGACTATTGATAAGAACCTCATACAACCCCACTTCACAATACCCAACTATCCCTTTAAGGGTGACAACTGAAATGTCGCTGATAGGTATTCATTGTTTATGGAATTGATGAACCAATTCTAGGGGGTTCTTGGAAAGTAACAGGAAAGAAAAAGGAAAGCAAACAAATGAGATTAAATATTGGTATTAGGCTCCTGCAAACCTGGGTCAGTTGTAAGACCTGAAGGTCACGTGCTGCCATTGAAAATGTGTGAAAACTTATATATTAATGCTTTTTATTGCTCCTTCAGGCCATAATGGAATAATTCTGACAACATCTATTTGATTTATATTTACAATGGTTATTAATAAGGAGTCAGGGTACCAGTGTAAACACAAAGTTCAACTTGAATGAATCTCGTTATATAAGTACAAGGCTTGCTGTGTGGTGTGAGTATCTGTCCAGAGGATTACAAAAAGAAATATGAGGGATTGGGGAATTAAACATGTTTTATGTTTCCATGTGCAGGTTACCGGACAGGAAGTGCCTCACGATCCCAGCTGGCCGCTGCCTTTACAAGTTTATGTGGTCATACATTTCCTGCTGGCGTTGGGGGCTTACCATGATCTGTTTGAAAACAAAATGGTACGTATGTGTCACGGATGGAGAACTGTAAATGTCCGCAGGGGAGTTGTGATTTTAATCTTGATTAGAAGCTTAGCTGCCTTGCTCAAAAGCCCACTGACAATCCTTCTGAAGGAGAAAAAACAATTTAAGTTCCTGTATGCTTGAAGCGGTTGACCTCCTGGTCACACGCTGACTGCTGTTATGTTTAGGCTACCGTAATCCCTCATATAAAGTATGACAAGGTGGTCCAGGACTCCTAATTTAAGGCTGAGCGCTGCGTGTTTGTTTGCCAACATTATTTCACCCAATTATGCAGTTTGTTGTGGCGGCTCCACGGTCGAGCTCAGTCCTCTACTTAGGCAGCAGGAAAAGAGCAGCTCTGTCTAACATCATGACAGAATGACTGATCGGCGTTCCCCTTTAGAACAACCTTTGTCTATTATTTTCCACTCGGCGAGCCAAGAGACCCCCTTCCTCCTCCGTCAGAAATGTAAAAAAAGAAAAAAAGAAACAGGTCTCCTCAGCAGTTATCTTTGGAAGCCTCTTTTCCCCAGGCATAGTTTTGGTTAGCCAAAAAAGTGCTGTCACGCCCAGCGCCTTCAAACTCCCAAATAAAAATGGCCTGTCTATTTTTTTTCTAATCGCTACCTCCGTGGTGCTCCTTCAGTTGTGGTCACACACACACCCCCCCCCCCACACACACACACACACACACACACACACACACACACACACACACACACACACACACACGCACACACACCTCCCCATGCAGGGTCCAGGGTTCCCCTCCCTCTCGGCGAATGAAACACCAGCTGGTGGTCCAGGCAGTGAACACAAACGCCTTAATTGTCGAGTCAACCATTTCCCAACCCAAATAGCCTTCAGGATGCAGCAATCAGGACTCGGACGGGAAAATAACAAAGTGAGCGCTGCGGCCCGACAATAAATCATGTCACTGTTATGTATTTATACCCACATGTTCGCTAGGCGCTTATTTAGCTGGAAAATTGATGGTACACTGCCGGACAATTTATGGGCTTTGCGTTAATTCCAAACCATGAAAAAACATAAAGTGACGCTACTCTTCAATTACCTCATCAGCAGGTCAACGTGTGCGTTTTATTATAGGTTTGCTTAACAGTTACTATTAGAGGCTCAGGGTGGAAGTGACCAAGTCTTATCTCAGAACAGATCTCCATTAGTGTGTTTATGATTGTATAGTCATAGTAGTGGGTCAGCATTATAATAACTATGTACTGTAATACTTCTACTCCACTACACAAACAAAGGAAATGCACTACTTTTTACTGTACTTTGTTAATTTAATAAATATAGTTACTTTGCAGGTTCAGATTAATTATACCAAATATAATGATTAGATGAATTATGATGTATTATAATAGGTTAGGATGAAACTTTAGTGGAACATTGAAGTGATGCTTACACATTCACACATCAATAATTATAATCCAGTAATATCAAACACGCTATTCTGAAAAGAGCCATAATCTGCATGATGAGTACTTTTAATTTGTGGTTTGATGGATGGGTTCATTGTTGTGTTTGTTAGGGTTTTTATATCAATCTATAGCTTCACAGTAGTGTTCGTAATGTATTCAAATCTGAACTTTCCAAAGAATATTTCCCTACGTGACCTGAAGTAGGTGTCTGCACGATGACCCTATGACTTTAAGGAGAGTTTGGCTCTAGTTCCCTGTCAGAAAGGGCGGTTTGATGGCAGATAAAGCAGTGAAAATATGTAACATATCCTAAACTGAATTTTTTAGGCAGTTCAAATACATTGTTCTGCTGCTCCCATCAACAGCTGCTTTACCTCGTCGTCATCCCTTTTGACATTGAACTGAAGCTGTTGTATCGCTCCCTTTAAAGAACTCCCTTTAGTCAAACTTTGAGTATATTATGAAGCCAATACTTTAGTCTTTTGACGAGTTCAACTGTGGTTTTATGTGGTTCTTTTACTTAAGTAAAAGATCTGAGTATTTCCTCCACCACTGAGCTTTTACATCCCTGGTGGCGTAAAAGCAGCAAATATGTCAATCACAGATATGTGATGATGTTTGATCTTTCTTTGAAAATTATTCATTTTCTAGAGTACACATTTTAATTCTCTTTAAAATTAGTTATAGTAAAGAATGTGTATTTTCTTTGTAACTTATTGTAGTAACATCTCACCGCTGGTGTATTTCCTCAGCGGTAACTCTGTCCATCGAGCCCTCATAAACGTCGTCATAATAACAGCTACAATAATGAGTTAATCTGCTTCGTCTCCGGGGACAACAGAATAACTCCATCATTCGCTGCCACCAGATGTTCTCTTTCATTTCTGTCTTCTACTGTTTGACACTCGGTCACATAAAAAATTAGCACGATGAAAGAAGCGTGGAACATTTCTCCTTCCACTAAATGTGACTCCACCTGAGGACTCTGAGGGGTTTGCGGAGGATTTTCTCTCGAGCGTAAGGTCTCGGGATAGTCAAAACATAAACAACAAGATCATGTGACCGAGTGCGTCTGGTCTGCAGAGGTTATTGAACACAGATTAGTTCACATAACCTTTCGATACCAAAATAATTCTCCACTCATTGCGCCTCTTACTAAAAATAACTGTGTCTGTAGCCTTTGAACCCTGATGCAATGATCATTCAGCTTTAATACACTCTGACAGTCCTGCATCCCCGCCCTGTTTGATTCACAGAAAACAAAAAAAACCCCTTATATCTCCCATGTGAGGGCTCAGATAATACGGTTCTTATGGATTACGACTCTTGGATAAACACAAAGACGTATTGCATCCTGTTGATGGGTTGATTTTTATGTTCTCTATATTTGGCCTTCTGGGTCGTATGGGAGCAGTCAGTGAGATTTGGCTGTTAGGCTCTGTATTGAGTGTCGGGGAAATCTAAACCCAAGCTGACAGCCCACGACATCCTCAGGAGACACGGGGCTTCCAGCTGCTGCCCTCAGCCAAGGCCGTAGGTTAGAGAACACGAATTAGACCGTACATCACGTCCTGTACCGCTCGGTTTTTTTGGTGTGCGTCCCAAATAGTTTTGTGAAAGGTCAGTGAGAGCCTGCATGGGATTTTTGCTCCGATGTTGGTTGTTTTGGCTCCGTTTAAGAGGCTATCGGGATTCAAACTGCAGCCTCTTACTGCGGTCAATCCCCCCATCAAGACCCATCTGGGACGATTAGAGCGTCCATGCAAACTAGGCATGTCAGTGTAAAGCAAAGGGGCGGATTGCATGTGCTGCAGGATACAGAATGTGCCAGCGCACTTATCCTGAAGGTCGGACATGTTTGGGTTGGCAGTGCCAGGTAAACAGCCGAGCCGCCGTGCGGTTTACGACCGCTCTCCCAGTAAGGTCTCCTGCGATCGTAACTAAACCAGCCATGATATTAATTTAGGGTTTACATTCTAATGTATTTTTTCTGCACCACATTTCTCATGGCATGCATGCATATCTTGATTCCTATAGATGCTGTCTCAGTTAACCATGCTGGCGATGACCATGTACGTTCTGCTCACTCTCACCTCCATGGGCTTCATCATGGATCAGAGGTACAGTACTGACATTTGTTCATGTTGACAGACTGAGAAGCAAAAGTGAAGGCTCTGGTTATTTATGACAGCGGCTCCCAAGTGGGAGGGGTTGACACTCTCCAAGGAGAAGCAAGATAAATCTGAAAGGTTGCAATGTATTTAAGATAGGAAAGAAGGACAACAACATACTTCTGCTACTACTGCTGAAATGAATTGTCCATAAGTCAATCTACAGAAATCCTCCTGACAACATACAGTACCAGTCAAAAGTTTGGACACACCTTCTCATTCAACTACTTTGAAGAATGTAAAATATAAAACATATTCTGGTTTGTTGAGCATTTGTTTGTTTACCACATAATTCCATATGTGTTCCTTCATAGTTTGGATGTCTTCAATATTAATCTACAATGTAGAAAAAAATAAAAATAAAGAAAAACCATTGAATGAGAAGGTGTGTCCAAACTTTTGACTGGTACTGTATGTGTTGATCCATTAACTGTTTAAATGGTAACTGTTATTTTTCTCCATGTTTTTGTGTCTAACTGACTTTTAGGGATAACAATTTCCGGAATTGGTCCAGTATTGAGCTAGAGTTTGTTTGAATTCCAAATTCTTATCGTATGTAACCACAAAAGGCCTGTCAGTCTTTGTAAAGTGCATTTGCTTTTAACGTTGACACTGAAGTGAGGTAGCAGAGAAACTGTAAATGAACTGTACTCAGAATTTACAGGCACAGAGAGGCAAAGGGAAGGTGGAACAGGTAAAAGAGTGGGCAAGGAGGTAGTCCAATGCTACAGGAGTTAGTGTGGCTAGCAAGTTGCAGAAGTCCACGAGTAGAAAATGAAACTGGCTGAACATTGGAGAGACATGCTAATTATTGTGTCGGATTTCAGATTGGAGTGAAATCTGCACAGAAAAGAAAAACAAGACTACTGTAAATACCTCTCCCACCACTCCTCGTAGAGCCGAATGTGGAGTGAAATCTGATGTGACATCAGCTACAATTTATTTAAGGAGGCTGCATGGGTTGTGTTTGAATTACGTCAAACAAATAACATGTTTAGATGAGTTCAAAAGTTTTTTGTGACAGCCCCTTTTGGTTGGACGTAAACACATTTCTGGATATTTTATCATATTTTGTGTATTAAACGATGGATAGATCATTTAAAAATCCAGTACACACAAATAACTCTTTGGCAGAACTTTTAGACAAATGAAAACTGACAAAAAAGGTCATGAGTAGACATTGCTTGGGTCCCAATAAAGAAAAGATTGGGACGTATCTTTGAGAGGTCAGAGGTGGGTAATAAAAAATTGCCCCTCTTTATTTGTTTAAAATTAATGTAAATGAACAAAAACAGACATGTAGTAATAAAATAACATAATCCCATCTAATTGGGCCTTCAGCATCTCTAGTCGTTCTAATTGACCTCTTAATAGACCACTGCCCTCATCAACATCAGAGGTCAAATCCATTTGAACTCAATCAGCTCTGGTCTGTTTTTATTCCTCCAACATCATCTCGTCAAACTGACCTGGAGGTCAATAAAGGTGAAGGCGTTTAGCTAAAAATGTCATTAATCCACCTAAATGTTGTGTTGTTGGTTGTTGTGTCCTCGTGTTCAGGCCAACGGCGGCTTTCTTGGAGATGCTACGCTGCGTCGTCATGGTGACAATGCAGAGGTACGGCTGCATGAAGCCCCTGCTGTCTTCACTGGCCGTCCCCACGGAGGTAAGACGACCTGCAGCTCGTTACAATGCAATTTAAAGAACAGTATTGACGGTGATGGACGCACCCATTTTGAACGTTATCAGCAGATTGTATGGACGTTATCAACGGTTATCACCACCATGAAAGAGAAACTAAATGTTGTAGACAGAAACAAAACAACTTTAGGTTTAAGCAACAAAACTACTTGGTTAGGTTTAGGAAAAAATCCTGATTTGGGTTCGAATAAGTATTGGTGACTTTATAATAACTGCCTTCTGAGCTTACCTGTAGGTTTATCAAGCTCCTTCTAACCCTATCTATGAGTCTGGTCAACTCTGATAACGCCCAATCAATCGACTGATAACATCCAAAGTGGGTGGTATACTTCATCCATTGACAAATAGATCATTAGAGCTCACATTGAGCAACATATTGAATTTGTGTTATACTTGACATTACTCAAAGCAAAGTCAACACACAACAAGAGAACACTTTGGGCCTCATTACCTAGCTGTTCTGGAGCTTTGGATTTTAAAACAGGATCTTCAGTGAGGATTGTTACCTTTTTCTCTTCATATTAAGATTCAACTGAATCATAAAGTGTCTGATTTAACAGCCGAACAATCTCTCTAAATATAGTCCTGAACTGACATCATGACCCAAAGCGTTTTAAATGTTTGTTCAAAACTATATAATGAAATCTTTCACTGTAAGTCGTCACATTACGATATATTGTATAGATGGTTTGTGTTAAAGCTGAGCCTGGCCTCCTCCCTGTCACCCTCCATTAAAACGTTGTTGAGCGTGAACCAGAGAACCAGTTTGTCTCCAAAATACAGTTTAAATGAGCCTGCTGTTTGTTACTGAGTGTAGAATGCATGCAGACTGTGATTTGGGTCCGTTACTGAATGTATGTGTATTGTCACAACATATTGAAGAAGGCATCCCATGTCTTCAACTGTGCAAAGTTAATTAGATAAGTAGGGAGAGCAGGGTTGGTCAGGACACGTTTGTTTATCCACAATATCACCTACTATTACTCACAGACTACTTTAACAGTTATGAAAATCATTTCATCCCTGAACTGCTAATCATTTATCAGGTTTTTATAGCCAAACATGAATGTGAATAGCAAGATTTTGTGCATTTCCCCAAAATTCTGCCACCTTTTCAAGACTAAAAGTTATTAGTTAAACAAAAAAACCAAGAAATTTGAACACGTCTTTCAGAAAAAGAAACGATTGCATTTCTTAAATGATGAGGAATTCGTCTTCATCTGCCGCTTGAATAAACATTAACTCAGTGACTCTTATTCAATTAGCAAAAGCCTTTTTTTCTTGTTTTGGTTGGATCGATTAACAATGTGTCCATATTGCCTCAGAAAGAGCAGATTGAAAAGTTTGGCATAGCAAAAAAAAAATTTACTTGTACGCTGTAAATTTCAAATCTGTGAATGATATGTGTCCACTGTGGCTGAGAATGAGCATTGTGAATATTGGCATAGCTGCTTCTATAACATCTGGAAACAGAAAATATGAAGAAAAATGTATCTATACAGTGATAATGAGATCATCATGAGGACTTCTGACATTTAAACTGTGATTGTGTGTGTTGTGTGGTCTGTTTCGTGTGTGTGAAATGTGTGTGAGCCGGGTGCTAAGTCCAGCCCTGCAGGCCTGTGATCTATGAGTCCAGATGCGTCGCCCAATTGACCATAAAATTGGCGTGCCTTTCTGGCTCTGGCAGCCCGACTGTAGATGGCGGCTGACCTCTCATTACTCGCTCTCCCTCCCTTTTTTCTCTCTCTCTCTCTCTCTCTCTCTCTCTCTCTCTCCCTCCCTCCCTCCCTCTTTCTGTCCGCCCTCGCTGCTTGCCATCCCAGCCAGTGCGAACGAGAGCAAATACTTCTGGAACCAATTAGCGCCGTCTGCCGCTAACTAGAGCTGGCTGATGGGATTTGCACGTGAGCGCCCCGAAACCGCTGCTTTTTTTTTTTTATTGTCCTCCGAACTCCACATCTGTGCTGCTCAGGTGTTCAAAAGACAACTTGAAACTTTCCCACCTTTTTCTCTTTCTCACCACGCAGTGGAATAAAACTGAATGCATCATAATTTGTCTAAAGTGAAGTTCACATCCAAATCAGTTTCAGAGCAAAAAAGATAATAATAAAAAAGTCTTGATTTATGCTGCACATGCTGCACGGCCGTGTCACTTTGACAACGCTGTAGCTTTTATTCAGCCGTCTCCTTGGGAGATTCATTAGGCCTCATTTCAAGTCGCAGTACATCAGTTGGAGCTGAATAAATGTCTCGCTTGCAGGTGGGGCTCGTTGAGAAATCCTCACAACTTACTTGAATTGGTTCTTGACATATTTGTGCAGTTTGCTCAGAATTACAGCAAAAAGGAGAGAAAAAAAAAAGTAAAACCAAACCCCCCCAAATGCTTTAATGATATATGAAGTCTGACGCGCGAGGTGAACGGCCAGCTCTTTGTTGTAGCGGGGGGGGGGGGGGCGTGTTTTTGAAGTCGGGCCAATCAATTAAGAGTCACTTGAATAGGAGGAAGGGAAATTCACATTTAATTGTATTCAGGCTCATGCGACTGTACATTTGGGAAAAGGGTGGGGGGGGGGATTTAAAAAAGAAAACTACAAAAACGAGGTCGGTTTGTGGTCCTTGAAACCCAGCGGTGTGATATACTGCACCCTTAAAGCTCACAGTGGTATTTATAGTGGCTCTGGAGATTTCCCTTGTAAAGCTGCAGGCTTGACCTGTAAACCAGGGCTGCCTCTCACTCCCAGCACAAAACCCCCGTCTGTGTGCGGCTCACATGAAGACCTCGCTGGTTTCAGGCGAGACGAGGATGGTAACCGCGCATGTGTGTGTGTGTGTGTGTGTGTGTGTGTGTGTGTGTGTGTGTGTGTGTGTGTGTGTGTGTGTGTGTGTGTGTGAGCAGGGGGCGGGTTGTATGAGGTTATAGCTGTCTGTGCAAGAAGCGTTGTCTCTCTGTGTGTGTGTGTGTGTGTGTGTGTGTGTGTGTGTGTGTGTGTGTGTGTGTGTGTGTGTGTGTGTGTGTGTGTGTGTGTGTGTGTGTTTGAGGGAGCATATGTGTGTATAGAGGAAGTTGTTGCAACCCTTCTACCAGAGACGCAGAGATTTAAAACATCTAAAAGCTAGTTTTCCTTTATTTAACACAAGATAAACAAACATTTTCGATGAGAACTCAGCTTGTGCATGAGTTATGTACTTATGTATATATATGTAGAAGCGTCGTCATGCAGAAACCGATGCCAGGTCATGTGGGAAAACATTCAAAGACAGACTTGGGGAAAATAACATTTTGTCCCTAAAACATTCATACTTCGACCAAGATTTGAGTGTTTGGATTTGAATACATAAGGAACACACTGGGAAGCTAAATAATTACATAAAAAGCTAAGAAAAAAAGCTAAAAATAATGGAGCCCTTCAACATAGTTGCTAATTATTTTATTGTTTTGTCTGTAATCAATTCATCATTAATCATTTCAGCACTAGACAAGATGGCATAATATGAGGTTTTTATGGGCCCACCTAGACTTTAACCTGTATGTATGTTGGGTTAGCAAAATAACAGTAACTACAGTCTCAGCAATTATTTAAATCAGCACCTTTCTGACAATGTGTCGACAACAACCTCACCTCAGAAACAGTTTTCATTGCAGGCCTGATGCACCTGATTGCATTATAATGTATTTGTGTGTGTGTGTGTGTGTGTGTGTGTGTGTGTGTGTGTGTGTGTGTGTGTGTGTGTGTGTGTGTGTGTGTGTGTGTGTGTGTGTTGAGTATCAGGGGGGCTGTTGTTTAGTTTGTACTGTGATGATGTAACACGTGGTTGTGTTACTGTGTGGGCCTGGGTAGCCTGAAGGCACAGGGAAGCAGAGCAGACCTTAGACGCTGTATATATCCCAGAGTAAAGAGTAATTAAGCATCTCTTCTCTCAAAACCGCCACCAACTGCTGCTGAAGTCCCAGTAATTTAAGGGGAGAGCTCATAAAAATACACCTGTCTTTGGTTGAAAGAGAGAGAGCATCTTAGGTCAAAGAAACCATTTTAACTTTCTGGGTTTAAATCCACAGAAAGACAAGTTTACATGCTATCCTTTTCTTTTTTCAAATTCTTTATGTCCATTTTTTGTGGTAATGAAATAAAGCAAAAAAAATAGAATAATAAAAAGCCTCTATTTTGCTTTTATTTTACCATATGACTGGGATTTGTCCTCGTGAGAAATGATTTCAAGAAGTGGTACGCTGGCTCATGCAACTTTGACACTTGAGAAGCAAATCTAAATCTGCGTAATGCAGTTAAATCCAAAATATAGTTTAAAAAATCATAATCGTTTTCACACCTCGTTAGATTTTCCATGGTTTCATCTCTGTGCTGATAGTGTTTTCCAACCTGAAAAGAGCCACATTTCTGTCAGACTTTCACAGGGAAGATAAATGCTCAACGGCCAAAAATAAGAGGTCAGAACAATATTATGAAGTTCATGTCAAACACAAAAGGCTCAGAGTGGCTTTATCTGCGACACATCCCCTCATTTGTCTGCAAAAATCACAAATCCCGCCCCCTTTGCAGCCATGAGCCGGCAGATAAGGCGGCAGAAGGTGAGAGGTCGGCGTTATCGGAGAGCGTTGTTTCCACCCACCAAATCTCAGGTGCGATAGGTCAGCGGCCTTTTTCTTTTTTCTGGGAAGCAGGAATGTGTGGTAGCAAGAAGCAGCGCTGAGGTTAGCAGGATTGTTTGGAGCAATGGAAACTCATGTGAGCATGACATCATCCGAGAGCTCGCAGGAATGGAAAAAGAAAAAAGGAAATCTCTTCCCGGGGAGAGAACTGAGGGATTTGAAAAGAGAAATGCTGGGTCGGACTGTTCCGTTGGAGTAAACAGCGGGGTGGTCGACGGTACACAGTGTGAAATATTATCACTCAATGTGCAGGGGATCGTGCCCGTCAAAGAGTAACCGCCTGGTTTATGTTGTCAAACCACTTGCCAGGTAAAGCGATGGAAATCTAACAGCAATTGGCCCTTTGGGGGTTCTGTAGCAGTGTTTAGCTTGGCTTTCGTGGGCTCAGTTTCTCTGGCCAACGTTGACTCTCTTTTGAATTTGTCTTCCTATTTGTGCTTTAATTCATGGGTGAAACACAACAGTCGTCCAGTTTATGATCCGGCCTCAGAGCCAACACGTGAACCGGATTGAACCTGACCCTGGTATTTGTTTTTTTCTCACAGTATTCTTTTCTCCCTCTTCTTAAATGCACATTTCACAGAACTTTAACTCCTAATTTTTCAAAATCCAAAACATAACAAATGATAAAAGACTTTCATAAAGTTCAAATATAAAGAAGTCAGACAGTTTTTATTGTGAAATCTATCAGAGTGGTTCTGAATGAAGGCGTAGCGTATTCATTTAGCAGTCTTTATTGCAGTGCAAGCTTTCATCACTCTACACTCCAGTTTATTAATCTCTCTCTCCGCTACGCTCATTGGCTTACTGGCTAACAATCACACGTCTGATAGTGCAGTAAAATGAAATGCCTCATGGTCCTTTTTTCACAATAGTTTGGGTTACAGTATCTCGCCTGAAGTGAGCTGGAAATTGTCTCCAGCTGCCAGGATTTGTGAGTGCTAGGAGGTTCTGGACTGACTTCAGATCTAAGGTTGCAAAATGGGATATTATTGGCCACTATCTCACACAGCAGACCTCCACCAATAAATATCGTTATACATTGACATAGAATCAATTGATGAGGCCTAATGAGAAGGTCAGATGTCATGTATTTCTTGGGAGGACTTTAGATCTCCTGATACAATACCTAATCTCAGGGCTGATGAGGAAGCCTGATAGTCCACCTCCTCTCCACATGTTGGGTTGTCCCTGAGTAAGAGACTGACACTGCTCCTGATGGTCAGACCAGTGGCTACCAATTTAAACTCAATTGGTCACCCTACCCTATACAATGTCAGTATCTGATTCTGAGCCAGAGTATCGAGCACTCGAGCACTTCTGGTCCCTCAGAGACCTTCGGCTTGACACAGATGTTGACATAGTTGATGATGAGCTCCTTTAGCCTTTTGTTTGGGGCCTTCTCTGTCTTTTAAAACATCCTCAAACCACTTTTTAAGACCCATTTATCTGGTTCACCCGGTGAAAGCTTGCTTGAGTACCCTCAAAGCTCTTCACTGTCTACAGCCATGCTTAATGTGTTGGTCCAATGATGCCCCTGACACCACAGTCACTTCCTCTATTGCTTATATAAAAAAACATACTGGCAGTAAGATGGCAAAAATGTTTGAAAGGCGAGAAGAACAATGAGGCAAGTAGAATACAACGGCTGTACAACGGTGACATACAGTAGCTCCTGCAAAAGTATGAACAAAGTGTGCACTTGTTCCCGCTTTCATCTTTGACAGTGACCTTTCTTTTATGGTTGCTTTGTCCACAGTTCCAACAACAGTTTTGGGGAGCAACAGCAACTTCTGCACGGGGGAATATATACAGATGAACTTTTCCAGACAGGAGCTCACATCCACAAAGGAGATGGTGCCTTGGTTAGCGCAGTGTACATGCTGAGCCCTTAAGGTGCTCTACCTGACAGCTCAAGACCTTGACTTCTGGTTCTCCAAGTCTTTGAGTTTAGGTGAACACGCATCTGAAAGCTCAATGATCTTTCATATGGACCTCTCTTATACATGACATATTTCTTCTCCCTCTCAGAGGCCTTCAACTGCTCCTCCGCACAGAAATCATTTTGGTTTTGAAGCAATAATAAGGACTCCTCAGGTATCGTCCTCATACTGCCTCTTGTCCTTTGTACTTTGGTCCTGTGAACCTTATATTCTACCTGCCTCCCCAAGGCCTTATTCTCCCTCTTTAAACCTTCCCCTCAGAGACCCTGACCTGCCTCTCAGAACAGACATCCTTTTTCTTTTTGAAGAAGCAAGTTGCTCAGTTTTTTTTATCTCTGCTCTGAATCCAGTTGCTGCCTTATGGCAACTGCCCCTCTTTAGCCTCATGCAATTCATCATCCTTGCGGGTTGAATTATAGTCTTTGGAGCTAACTTTTATTATTTTTTAAGTTTATCTGATCCTATTTCAAATTTTGCATTTCATTGTCGTAGTCAAATAAATGTAAATTGGCCAGTAGATGTATGTTGTTGTTGTTATAAAACATTGGAACAAGCTGGCAAATATGGGACATTTTGGCAGAGGAGGCACCAAACAATTGAACTTCTCTTCTTCTTCGAGGAATCTCATTAAACTTATTCACACATCGTTTCTTTGCTCCTCGTAAATACGAACTTAAGCTTGGTGTGGCAGAAACAAATGCAAACTCTTGTTCAACCTCTTTTGTGTTTTTCCGTCACCCATCCCTTCCTGGACGTGTGCCCAATACTCTGTCTTTCACAATTCATCCGACTAATGCTTTCTTCACCATCGGGGTCTACCAGTGTGGTCACCTAGGGAACGCCTGGTTAACGATGAGGTGGAGAGTTCTCCTATTGAGGCTGATGTGGTGCCAAGCCACCGGGGTCTGAAGTGTATTAAAGGGTTACGCTCAGGAATCCGTCTTGTGTTGTCAGTGAGGCGTAATCTCCCTGGATGGGTCGTCGTTGACCTAACATGTGACCCTCCAGCAGACCGATGCTAAAGGAGAACAAACGCCAGATGTGAGGAAGAAAGCCTCTAAAACAGCTGTATCGTTCTAAACTGGCGTATCATCAGAACGCTTTGTGTTTTGCTACACTTTCACTGTGCGGCAACTGCCGTTTGACATGTGTTTTGTCTGGCTGCACCGTGTGTGTGTGTGTGTGTGTGTGTGTGTGTGTGTGTGTGTGTGTGTGTGTGTGTGTGTGTGTGTGTGTGTGTGTGTGTGTGTGGGAGTGTGACGACGATATTTCTCATGGCTGTGCTTCAGAGCAGGCACTACACTGACTCTCTGGTGGGACATTAACCTGCTCCGCGTATCCTTCCTCAGTCTGCTCAAACAAGCCGGTTATAATGAACAGGCAGGAAGTCCTCTTCATGTAACTGTGTGTGTGTGTGTGTGTGTGTGTGTGTGTGTGTGTGTGTGTGTGTTACACGGGTGTCTGTGCATCTGTGCATACATATGAGCAGGTGTACTTGTGTAGGACTGTGTATGTTCAAAAGTGTCTGTATATGATGTGTGTGCTGGTGCACCTGAGTGTGTTTCATGTGCAGCTGTTAGAAGATTTGAAGTGTATTTAGAGTGTGTACTATCTTCTCTATCTGTCTTTATTGGCTAAACATACAATATAGGTATGTAGGTGTGGTATTTATTTTAGATTTTCGTTGGAAAATAGGGGATTTGATTTAAAGAAGCAAATTGGTTTAAAAAGATTTCATCTCCAACTTCAACTGTTCTGGTACATGAAAAGTCTTTGTTTGTTTCCTTTACTTTTTACAACAGAGGGTTGTCACATAGTGAGGTGCTCCGAATATGTTTCTGAAAACAGAAAGAAACTGGGCACAAAGCATCCAAAAATGGCTTTATAAGCTGCTAATCAGCCAGATTCTCTTACAAATGAAAGAATATACAAATGGGGAAACTGCAGACTTGTAAGTTACTTAGTACTTCATTGTTGTGTGTGTGTTTGTAGAAGGACTCACAGTGCTGGTTTTCAGATAAATGAGCAGTTCAATTTGTCTCTTTCTCACTTCAAATAGCTCCACTCTGTATCTTTGGATCAAACGGCATGAAAAAATATGTTAAATATGGTTTATTTTCACCGATTCAGTCCCGTACTCCGCCCACTCTGATTCTGCAGCCAGGTTAAAACAAAAAAAAAAGTTCTTTTTCCGACACAGTTGGGTCCAGGTCTGGTGGACTGTAGGCAGCCATATGGAGAGGGAGCTCTGGAAACATCCCATTACAGGTCATATATCACACGTCTGACAGCAGCCATTCTGCCTTGTTTTCATTTCAATCACGAGTGCAGCTGCAGCTTCAGAACAGCGAGGCTCAGCCACGTTAACCCGCTGCAGGCTGGAGGATAGAAGTCACCGGGGGGAACTCTTGAGGTGTATATGCTTGATGCTTTATGTCCATCAGCAGCACACTAAATGTCTATAGAGGTGACCAGGGTTGTTCTGAAGGTCAATGCAGATGTTTTTATGTTGGAGCTGCACTTGGTCCATTATTTAATGTTTTTATATTTGACCATGGGGTGCCAGAACTTCACTCATGTCAGGCAAACGATTGAGAACTGTGTTGACACCATCTTGGAATAAAACAACAGAACAAGGATTTATTTTTTAATAAAGCAGCTACTTAGCTTCCTTAACTTGTATTTTTAGCACAGCATGTTCGATTTGGGATTCAGGACATCAGAATATGACAGTGTGAGACCCTTTTTTCCACCAAAATTTGCATGTATGCAGTTTTTTTCAAATGGGAAACCACAAAGAATTGTTGAATCATTATTTCTTTTTTCATATCTGTTACTTATTCAGTTACTCTTTCACACTCTCAAACCAGAGTTGGGGATTGTTGGAACAGTGGAAACCCTAACAAAGATGCTTTTGATTAGTTATAATATGTTTTTGTAGAGTTTGAATCAAGTGTGTTTTACAATAATCAACTAGGTAAAATGACTGTTTTTGTCTGGTAGCGTTGAGGAGAGCATATATCAGTTGTTTCTTTTTGATCTAACTGTGAATTACAGAGTTGGTGATTGTTGGAATAGCAGAAAGAAGACGGTTTTGCTGAGTTTTATTTAGTTTCTGTTGAGTTTAACTGAAGTGTGATTTGATGATCAGCAAGGTCTGTCAATGGAGTCTGGTATTTTTAATGAAAAGATATTAATTGTCCCTTTTATATGTGAATAAATTATAATAATTGTCCAATTGTTGTAAATTCTAGGGGCTGGAAAAATGTGGTTTTAAAATATAAGTCTCGAGTTCTCAAGCTGTTGTGAAACACAGTATGCGATATATGCGGTATACAGTGCATCTATTCACATCACAGTTTACAGGACCGCTGTGCCTCCAGTCACCTAATATAACCAGCTTTAATCTGTTTTATTACATTGTTGCTGGCTCAGTTTTCACAGTGTAGAAATGTTACACAACGGAATTAATCCAATAAATCCTAAGCATTAGGGGGATAAAAAATTGAAGAGTGGCGATCGAGGACAGCCGAGTGTCCCAAAGAATGACGTCCGTATTAGACGACTCTGAACATCTCGATTTACATCCAACGTCAACATTCAGAAAGTGTTCTGCTGTTAATGGAGCGAGGCAGAAAGTGGAGGTCTGGGTATGCACGGCTGTGTATTACGTTTAATACGGAGACGTCCCTTCACAAACCTACAATTAACATTTACATTCTTATTACCCGTGTTGTTGTTGCCTTGGGGCGTTTTTCCTCTCATGTCATATTTTTGGCGTTGATTTTCACTGCAATATATAATAAGTATATGTATATATATATAAGTCCTGAACCTCTATGGAAACAGAAACAATCGTGGCTAGAATTAGACAAAACTCAAAAATGTATTTTGTGCAGTATAACACAAATACCATGGCATAAATCATAAAGAATAAAAAACGCAAGTTGAATTTCTTTAATCATTTATTTTACAAAAATTGGAAAACAATGGAATCTTTATATCCAACATTTCTCCATGTGCCCACAAGTGTTTTTTCACGTGACTGTTGGTGTTTTTAAAGTATCTGGTTAAAGCAAATGGATTATTCGGGGCGAGAATTTAAATGAGCCATGTAATATAAAACGTTTTTGATGAAATATCATAATTCTAAGCTTCATTTTTGTTGCTTTTTCTGACTGAAGCGTCTGTCGCACATGACATGTTCAAAGACCGTCAGAAAGATGAGAATCGTGCGATAATGAAGGTTTTTACAGCTTCTGGCTGGTATAAAGAGTGTCGTTTTGGCGATTGTAAGAAAAAGAAAACATACTTTTCAATCGGTGGGTTTTGGGGTTCAGAGGGTTAACTTTAACCACAACGTTGTATCGATAAAAACAAAGGGAATATTAGAAACGTTTGTTTTGGATTCTCTTGCAGAATCGTCTTTTCTGGCAGTAAGTGGTACCATAGATCTTAATGACCTTGGTGAACTTACAGCTAAATATTAATCTCTCATGCTACCATGATCAGGAGAAGTGTTGGACAGTAAAAGAGCCGTCTCCCTTGAGTTAAAAAAAAACAAAACCTCAACAAAGAGGCAGAGAGAATGAACAAAAGCCACATGTCCGAGGCTTTTTTTCGTAATACTACTCTTAACAAAGTACCTTCTGCCCAAAACAAAGTGAGTGTGAGTGGATTTGCTGAGATCCCTACTTTGGGAGCCGCTGCTGTCTGGCCGTAGTGCTTATTTGTAGACGATCAAACCCGCTTCCTTCCACAATGTAATCTGTCCCACATGGATTTCCTACAGAGTCCATTAAAGCGTAGCGTAGCGGGCTGAATGAGGAGAGGTGGCAGCAGGAGTGAAATAGGTGCCCTTCCTTTTTGCCTCAACATGCGGCTTTGATAGAAACTCCTGTCATGTCTCGCTCTGTTGGACTGAATTGTGATTTGCGAGGTTCTGCCAAACCTCCCGATCCCAATCCGTCTCCGAGATGGACACAATGCAGCTTCACGTATTTCTAATCTACCGACTGTTTTTTCTTTTAATGAATTGAGACTTTCGGGGCGTCATGTTTAAATTGTATGTTGTGAAAAGCCTTTTTTCATTGAATTCCATTCGAAGTCAAATATCACTTATACTTTGGTTTTTACTTTTGGGTCCTGATTTATTTGTGAGAAAGTACACTAGTTAACCTGAAACATGAAGAAAAACAAACAATAAATGTCCCTTTCTGTTGGTTTCAGTCCATACAACCTTTGTCAGGTATAATAAAGGGATAGTTTGTGTTTCCATGAACAAAGACCGACCAAAGCAAATGAATCAGTTTAAGTGTACGCTAAATTTTGAATATTTTTGCCGGTTTGCTTTACCATAAGACAGCCGTTTTCAACGAGGAACTAAGGCAGTTGTGTTCATTTATGCTCTCGCCAAAGCCACAAGACTCCATTGATAAAAACAGTAATGTTACCTTGCAGAACACGTTGGATGTTATTGTGTCTCTTTGGTCAGTTCAGATTTACCAAAGCTACACAATTACTGAAACAAACTGATCACAAACTGATTTTCATGCAGTCTGGTAGCTTATAGAGGGTATAGATAACATCTTCAGAAACATAGATGGCATCGCTGTCTTAAGGCAAGGTTAACCGGCAAAATGATTCTAAATATAGTGTACATATATACTACCAAGTGTCTGAAACATGTTTCGTTGCTGCCCCGACCCACAGCAGTGCATTGCTTTGACGCTGTGCCAGTTCTTGTGTTTGTTTCTCCAAACTCATACAATCCAACTTCAAAAAGATCCAAAATATCCCCTGAACATGTGAAGTTGGATAATGGATGTTAATAAGGCTCTTTCAATGAATGATGAGATGGTTATATTCAACGTTGTGATAAATATTTGATCTTAATCATTTTATGCATCGTTCTTAACTTTTGTAGTGTACTTTTGTTTCAGAGTATTCACATCCTTTACTTTAGGTAAAAATAGCGCACTGTATAAATGTTCCATTGAAAGATTCTTGCTAATTAAAAGTAATTATTAATTGCACAATGTACTTAAATCGAAGCAGAAAACTGTATGTATATTATTGGATTATTAAAGATGTGTAAAAAGCTTTTTTATTTGGCATTGGGTCGAGGTAGAGTTATTTCTATTAACTATTTCTGTGGTAAAATTGCTTCAAATTTCATAAACTCATAAATTAAAAGTACTATGTTTTCCATGGAATGGAGATAATCCAGTACCTCAAATTTCTGAATGTATCAACAGTAATAATAAATAAAGTATAATAATTATAATTACTCCTGGATGGTTAAGGGATCAGCCGTTCATTACCTCTTAAACAGTATTAAGTTCACCAGAGTTCATTGTTAGTTTGCATATTCTTTTGTGTGCAAAAAGTATTCAGATGCTTTAAAGAAAATAGTAGCTATATCACACCATAAAAGTATTTATTAAAGAGTTATGGTGATCTGATGGCTGAGTAGTTAGAGTGCATACCACACAGAAACAAAGGCCATGAGCACGCCTGGACGGACAGTTGGCTGCATGTCATGTCACTACTCTTTTCCCGCAAAATGTACTCTTTACTATCACTACCAAATACAAGAATACATAAACTACACATTTTTCTTCTCTAGAAAACACCTTGATTAGCTGCTTTGTTGGGTGTGTTGTTAAGCTGTTACCGTTTCTTATTGGGGTGACAGATTTCAGGTAGTGCGAGGTAGAAACCAAAGAGAGGTCTGCGTTATAGTCTCTCTCTCTCTCTCTCTCTCTATCGCTCTTTGAGTCTCTCTCAGAGGAAAACAGCTGCTGGGTCCAGGAGGGAAAACGTTGCTTTTTTTCCCATCAGGCCGTTCTGCCCATGATGGACAGCGGCCTGGTTTTGGCTTGAGCTGCGATGTAGGATGCAGTTTATGGGCCAGAACGCAGCGAGGGGTGGAGGAGGGGGGCAGGTTCATGCAGAGCCCCCCAGCCCCCCCCCCCCTTCCCACCTCCTCCCTCCCTCTCGGAGTAGCGAGGTCCCCCATGGCGGCGACCCTCCTGACCCCGTCATGAGAGCATCGGGGGAGAAGACCTGCTCCTTAACCCCTGAGCCCACTTTCTACTTCGTCCTGAGACCGAAGGCTCTCTCTGTTTTCTTTCAATTACAGATTTAACTTCCAGTGTTTGCTTTTGCGTTGACTAGTCGCAAATGATACCTGTCACACGCTTTATGTTCTGTTTTTTTTTCGGGGTTGGGATTATCCAGCTTGCTTTTTCTAAAGTGTAACAATTTGCAGCATACAAAAATGTTCATTCTAGTCTCTAGTTGACAAATTAATTCAAAACAATGTCTAATTAATAGTGCTAAAGTATTTATGTCGTCGTGTCACACAATAAAAACTTGAGACAGGTAATCCAAACACATATACCTAATCCAAAAATTGAAATTTTAAGGATTTTAAAAATATCAGTAAGCTCCTTAAAGCAGGATGATCCTTTTTAAATGGAAGGGAAATTCTGGGATTAATCAGGCCTTCAATTGAAAAAAAATCAACATAATGAGCTATTAAATGGTTGAAAATTAATAAAGGAAAGAATTCAAGTTTACGTTTCAAAGGCTAATGAGACACTAAACTCTGTTGAAAGTGTGGTAGCACTTCAAACAATGAGACGATTAGTCAGATAACTATTTTGATCATCAATTGAATGTCATTCTTTAAGTAATAAATGCCAACATTTCACTGGATCATGCTTCTCAGATATACATTTTTGCTGGTTTTCTATGATCATAATCTAACAAATCTTATGGGCCTTAAGAAACACAAAATAAACTAATAAATTAAATCAAATGTCAATTTAGGATCTGAGAAATAATTCTGATATTTTATAAACCAAACCATTCAGTCAGCTAATCGGCAGATCCATCTGCAATAAATTTAGTGAAAATGTTGTCTCAAACATTGGTAATTCAATATATTGACACAGCATTTTATTACATGTCGTCATTCAAAGTCAATGTGTCAGCTCATTAACGCTTTCAACATCTTCTCAGCAGATTTTCAAAGTAACTCAGAGAACAGAGCTGCTGTTGTTTTCAATGTTTAAACAACATTTCACTTCATTGTCACCTCAGCTAAATCCGTATATCTTCAAATTCTGAGTCTCTACATTCATCATATTCATCATTTTGTAGGAAACATAATGACCTATCTGCTGCTCACCCTTTCTCTCTGTCTGTGTTGTCCAGGCCTTTGTCTCCCTCTCTCTGCTGTTCTGGGCTCTGCAGAGCTTCTCCCAGCTGCTCCGCATCAAGAAGAAGGCCGACTGATGAACAGGCACTTTTATGAAGTTGTAATTGTTGACATAATTCCATAGTGACACGTTTTTAATCATCTTTAATGCTGTGTAAAGCCTCAGCTGTTCGCAGTAGCCTAAAACAACAACATAGTGACAGCTTCTGCTGGACTCTTTTAACTTTTGATGTATTACTGGTTAAGACTAAAGCTTTTTAACATATGTCATCCGTAAGACAAGGTGCTCAACAGGTGCTTTTTCTTTTTATCAAATGATCTAATTCTCTGTTTAAAAAACGTCATCTGTGCTTTTGTCTACTTGCTAATTCAAGTACTAATGAATTAACCTTTTTAAATATCACTTGAACCACTGTGTAAATTATATAACTCTGCCTTTACTATGCACCTTATACCTCTTATAAAACAAACGCCGCTCACACTGACGCCTTTAACTCCCGTATATTGTTTTTCCATTTGTCATTGCAATTAAAACAATTGAAACTTTTGGGCTCAGCCATTTTTATTTTTATTTTTAATGCATATAGACAGAATGACACCCTGAGGGGGGGTTGTTGCAGTGTGTCGAAACGACAGATTGTTCGTATGAATTCCTCCTCCAAACCTCCAGATCTTGTGTGGGAGCGTCAAACAGTCCACAGCAGATGGTGCTGTTATCAACTGCCAAGAGTCTTGAAAATCCACATCTTGTTTGAAAGCGGCTGCTGTGATAAGAAATCTGAAAATTGGATAAAGCCTAGTTCAAATGTTTTGTTTCATGTTGGTGACATAGAGCCTATAATGTCTATATTAACGGCCATAAAGAATCATTTTCACTATGTTTTGAAAAAATCCCTGTAAAAAGCTTCAGTTAATACTGTAGATGGGAATGAAATTGGAAAGGTGCATTGGTGTATGGAAGTGCTTCTGAAGTAATATTTTTATCCAGTATTGGATGACAAAGCAACAATATACACAATGTCACATGTCGAAGTCGCTAAAGTTTTTGTAAAATATGACATTTTTTAATTAATACCAGTAAACAACATGGCTATGTATATATATTCCAGCCCCAAATCTGTGGCTAAAAAACACAAAATGATACCAAATTCTTAATTTAAAATATTGACATACAGTAAAAATAAGTAGAGTTTGTGTAAATATAGAAAAGCTGCTTCACCTCGTAGCACCTACTTATGTTATAATTTGCTAAGAAACAGATGAGAGGCTGTTTTTGTGTTTCTGTCATGCCTCCCATGGATGTCTGTCAGATGCTCTTTATGGTTTCAGGATCATAAAAATCAATAGCTCAGTTTAAATCAGTGTGGATTTACCCTTTCAAGGCATAAAAACTTGTTGTTTGGGGACACCATGTAGGCCTTTGATGAGCAAAACATGATTAAACGACTATGAATTAATGAACAACACATAACATTTGATTTCATGTCACTTGTATCCAGTGGTGAGTGGAAGTATTCACCTCTTTTATCTGTGGTCCATTTATTTAAACACAACAATATTAACTGTGACAAAATATTCTTTAGCAAAGATAAAGAGCAAATACTGTATTAGCCTGCTGTGCTCATCAAGTATTCTCTGCTTTTTAATGATCTGTTGGGTTATTAAAGCGGTCGAGAGGCTGACGTATTGATCCCAGTGTAGACGGATATGGCCTTAACCTTTACATGAGATCCCACTAATAGGCGGTGAGGGAATCCTGCCCGGGGTCTCGCTTAATGGAACGAGGAAATGTCGCTCAAGGAAGACGATCAATGAGACAGTCAATGGGAATTGGATCTCGCTGTAATGTAAAAGAGGACAAAAGCAACACAGCAGTTACTTCATCCTGGCTGCGTAACGGCAGCTTCTCAACAACGTCTGCGTCGTCTGAAAATGGCATTAATGAATTAAAAAAAAAATCTAAATATAGCTGTCTCACTTGTACAATACGGATGGAAATATTCTCTAACCTGTCTGTGGCACTCGGCTCCAAACCCATTTGTTCCTACCGAGGATCTTTTAAAAACAGTTCACAAATGTATAGTTTCATTTTTAAATAAAAGGCTAGATCATTTCCTAAAACAGCTGTGGATAAATACACATTTGCTGATCCATTGAGTATTTGCAGTGACAGTAAAGAGTATGTTAGACTGAGTCAGAATAAGCTGCAGTGTGTGTGTGTGTGTGTGTGTGTGTGTGTGTGTGTGTGTTGATGGTGGTGAAGGAGTGTGTTAGTCAGTTCAACAGTTTGGCTGATTGATGTGTTTCCAGACATGCAGGCGGTTTGGCTTTAGGGTGGCTATGCCGGTCTGCTGGTGGGTCAAAGTCTTCATATATCTCAACCTCTACTGGATGGATCGGTTTAAAATGTTGTACAGACATTTATGGTCCCAAGAGGATTAATCTTACTGACTTTGATGATTCCTTTGACTTTTCTTTTAGTGACCCCGTGAGGTTCACATTTGTGGTTTGTCTCAAACAAATATTTAGCAAACTAACATGCTGAACTAAGATGGTAAACATTGTGTGTAGCCATGCTGGTGTTAGCTCAGAGAAACGCTGTTTAAAAGTGCAGCCACATAAGCCTAGACTAGAATGAGAGCGCTTTCAAGAGCCATCGTCTGAATCAGAGTGAAATTATACCTTTTGCTTCATTTTCTATTTAGTCCCGTGCGGTTTCAAAGTGCACAAATTAAAGTGGACCTCAAATCTAAAAAGCTTGGGGGCCTGTATGAAGGAGCAAGGCCAAAGTTGTTTTCAATTTGAGTCCACACTGTCCCTCCAGTTTATCTCAAATGACCTTATAATGTCTCTATTTTTGTGGACTTCTCTCTGATATTTTCTTGACATCTCGCCCAACTTCTGCAGCCCAAAGCAGTCCTTTCCCATGAATGTTAACCAGTTGTGTCCATCTCAACAAATGCTTGAGCAAGCAGCCTTTTGTTTTGATTAACTTCCTTCAAATGGGTCGGATCGAACCACACTTGGGGTTGAGACCACCTCTCTCAAACGGTCTCAGATTGGTTGTTTTGGTGTGTTCACTGCTGCTCAAACAAACCGCACCAGAGTTCGGTTAAAACAGACTAAATGTTGTCTTGTGGAAATGCTCTCAGTCTAAGTCTCTTCATTCTATGTTTGGACAACAATAGAGCTCTAAGACTCAGAGGAATACACTGTTAGAATTGGATACACACAATAGTTTTGGTAATTTCATGGAATTTGTTGACAATAATCACCACACATGCAGAAAACACTCACAGATTAAGAAATTGAGCTGTATCGCTGTCAAGAATATGATGGAAACTTAAAAACATGAATATTTAAAGTCCTCACCTCAGTTTTCCTTCACACTACCGTCAGAGAAAGTCAGAGGAATGGAGCTCCGCTGCTGTCTTCGAGATGTGAATGAAGATATTTGCATGCCAGGTCGATATCATCACAGCACTTGCGTTAGCGTAAGAATGTGTTCTGCTCGCTGGGTCGAGTACAAATCACATTAGCAGCGGTCAGGAAAACCTGCAGACGCTCGAATGCACCACTCCAACACCCCCCCTGATGTGCTGACTGCAGTACACCTGGAGGAAATGCATGATTGTGCTTCCACTCTTTACTACACTTGGTGTCAGCTCATCTTTTGGGGATGAAATGTCTTTCAGATGGAATTTTTTTTTTTCAAACTGTTTAATTAATTTAATTTTAGCCAGATTTCATGTTTTACAATTTATATTTACTTCTAAACGTTCGCATTAAACCTTTATTTTTGCAAACAGTTATAGTTTATATCGATCCATCTGCATTCCCAGACATATAAAAATACTCTTATTGGAATAACAATTGTTTTTTTCTCCATCAATGAAAAACCCAGAATCTCTAAATATGCAAGAAATTGCAAGTCAAAGATTAGAAGATTGATACTGCTCTCATGTCTGTACCGTAAATATGAAGCTAAAGCCAGGAGAGTTAGCTTAGCATAAAGACTTGAAATGGGGGATAACAGCTAGCCTATCCAAAGGTTAAAAAAAAAAATCCACCTACCAGCACCTCTGAAGCACACTACCTTCACCTTTGCTAACCCCATTTATGCTAAGCTAACTGTCTTGATTGTGACTCTTCTCACCGCTTCCAACTGAAATCAAAAGGAGTCCTATGTTTTTGTAGTGAAAAAGGATGTCCTTCAATTGATTGAAGTAGAAGATGAAGAAGAGAAAAGTGTTTTCTAAATGTTTTATGAGGTAACAAATGCATTCTCCATGTTCCTGACATTTTGGTAGGACAGCAGAGTGTGCCTTCAGCCCATATGGCCAACGGAGCTGACAAAATTAAGGAAAGAACACCAGCTGCAGGAACTCAAACTGCTTCAATGAAAATCCAAAAGGGAGCACATCAGTCCCGCCCACACTGTTTGAGTGACAGGCCATCTCTGGGAAGCGCAGTTAAGCAAATAGAGCAGCAAAGTTTGAAACAATTAAAAAGACATTTAACAGATTATCAATTACATCTCCATTTTTTGGACGTTTTAAATCCAAAATCTCCATATGTTGATATGTTATCTTTTGTATAAACACAAACTAACTTCACACATCATCTGTGTGGCTCCTGCTTCTCCTCCTCTTTGCCTCATTGCATGGCAGATGGGAACAGCCAACAAATGTGATTTACTCCCTCAGAGCCACAGAATGTTCCAGTGACTCATGCTATGATGGTATACTTCAATGCTCTGCACCAACTGTCTGCAGGGGGACAGAGGGGAGTCCCACTGCACACACACACACACACACACCACACACACACACACACACACACACACACACACACACACACACACACACACACACACACACACACACACACACACACATGCATGAACGCACAAACCTAACAAGCATGTTATATTGAATACATTATTAAAGCCACTATGTGTAGAAAATATATATATATATATATATATATATATACTTTTCAGTACAACTCACTTTAAGGTGTTTCAAATTAATTAACACAACTTCAGTGAACAACTTCTGATTGCATTTATGCAAAGGTACTTCACTAAAGAAATTGGTTCTGTTGTCATGACAACAGAAACTAAGATTATAAGTAGAAATCAACATAATAATTGATCAATCAGTGAGCCCACACATAGTGGCTTTCATCTCCAGCCTGTCATGCACAAATTACATTTCAAATTATATAATCAAATTTTTCGATTCTCACAACATGTTTTAAAGTGAAGTGTTTTTTTTTACATGTATAGGAAGATGAAAGGTGTGTGTCAGTCGGTTTGTTAGACGTTTAACTGCGGCTGGAAGGCTGAGCACCAGCAAGGGAACGAGAGAAAAAAGTAAACAAACTTTCACTTTATCCACTTCAGCATCTAAAGGAACCAAAGTGATATTTATGGGATGTTCACATGCTGCAGCTGACCAGCTCATAGGCTAACTAGCCTGCAAAATTAGGTAATAAATGCACTTTATAGGGGGTGCCAGCATGAATCCACACATATCAAATAGGCAGTTTAACATTTAAGTTCAGTTTTACTAAATATTTAAAAAGTGCACTGACTTGTAACATTGCAACCTTCTGACATAATCTTACAAAGTGGTTACCAGCCTGATCGTAGCCAACTACATTACATTACAGTCATTTAGCAGACGCTTTTATCCAAAGCGACTTACAGTCAGTAGTATATTACATATCATTCACCCATTCACACACTGATGACAGGCTACCATGCAAGGTGCCACCATCAGACTCTAACTAACATTCATACAACATCCAGTCCACACCGATGGCAAGCCTTCAGGAGCAACTTGGGGTTAAGTGTCTTGCCCAAGGACACATCGACTGCCGAAGCCGGGTATCAAACCACCGACCCTCTGATTGGAGAACTACCTTGCTCTCCACTACGCCACAGCCACAACTAGCTAGGTTTACTCCCCAAAAATGATTATTTTTTCTTATTTATTTGAACGTAGAATCTAAACATAAACATATCTTTTTAAAAACACTGAGGTAATAGCCATTAAACATTTATTGTAGCAGTCTGGAATGAAACCCCAACATACTGAGGCATTTCCTGAAAATGGAAGATGCCTACAGGCTAATATGAACAATAATGTCTTCCTTCACTGTTAATGCTCTTTTTCAGCCTAGGAATGTAAAGTGATTGAAGGAGACCCAGCATCAAAGTGGCCTCAGCCCCACGGGAAGGAAGACCCAGGGTCAGCCTGTGTTGGTGCACTGGACAGGACCTTACATAATGGTCCCATTATGATACATGGTGTTCTGCACTAGACTCCACACTCGGGCTGCTATTTATAGCACAGAGGGCCAGAAGTGGGGTAGAATTGATATATGTGCTTTGTGCTGCTGTGACAGTCGGGGGGGCAGTTCTCACAGGCTCGTTTTGATTAGATTTTAGAAGATGTAATGTTAATTTACATAGCAGTATATTTATTCTAGGACCCATCTGCTCACAGCAGAGGGTTCAGGATGCATTATGCAGTGAGTGAGAAGGTCTGTGGTCATTATCAGTGCATCAGTATCAGCCCTGGTTCATAGAGAATCAACACTGTACGACGTTCAATATCACTGTCCACAACAAAGTTGTCACACACTGTTTTGAAGTAATAATCTCACACGTATTTATGGAAATATTATAATGATCTTGATTAGTATTAGTAAGCATGAGTAACAATTAACCACCACAGCTTAACAGAGGAAGAACTCAACCTAGATATTAACATCAATCTAAAGAACAAGGTAGAGAGTCACAAATCCCACTCCTTTTTCTGAATAAATAATTACAGCTCCCATTAGTTATTTTTTTTATTATTTTATTCACCAAAATCATCCACCATTTTTCGCTGATACTTGCAGGCTGTGTACGGTGGGACATAACTAGAGATCCACTTATGTTTTGATTTGCTTTCGCTCCAGAACTTCATGATTTTTACCCACAACACCTAAATAAAAAGCGGGGGTGTAAATAAACAACACACAAAATGAAAAAAATCTTTGTGAATGTTTCACATAAATACAATTTATACGGACAGGATAGTTCACGGACAACCTGAATGGTTGATGCATGAAAAATTGAACTTGCTCCGAAAAAAAAGCTATGACACTTTTTCTGTCGCTTAGTAATCAAGATCTTTTGAAAAATCTTTTTTTTTGTGTGTATTAATCACAAGAAAAGCTGACCCTGATGTATATAAAAGCTTTTTTTCACCACATTTGAGTTAGGACAAACATTCCCTCTCTTACCTGGCTTTTTAACTGATTATCAGTGTTATGCTGGTTAACCGGAAGACACTCTTTAACTGAACCAGTGGAATTACTTCATCCTCTGAGATACAAAACATGAGATTCAGGACCAGAGAATACTGCAGAACCTGCAGACATTCACTATATTTATGGAGGCAAAAGGATTGAATTTGATTCGATTTTTCAGATGTGATGCAGTCAGTTGCCATGGAGTGTACTCTAACTTGCCTCCAGTTTGCCTGACCCACATGCATAATGACTGCAAGAGATCTCATGATGATGCAGGTCTGATGCACTCTGCAGTGACGGTAACATCTGACGTGAATCTTTTTGCGTCCTCTACATGTAATACAAAGCAGAACACAACAACAGAGGTTTTTTTTTTTTATTGTGTTACATAAATAAGGAGTACAAGTCAAGAATTGTATGTAGTACTTTGGCTTAAATTAAAAACATCTCCACTAGAAAAACCCTCTGTCCTTCAGTTCATATAGAGTACATATTAATGTCTAGCATACATGCATGTCTTATAGCTGAAATGTAGAACTAAAATACATAGTAAAGTGATTAATGTATACTGAACACTATATTAAGTACTAAACATATACTGACCAATCTGTTTAAGTAAAGTCTACATGTTCATGTTATTTATCTGAATGTTTTATTCTCATCCTTGTATGGTTATCTATTTTTGACTTGAGTTATTAAAATAGAGAATTAACCACATTTAAAATATGATGAATATAATTTAAAGCAAAACAGACAACAATATGTCACAAAAAGAAATACAACAATATTACTGCTACTACAAAAGCTAATAATACTACTACAAATACTACAAATAATAATGATATTGTACACTTACTAGCTTTATTTCCAGTGCTTTCAAACACATCTCAAAGTCGTAATGGATAAATGGACCCTGAGTTAAGATTGTTTCCAAGGTCTTTAAGGAAATTTCAAACTCAATATGAATTATAATTATGCAGTCAATATTTTTTATAACAATAGATCAAATGACGACATGTAAAGGAAAAGGAGTCACTTGTAATGAGATGGAGAGAAATATCTGCCAAATCTGCAGTTTCCCTCAAATTTACGGAGCTTTGCAGCGTCTTCAGCTCAAACAAACCAACCCGTACTCAGTCACAGCTCATCTCGTATCTGTATGATAAACCCATCCTGGTCATTATCAGACTGACGTAGTAAAAAGTGGGAGAAAGTCTGCCGAGTCACCAAGGAGGCCACTGTTTGTGTCCTGTGTCAAACCACGTCAACATTGATTTATTTTAACCATTGATTTGTTACGTAACTTACAGACTTAACTCATGCAGTTACGTAACAAACGTAGGATTAGTCTACGTTGCAAACATACCTATTTTAATCCAAACCATAATCTTTTTGTAGGCCAACCCACAGAGTTTTGTTAAATAAGTTAACCAACATTAGAATTTTTCTATTGAAAGACATGCATGTAACGAGTGGAGATCGGTCCAAAACTGACACTATAGAAGTACCTGGACTGCATAGTTCGATGCATAGGACAACTGACAGAGCACCGGTATTTGACGAGTCGGGAGTGAGAATGTGTTGGACAGACAGTTAGCGACTAGCTGGTGTAGAACATTTAGCAGCTGAAGATTCAGATATTTCCCTCTGGAGTTGTTGGACACCAACCCTGAGCTAGGAGCGAGTGAATATGGACTTTCATTCATCAGATGAGTGATGTGTTTATAGTTTTTGCTTGCAAAAGGTTGCATTCAAGGTGTGAAATAAACAATAGGTTGTTACATGTTTCTAACAATAGATTAGCAATTTAACCTCAACATAATCCAAATATTCTGCAGTAGATAAAGGTCCAGCTAGTTTGCCACAGTGACAGTCACATCTGAAGGACATGTCAATACTTTAACTGCCTTTTGCCTCTGACACAAACGTAAACACCCACATGACCTACACGGACAGCCTGGAGGCAGCAGTAAAGCACAAGCGTTATTTGCACACTGGTCATCCACCTCCCACACACCGCCCATATCTGGGTCATTGTTCAGCGATCTTTCATGAAACTCAATCGATGCTGACGCTTGTGGGTCAGATTAAATAGTGGCTCTTGTGGGCGGAAGGCTAACTAAAAAGTGTGAGCGATGTAAAGGTTATCTAATGGTGGGCTGGTGAATGAATTGGAAGGTATTAGGTTTGTTCCAGGAAGCAGCATGCTTATAGCTTAGGCCTTGTTATCCTTACAGCCTTGTCTCAGAGGCAGAACAGCAGGGCATAAACTATTATTGAGTAATCTTTATGTCTCCTGCACAAGGGCTTTCCTGTGAACATAATGCTCTACAGCAGTGGTTCTCAAATGGGGGTACGTGTACCCCTGGGGGTACGTGAAGGCACTCCAGGGGGTACGTGAGATTTAAAAAAAGTATATTTAAAATTGGCATCCATTCAAAAATCCTTTAAAAATAGTTATTTAATAAATATTAAATAAAATATAAGTGTAAGTTCAATGCAACAATGCAATCTTCAGTGTCCGACCCACAAAACATTGATGAATTCACTGTGACTTCTGCAGGAGCAGCCTGTCGGAGTATCAAAAACTATCAAACACAGAAATAAATCATTTATTTACACAGTATCTCATGGTGATTTTATTACCTGTGCCATAAAGTTCCACTAATATGCTGATGACACTGAATTATTTATTCCTATCAAACCTAGCAGTCCTCTCTAACATTGTGCATCAATAACTTGTTTCTAAGGAGCACCCTTCACTTGAAATTGAGTGAAGGGTGCACTAGAAAAGGATTTATAAAACCCAAGAATTGACACAAATCACATGAAAGTTGAACAATATTATTCCAGGCTCCATAAATGTTTAATTCTGTCCTGACAGATCTGATGTTATTTGTTTCAATCAAAACACACAAGGGCCACTAATTTCCGCAATCCAGGCACCTAGAAATGAGGTGTACTTGTGTTACAACATATGTGTTGTAAAGACAAATATTATTGCTGGATGGATTATGTTCAGGTTATTTTGCAAAGACGGAAGTATGGTGCCTGACGAGGGCAAAGGGGGTTAAATCATGTCTGTAGCTACCTAAATCTGTTAGTCTTTAAAATATTATCAAGTAAAACATTTTCTTTTAACTTCATTTTTCTTCCCACTTATGTTGTGTTGACTTGAAATACAATGTTTTTCTGTTACATTTGTAATCAGGGTCTGTATTTGCAGAGTTTTTGCTGTTTATTACATTTGTGTTGACTTTATGCAGGACACTTTTTTTGTATTTGCAGAATATTTCTTTTTTTGGTATTTGCTTTGGATTTTTTGTGTTTTTGAAATGGCATCGTTTCTGTAGCTGGAGCATGCCTCCACTAATAGGAATGTTTTGGTCCATAATAGTTGGCCACCATAAGGAAGCGTTACTTTGCTTACTGCACACAAGCCAGACGTACATGATCATGGTGGATGGTTGGCATAACTTAGTCTAGTGTACAGTTATGCACATTGGTAAAGGGAGAAAGATTGTGGTTGTGATTAATAAAATAAACATGTCACGTCTTATGCTCCAAGGTAGTTTAAATATGTAATGCTTTGACAGGTAACCTTGGATGAATGAATTGATTGGATGGGCTATCAAGTCCTGTGATAGCCACAGATACACTTTTTTTATTCATTTTATCAGAGAATTTGATTTGATTGCTGTCAGAAGACAGCCAAAAACGTTTCTGAAATGCATTACACCCACCTTAGCTTTAACCAAGGTCATAACCCTTCCAAAGAGCTTAATTGAGTGCATTAACATACACATTTTAATCATGCTTACTTTGCGTTCAAAATCAACATTTAGCGTTTCCCAATTATGTTGCTAAAACATGTAATTCTGGTGACATTCTCTCTATCTCAAAACAGTCGTGTATACAATGTCTGTGGTGTGTCTTTTTACGGTTTGGCTGTAAACCTATTATAACCTGTTATAATTAGTTTTTATTGATTTCATTTTCTGCTTTATTGATCTTTTCAATGTTACTGTGAACTGTGCTGAAAAGCTGAGTGTGCACCTTTTTCATGAACACAATGACTCAGATTTTCTAAAAGGCTGTCGTATTCCCATTTTCCTCATTTCTTCTTCTTGCTTTTCTTTTCTTTTCTTTTCTTTTCTTTTTTAGCCTGTATGATCATTTTGCGCTCACTGGTCAGATTTGTTACATCTCATGTGTTGATGCTGTGTCTCTCACCGCTGACTTCATTACTATCGATTGCTACCAGCGAGGCCACCTAAAGAATCTGAGCTCATTTCGACATGTGCACTCATTATGCATCTCTGTGGATGAAGAGTGTCAGCTAAATGCCTAAAATGTCAATGACACAGTTTGGAATATTAATGATGGATGAACACATGTTGCCTCAAGCCGTACCTTCATTTAGAAATGTTATTATGCAAAACAAAAGGTTATTTTTTTCCTTTGAGATTGTTTTATTTGGAATTATAGAAGTAAAGAAAAACTAATAAATTGAAGATTTTTTTTATCATCACCTTTTCACTGTCAATGAAGATCCAAGAGGATGTAGCACGCATTTTAAAATGCTCATTAAACCTCCTCTTCTCCAGTATCCTCAGGATATACGGCCATATTGGACACTTTTAGATTTATATCTAATACCTACGCTGAGAATAGCTTTTATGTAGCGAGTTGAAAGTATACAGCTGTGGAGGTCGGGGCAGTGTATGTGTGTAGCACATCTGGCTGTTTTGCAGGAGAATAGAGATTGAGGCATGCAATTAACATTTGCCTTTTTATTTATCTGAACTATGATCTTTACCAAATGTTAATCAAGTGTCTTAGATCCCTGATGTATGGTTTATTTGCCATATTTAGAATCTTTCTTAAACTTTAACCATTGTTGTAGTTGCACTGCACAGATATTGTAGATGTCGAGAAAATAATGTTATCATTGGACATACAATAATGCAGGTTTTGAATCATCCAGTGTCAAGGTTTTGTCTGGCGATAGGATTGCTTCCCCAAACTCTGGCTACTTTTTTTTCTTCCTCAGGTTGCTTCAGATTGTAGGGGGCTTTCTGGACTTCTTGTCATATTTCTTTTTTTCAAGGATGTGCCTGGTTCTGTACATTCGGTTACATGCTGTCAACATTATGTCATAAATTGAAAGTTTCTGCAACCCACGAATATCAACGTTTCTGAACCAGAAATATGTTTCATAAATACATTTCGCACAAAGCCACTTGCTTAACGCTGTGAAATTATCCAAGTGGACGTTCTATGTAACGTTATGTAACAAGCGTAAAGTCATAGTTTAGTTCTTGTCTCAAATGGACGTGAACAGCTGTCTCCTGGGTGAAAGTTATGTTTGCTTAACCCAACCTCCCTTAGGGGACTTTCTTGCTTGTAATACTCGTTATTATACCTCATAACTCATATTGCTCTATATACTACGTCACTTGCCCTGCACGTCCCTCGTTGTACAACTTTGTTTGCTCAGCCTGAATGCAAAAAAGTCAAAATTCAGCATATCCTTGATTTGCAGAATCATACATAATGTAAAAATGTTTTCCTTGTGACCGGCTGTTATTCTTTCTGTGTATATCTGCGTACACTTTATATTATCATTATTATATATTATGTATGGTAACCACAGCAAATCTACATTACTTTTACTCTCTTGCTATGGGTCAATATGATATGGGTATTGTTTTTTATTTTTAGAGGTAGAATAAAATCTAACTTGTTTATATCATTTTTATTATTGTTAGTTTTCATTGTAGCCATGAGTTTATAGTTATACAGGATATGTGGAGAAGTAGGGAACTGCCATTGGGTCCTAATGTGTGTCGCTATTTGCTGCAATTGAAGGGGTCGTGTCACTTCTTCTCCCTTCATACTGGGCACAGTGGTTTACTCTGCAAAAAGCAGAATATTGAGATTTTGGAATCATCATGATTTTGCATCATGACTACCACCTGTAATTTGCTGACTGTTGCACAAGGTTTTTGAACCTTATATTGCATGGACCTAGAACAGATTGTTTTCTTTTAGTAGTATACAGTATATAGGTATGAATTCTATTATTGCAAATGAATGCCTGCAAATCTCGTTCATGTCTCTGCGTCCCCAGAAATCAAGATGGTAAAATAAGAAACAAATAACATAAACCCTCCTCCACCACCTCCTCATGTCCCCTTGCTTAATCTTCATTCCCTTACTCTCTCCATTTGTCCCCATTTCCCATCTTTCACCCTCTCCTCCCTCTCTCCTCCCTCTCTCGTCTTCATCTTTCTCTTTTTCCCACCTTCTTCTCAGCCCTCTTAGGGCATCCCACAGGTTGCAGCACTTACTGCCTGTCACGTTGAATGCTAATGCGGCTGGCTGATGCGAGTAGAGTAGAGATGGTGTAAAAGGAAGAGGGGGGTGGAGAGGGGGGTGGAGAGGGAGTAGTAGTGAGAGAGATGAGGAAGACGGGAGAGAAAGCAGGAGAGCGTAGGACCTCAGGGTTTTTTTTCTTTCAGGGGAGGGATGGAGGGATGTGACGTGAGCGAGCGGGAGTATGGAAACTGATGATTGCAGGCAGAGCAGTGTGGGATAATTATGCTCTCCCTCTCCCCCCCTCTCTCTCTCTCTCTCTCTCTCTCTCTCTCTCACAGCTCCACATCCACGCCGATGCTGCTCTGACCAGACGCCGCAAAAACAAACAGCATCCACATACTCATGCACTGACATGCAGCGGAGAGGGCTGCTGCTGCTGCTGCTGCTGCTGCCGCTCCATCGTCTCCTCTCTTTCATCAACACACACTCACACTCCAGCTAATTACAAGAACTCCCACTTTTGCCTCACAGTTGACTGAAGACCCAGGGGAGGCACACGGCAGGCAGGAATGTGACTGAGGAGCTTCATCTGCAAACATCTGCCTGGAGGACTCCTCCCTCATCCTCACTGCTGGCGCTTAACCCCAGCTCTGCAGCAGGTGAGCTTCATGTTGATACCTCGTCTCATCCATGGTGCTGTGTGTGTGGTGTCGCAGTGGCCACAGCCTACCGTAATCTGTGCGTCTTGGCATAAGTGGTGTCTCCTGTCACTGTGGATCACTGTAGGACTATGAAGCTTGATCTGGTGATCTTGTGCAAATGGATTCTGGTTGTTGAAAGCATGCCAGTGGAGTGTTATGTGAGGATGCACTGCAGCAAGGCAACGCTGGGAAGAGCGAGAGGATCAGTGCAGTGCACAGCAGGAATACAGCGCACACATCAGTGCTGAATTAGAGATTGGTATCACTGTGATGGGATTCAACTCATTGGAGATTAAAGATGAAGATTCTCTATCAGATCTTTTTTTTTTTTTTTTTTTTTTTGCAAAACATAAAATAAGACCTTGCTGAGCGTTTATTTTTTATTTTTTTAGTTTCATCTCCAGCGGTAGATCAAAGTTTTTTGCGAGGGAGGCTGATTCCCACGCACACCCAGCGTGTTCATACAGAAACACTGGTGGTGGCACATTGTGTTGACTCCCTTTTTTTTTTTTTCATGTAGTCTATATAATAATAATGACGCTCCCTTCATAATTTATAAAGCTTTTGTTCACCAGATTGCCCTTTCATTCAGGGGTTCTTCAAGGTAAAACGTGGCACGGAAGGGATATTTTATATTCTCGCATGGATACACGCGCACACACACACACACACACTTGCATGAACACACGCACACATGAGGCCAAACCAAAATTAAGACACATTTATGCCTCACTCAAAAAGCACATCAATGTATATTTTGTATACACATGCATGCAAACGCACACATCCATCCTCCACGTGAATGAGCATGACCACTTGTTGAGCCACAGTTTTAGTAATTGAAGCAAATGCTTCACTTGCAATTCAACACACACACACACACACACACACACACACACACACACACACACACACACACACACAAATAGATGCCTGAGTGACTTCTACACAAACATACCATTACGCTAATCACACTTGCTCAAGAGGGAAAGCGAGGTCCAATAAATCTAAACAGCCTCGATGTTGTTCTAATCTGTACAGCGACAGGATTTTTGTGTTGAGACGATAAATCAGCTTGACACAAATATCGGTGAGTCATGTTATCCACCTTCTGATATGATGGAGGATCCTGCAACCTGCAATCAATGTCTTCATTTACACACTACGGTGATTCACTTGATTGTTCTGTATTTTGCCTTTTTGGCAAAGTGCATCATTCTGTCTCAGAGATGGAGAGGTGGATGTGTGGCTCAGGTTCGATCCCTTTGGAGACATCTTCCCGGATCCGTTATTCATATACGTTGACAATCCATATATGATTTTGTAATCATGATTGTTGATATTGTATAATTGGTTGTTCCGTACATACGACATCTTTTGCATGAGGATTCCCTCCGCTGTTCCTCATTATTCGAATCAAGTGTCTAGGGATAAAAGATCCCTTATGCTGAACAGACTTTAAAGCCCCATGAGGCAAAACATTTTTTGTGATATAAGCTTTATGAAATACATTGACTCGACATGACTTAAGCAGCTGTTGCAAACCCTTAAATATCGTGTTTGCCTTGATGGTTTGAGTGCTGTTTCAATAGCTTAAGCTAAAAAAATGAATATTAGAAGGAACACTGACTGAACTCATTTACCTCCATTAAAACACCAAATAGCTTGAACTCGATTGTGTTGTGCATCTTAGCAACCAGTCAGGTTGATGCAAGGTCTCTGGAAAAGAAGCACTTATGCTGCTTTGAATGCCCAAAATAGGCCTTTTTTTTCCACACAAGGACCCTGCCGCTTCCCTTTTACTGGTTGCAAAAATACTATGATGCTTTACGTTTTTTGTTTTTTTTAAATGAAACAGATACCTTGCTCCAGTAATCTTTTTAATTTCTCATCCCTCACAAATATCCATGTATATAGTAAATTATCTGAATATTCAGTGTGTTATATTTAAAGAATAACTAAAATTAAAAGTGAATGGGACGATGTGTGATTTCCAATATGCTTCCATATGTTATATTGACATTTATTATGTAACCTTATGTTGCATAAAGATGGCCAATTTCAAATTCAGAGCTTATTTGTGATTGAAGCATTGCCTCCACACGGCTGAGCCGGCGGCTAGCAGCTACCGACGCTGACAGCACGAACGGTGTAAACAACAGCAACAGTGCTGACGGAGCAAACGGTGTTTACCTGAGGGTGGATTGTAGGGTGGTGCTACGCTTTTGCCATGATGCTGCCAGTCCGGTTTATCAGCTCTAAGTATTGGGAGTCACTGGGAGTCACATGCACATATGTATATATTCCCTAGTTTTTTCCTTTGTTACATTTTTCTTCGAACACTTCCTATAATATGATTTGAACTTTTCTGTTAACATTTGTTTCTATGTATGAAAAAGGTCTCCACGTGTCTAATCATGGTGTTTTTTTACGCTGGCTTAATCATGGCTGACAAACATGAATGTCAAAACCTGAAATTTCATGACCTTGCAACAACTCGATCCAGAGACAAAGGGACATTTTGGCATTTGGTCTTTCTTGCAAGGCGTTGAGATGACAACTGCAGAAAGGGGAAATATGGCAAATCATAGTCAAGGGATTTTTTTTTATATCTCCATGTATTACCATATCTACAGTACTTCTGACCTTTTACAACGCAGAAACAACCGAGCCTCTGACTTCAAACAAACGTCTCCATTTTACCTGCTTTTCCATTTTATCATCCATCAAGTAAAAAGTATCTGCGGCTGTTACCGGGACTGTTACCGGGACCGGTGATCTGATATCTGCTGTTGTTTTTCCAGCGTGTGACGCCCCGCTGTGTGCCGCTGCCCGGGGAATGCTCGGCGGACGGATAGACGAGGTCTGAACACAATGAGCAGCCAGGACAAATGGGTCACTCTGACCCCAGCTGAATTCGCCCTGCTCCAAGAGTACACTCAGTGTGAGTAGGAGAGGTACTCTATGTTTGTGTCTGACTGTGAAGAAGACTGTCTGTAATTGTACCAGGTGTCTTTCTGTATGTGTCCAATCCTGTTCTCCAAGAACATGTCATTATCCAGGTGACATGACGCCTTTCTTGCAGCTGTTCAAGCTGCTCAGGCCCGAGTCAACATCTGCTGCTGCGAATATTTTTTAACCTTAAATTTCATTTTTAAATCCATCCATATCAGAACAGAGCAGAAAACCTTTAATATCAAGGATTTCTTAAAAAAAAAAATCTGATTAAAATGTGATTTTATTTTAGATTATGGTCATTTCTAAAGTATAATATAAAAGGGCTTTCTTGTAGTGACTAAACCTACAGAAAGTGATCACACAAATCTGCAGCTCCTCTCGGCTCTACGGGGAGTTTTAGATTATTTTAGCTCATTGTTTAAATTGTACCTGTATATTACTGGTCGGACCTGTTTCCAGCTGCAGCAACATCTGGCTCTTTTTAACAAAACAAAAAGAATCTTGCTCCAATACATCAACTGTTCACTACCTGCCCTGCACCAAACGGCAGACAAATGAGTGACTGGCCAGTGAACATAGTGGAGCATTTAGCAGCTAAAGAGACAAATATTTCCCTCAGGAGCTGGTGGAGACCAAAAGCAGAGCTAATTTTACAAGGTGTGTTATGTGATATGTTGAGCCCGTTGTGCTGATCCCAACTGGCCAGAAAAATCGACTAAAGCAAGTTTTGTTGTTTGAAAATCTTTATTTGACTCGTGGGTCTGAATTTTTGTTAACTAAACCTGCCTCCAAGTGAAATGAAACAGGTAGGCGTTCATTTGGGGGCGTTGATTATATAACTCTTGCTCAAGAAAGGATTTAATCTCATCTCAAGAGGAACATATGACGGTTAAGAGGGTTTGCTGAATAGAAGTAGGAGCACTTGTACAAGCAAACCTCCAAAAAGTAAGAGGTTTATGTTAAGATTGCAAAAACAATTGTCGTTTATTATATAATTGTCAGAGAATTTGCTACTGTTTTCATTGAAATTGTTATTGTGATTTCTGTAGGATAAAACATAAATTCATATTAAGACAAGTAGCTGCTTTTACTGGATTCTCTATGTGAGGTTGTCCTTGAACCATTTGTGAAGGTGTTTTGTAACTAAACAAGTATTTCAGTTGGAGCAAATAGACAGCACGACATAGATCATCTTCCTTTTAAGAAGAATAACATACTTATTTTGTTTGAGTGTTTGAGACTTTTCACTTCATCAATGAGTTCTTTTGGGAAAGTTGTTATGAGTCTGACTTCTGCTTTCATGTCTTGGATGATCTCTCTTTCTCACATGGGGACACATTAACAGAAGAAGACATAAATTCTCTTTGATAGCATCGATCCACCGAGTTAACAATAACAAGAGTTTTCCTCTGTCTGCCGCATGACAGCAGCATGATTCAATTCACTGCGGTTAATCGCGAACATCTCTTGTTCTTCTAATGATAAAAATGTTGACGCTGCGCAGTAATTGAAGGCTGCGTGTTCGTCTTGCTGATGGAGGAAGCTGAAGCTGCTGAAGCATTTAATCTCTGTGTTGCCGCTTTGGCTCTGAATGATTCATTCGCAACCCCAACAAATGGCTCCCCTGCTCACCAGACTGTGCTCTGGACGCCTGGAGTTTATGTTACGCTCCGAGATGTTGACACATTTCATCATTTGAAATGGTACCAGGGATGGAAAATATGACGATACCTGGCAGGCTAACTGCGGGATTTTGTGCACCACCCACGCGTCGCTTTTTTGGACAGACCTTGAAAGCACAAGTCACGGTAAATCGTTTGGAGGCAGACAAACAACGGGACTGAGGACAAGGAATGGAGTCGTTAGGTGTCCCAACTTGTCCTAAGTGCTTTTTTTGCATCAGGGTCGAAATATATTTCAGAGCTATTTTCGGTGTCAAACACGACACGTTCGAGGCATTTCAACCGCCGTGCCGAGTCTGAATCTTAGTTATGAATGCTTTTCAGCCTGGATCTCTTGTTTCACTTGGTAATGACATTCCTCCCTTTTTTAATTTGCCCTGTGCTTGGTGACAACATTGTTCCTTACCCCATTGCTACACTCAAGAACCAATCAGGTTCTGAGTTTTTCTTTTCAGTGAATTTTTTTTTTTGACGAATCAAACCAAATGTTTCAGGGGCACAAGGTTTATCGCTGTTGTTTGAATTTGTGTAGGAATAAAAGGGCAGAATGAAATAAAAAGCGAAGCAGCAAGAGAGAACTAAAGAGTCTTGGTGTGTGTGCACATCTGCGTGCAAGCGTGTGTGCACGCTAGACGGATTTGGATAATCATGTTTCAACGAGCTCGGGGCGACTCTTTGTGCTCTTTGCAGCTACAGGTTATAAAATATCCCACTCTCCGAGCAGCAACAATGGGCATCACATTGCCTCACCTACCCTCCTCATCTCGCCTCCTACTGTATCTTTCCCTTCCTTCTCATTAAAGTGAGCCGCCGCACGCTTTCATAACATTTTAATAGCTGTGCGCCGAGTCGGGCACCTAAGATCTGACTCACAACAATTAGAGTTTCTATTTGACTGATATAATCGCTAATGGGCGTATAGCAGAGTGCAGCTTCACAGAGGGGAAATGATTTTACTTTTAAAGGTACAAAACATCTTCAGTGTGTTTTGCAAATTAAAAAACATGGAATGAGTCTTGTCCTTTGCCGAACAATGCTTAAAATCATTAGCCTGATTGAGAAAAGTCATCGCCATTCAGGGGGGTCTGCAGAACGTGACAGGCAGTCAGTGTATTCATAATCACCGCGCCGCGTAATGGTTCTGTGTAGACGGCGTGCTAATATAGGTGGTCAATAATAATGACGATGACACATTCGCTCCAATGTGAAGCAATTATTCTTGCTCACTATTGTTAAAAATGCCTCCTCAGAAAAAGGAAAGGTCCAGAGCCATTAGTGCAGGAGGCGACGCAATGTTACGACCAACAAAAGCTGTTAAGAGGAACTCAAACGACCATTTAAATGGATGCAGAACATCAGCCGTTATTACCTCACCCATCACCTGTCGCCATAGAGGCATTGAGCACAGAATGACTGCATCAGGGAACACTTGTTATTTTATATTTATCTTCTTATTATTTATATAGCTTGCCCATTTTCACTATTGTATAGTGTATATTTGTATGTTTTAATGGTAAATTGTGTTATTATGTGTATTGTATGTACCTTTGCTGTACTTGGGCAACATGTTCTGCTTTGCAATGCATACATGTTCCATAGCTTGGTTAGTTCTCCACGACATCTGACATCAGCACATGGAGGAACCCTTTAGAACTTTTTTTTTCAACTCACCGGGCTTTCAACTAACTAGCAAACAAACACAGGACTTTTGTCCAGGAAACCGTTGTTCCTGTCCCCTAAGAAACTAAAAGTAAACGTTGGCATTTTGTCAGGTCACTTGCTAGTTGCACGATTCATCCGTCACTTGAGTCATTAGTCAACCACACCTTTCTCCTAAACCTAACAAAGTAGTGTTGTTGCCTAAACAAAACCACTATTTTGAAAAGAAACTATGCATGTAACAAGTCTATATTGACACGTCCAAAACTGGGTCATAGTTGGAAGCTTAGCTGCACTGACCAAGTTCTGGTATTTGACCCATTGGGCTGACAATGTGTTTGATTCACTGAGGTTGATTTAAAAAATAAAATCAATCTAATGTGACACAATACTCGTACAGCTTAGGTCTGCTAACTAAAGCAACTATAGGAACAGGTATCGTATCTGTATCTGCGTAAAGTCCATTTTTGGGGGATTATTTTCTTTTTGGGAAAAGCAGAAAAACAATCAGTGTTGTATTTACTCAGTCACATACTGTAACAGTTATGTGATACAGTTTCACCAAGTCGACACATTTTTTTAAAGAAAAATCTCTTCTTTCTTTCCTGCAAGGCCGAACCTCCCGACACACCTGCTGATTATCAATCAGCGACATGCTGTGAAGTTTCATGAGCAACAACTTTACCTCACGGTCCCTGGCTGCTCCATTTAGATAATGGCAGGTTGGAGAACTGCTGCAGAGTAAGACATCATTTACAGGAGCAAAAGGGTCCACATCTTCTTGTGCTAATTAAGGCTGTGAAGAGGTGAGAGAACAAGTAGCTAACATGGAGCACTAACTTAAACAAGCATCCGTGTGAGAGATGAACCAGGCCCTCCAGTGCATGTGAGAAAATGATACTTCTAATTAACTTCTGTAACATTTAGAACTTGGTGTCTGTGGTGCAGCAAATTGATTTAACAGCAGGGCTCATAAACGCTCTGCAGCATGCAGTAATTATCACAGCAAATCTCCGTCTGATCCAGTTATTTTGGTCCATAGCTGAGTGCTAAAACAACCTCCTATTTTTTTTTTTTAAACCTGTAAAATGAATATTATATAATACATATTATCATATATATATATATATATATATATTTAAAACAGATCATTCTTGAAAGAAAATGATTTAGATTTTAGGAATTTTAAAGCAGCTATAATTGGGTTTAAAAGGAGAGTAAACTTTGGAATCTGTCAGGCGGCGAGAAACACGACTCCAAATGTATGCTAACGTTATACGACTGTGAGCAGAAGCAGCTAACGTTAGCCCTTCAACCTTTAGAAATATGCCTTCCAACGCCTCTAAAGATAATTATGGCACTTATTGAAGTTTAACTAAGATTATTTTATTTTACAAGCTGCCAAAAGCAGTTTGTCACTAAAACCATTAAACGTTTGCAGGATTTTGGACGATACATTAGAGCTGAAGGGAGTTCACCCCGTTAACTGACGTGACCTCGGTAGTCAGCATAGCATGGGTTACTTTTTTACATCTCTAATTTATGAAAAGGGTTGGGATTGTGTGCAAATATATGACCCCATCAGGACGCACGCAGCTTCTGCAGCTCTTAAGAGGTGCTGACAAAGAAAACAGAAAAGCCATATCCATAAATAAACCTGACCACTTGCTGCAGACCTAACGTTAGCATGAATCAAACTTGTGCTGTAAATGAATGTTTAGTATCCAATATATACTCTAATGTGAGAACAAGCCAAACTTTCCAAACATAAACCGATCACAGCGCTCAAATACGGTAACGTCCTCAATTTATCTCCCCAGACTCAACCAAGAAGCTGAAGGATGTTCTGCAGGAGTTCCATGGAGATGGTGTGTTGGCTAAATACAATCAAGAGGAGGTATGTGCCGTTTATACTTCATTATATAACACATGGTTTATAGTGTTTTGAATCCAACTGTGCAAAGAGCGCCAATACAGCACACCTATCTGCATAATTTAAAAGATGGAACAATTTGTTTTCCTTTCTATAAATAAGTTTGATTTAGCAGAAGATTGAACATAAAACTGTTTCATATTTGTTGGATTGTGTGTTATGGATATATCATTTTCAATTCCTCTGCTTCGTTGACACCTTTTTACAATGGATTTTTTGATTTCACATCTGAACTGTATGCTGCAATTTTAGCATGAAAAGTATTTGTATAATACCATGATAAAATGATTCCAAGGTTAGATTTTTGTATTCTACTTTGACAGTTTCATGGTAGTGTTAATGGGGTTTGAAATAGAAATTCTGTCTTGAAATAGAAACACATATTAAAAAACAGGTTCCCCTATGTCTTTCAGGAAAAGTCAGAATCTCAATTTGTAGTATTCATTCATATACACTATTATTGATCCACTTTGCATGCATTAATAATTGTTCCACAGCATATATAATACCATTTATATAGTGTAAGTAAAGAAGAGAGTTAGACACCGTAAACGTGCATTCACAGATGTAATAATGTCTTTGTGGTTTTTAAATGCACAGGTGTAATATGGATATTTAGCACATTGTTAAATGTGATAACTGCATTATACATCCATGAACATGTTGGCTTTCTTTCTTTCCACAATGCTGCATGTTTAGAAGCAGGACATCCTCAGCCAGGTAATATACCTATCTCTTCTCTCCTCTCTTTAATTTATTGTTGGTGTGTTTTGTTGAGAGTCACGTTTTTTTGCTGAAAAACTCAAATCTTTCAAGTAGTTTTTAATGAGAAAACAAAAGTAAAGGCATTTATAGAGGATATGCATCCATTTAAAGGGAAATATTGCTAATCGTTAATGTGTTTTCTTGAAAGGGTTAAGAACTCAGAGATTTAAACAATCAGCCAAGCAAATAGTCGTAAAGATGGACGAAGCTGAAAGCAGCACACAAACTGGAAAAACATTAAAAGCCCTCTGAAATAGCTCTCCACCCGCCTACAGCCCAAACAACACTTGAGGCATCTTTCTGGGTGCAGAGGTCTGCAAAATGAATTCTGCGAAACAAAATTGCGAAAGATCAGATTGTTTTTTCCCACCCACAGGTCAAACATACCAACATTCATATTAGAAATCATCTGTGTTTCATTGAAGCCCTTAAGGCGACGACTGCAGCCAACAACGCGCTCTATTTCTGTCCTGTTTTCTTTTTCTTTTTTTTTCTTTTTTTTAGGAGATTGACTTTGAGGGCTTCAAGGTCTTCATGCAGACGTTTCTGGAGAGCGAACTCCCCGAAGAGTTCTGTCAACACCTCTTCATGACGTTCAGCAACAAGGGACCCAAACCCAGTCCCTCATCTTCTGACAAACCCAGAGTCTCTGGTGAGTGTAGAACAGGAAGCCTTCACCATAACAAACCCTCAAGCTGTTAGCACAGCGTGTTGGTGTTTTGTAGATACTGATTACTGCTGTTGTTACTAATGTGCAGCTCAGTTTGTCACTTATTCCGTGCCCTCGCAGCAGTGACTCATTCTTTGATTTTTAAAAATGAGATACTTTACCTTCTTTGCTGTTTTTAAAGCAGAAACATTTCTGTTTATTTATCTTTCTTTCTTTTTTTTTTTGGGCCATCAAATGATAACAGATTTCCTGCCAAGTTCATCCCCGTGGCACACAATGTAGATTGTAGTGTAGCGCCTGCCAATTGTTTTTGGCTGCGGTCCTGTTTGTTTACAGCGTTTGTACTAATATCTCGTTCTGGTGTGATGATGAATCACTGGAACCAAACGGGAAACTTCTGCACGTCTGATCAGTGTTGAAGGCTATATGTAGTCCAATACATTCCTCAGTCCTTGCTATAGTAAACAAGAAAGCTGATTTATTTTGCTCGGGCAGCTCTACCTGCAGTGCCTACATGTACCAAGATGCATTGCGTCGAAGCTACTGACGCCGAGCCAAAAAGACTTGCGCCGAGACGGCCATGACTCTTAATTAGCCTACTTTATGGTTAAGAAATACAATTCTGCAATTATTCAAATGGTCCTGAATAAAAGACAATAGACAACTTCTTTCTATTTAAAAACCTTCTATATCGGCCGCCATCCATTCAAGCGTTCCCAAAGCTTTTTCGTCAGGACGAACGCTCCCAGTGAGCAGCTTAGTGGACACCATCCTCTTATTTCTAGAGCAGTCTGCTCTAACCCTTCAGCATCCCAGTTCCTGTCACGCTGCACATGTGTCATTCTTCATATAGCTCAAGACCGTGCACCGGCCTCCATGCAATAGCCTTGAAGACAACAAGGAAGTTCCCGTTCTGAGGGGCATCTAGAGCATTCCCACTGACAACTAAGAGACATACAACTGAAATAACATTGTCGTACTTTGCATCCAACTACATCACAGTCAAGTGAAATGATTGTGCTGGATGCAGGAGGAACAACAGAATTTGTAGCTGCACCTCAGAGACACGGAGAGCATCGCCAACAACTGCAAATGTTTTTCACACAAAGTCCTGAACTCCGACAGATAGAGATGGTTAGAAATTGGCCAATTTCCCCTTGAAATCCAAAAATCCCCTGCACTGACACTCGCCTTCACTCACTTTTTTGACGGTCTTATATCTCATGTGAATAATAATAATAATAATAATAAAAGCCCTCCTGATTTTCACTTTGACACTTGGTCGTTTAGGCTTTCAGAGCTTCTTGCACTTTGTTCAATGCTTCTGATGAATTAGTGCTCATGTTACTCTTGTGCATGAATTTCAGATGAATTTGGAAATAGGACACAAGCACGGCCTGAAAACCAAATTATCATATCTCAAAGGAGAAATGAAATCTTGGCGGGGAGGAATCCTCAAATACCTTCAAGATTTTATCCCAAGCTGAGTGGAGATGGATGGTGCATGAGCAAACTGCCAGACTCCCATCGACAAAGATTCCTGGAAACGTATCAATATGCTGATGTTTCTTGCCAAAAAAACAATTGTGTAATTTTTTGCACATTAGGGTGGATAACTGCTGCAGCCGTAATGAGCTTCAACTGAGGAAGTGGTGCATAAACAAACTGTATAGGTATGAATTGATGTTGATATCCCAAAAAGCATAGATACAGTAATGAAAATAATGGGATTGCTTTTTAATCCATTTTGCCTGCTTTTTCCCCCCCCGGTTCTTACAGCAGAGATCGTCCTGCACAGACAAACCGTACAGTGTGTTACCAGATAGAATAAAGTTCCCCAGGGACCAGCAGAGTTCAGCTGCTGGAAATTGAAGACGACTCCCCGTGGAGATTACGCGTCACATTCACAGTAAAATGTGAGGTTGCTACAGTAGAACTGTAAATCTGTAAACGCAGCGGGGGATTCCCACTCTGGCGTAACTTCAAACCTAAAACCAAGTTGTTAAATTTCATTAAAGCAATAGTTGACCTGCAGTTTAACACGGAATAAACTATAAGCTAGAGTCAGTTTCTCATCATAAAGGCAAGGATCCATCGATTGCATCTTATAAGAGAATTTGATTCAGTAAACTGACTAAATTGTTATTCTGAAACATTAAAAATATTATAAGCTTTTTCATTTCAAAGCTTCCTATTGGTGAAAAAAGAAAAAACAAGAAATTAGCATATTTTCCTAAAGACTAAGACTCAAATATTCTGTGCATTCAATGTCATTTTTTTCAAGCTAAAAGCTGTTGTGGATGAAACTGTGACTAAACTTACGACCTCACCTCACATGATTCGTCCTCTTTGCAGCAGTTTCTCTCGTGTTAATTCAATATTTAATGCTTATTGTTTGCCCCAATAACCTCACAGAGCACGTGAGCAGCTGCATCAGTGCAGCCTGCTGCATGCGAGTGTGTTGACGAGGCCTCATTGATCCGCTTTGAACAGCAAGTCCTCCCATCACCCCCGACACAGATAGGAGAGCCGCTGTACACAACGTTAAAAAAAGGGTCCATTTCCACAGGCAGCATAACTACTACTATGTGAGAAGAGAGTTTATGGCTGCTGTAACTGGACGTATACACTGACTGCATGAATTATATTGCCATAGATAACCTTTTTGGTGAGAGCACGGTAGTGAAGAATGAGCAGGTTCATTCAGTCTGGGGTTTCCATGCTGACTTGTACCATCTCATTAAATCAAAATTAAAGGCCCAAAGGCACTGAAGGTGATAATGGACGTGCCTCTCTTGATACGTGTCATTTGATGCTCCTTTGGCTCACTGCAGGCATCTGATTTGAGATGACAACACTATAAAATAAGCATGAAATGATGGGTGTATATATAATCTTTTAACATGAACAACACTTAGGACGCATCACTCTGTTGGAGCCGTTGGGACTACAGAAACAATCCACTGTACAATGTGACAGAGTGAAGCTTTTCTTGCCTCATAAACAATCTTTGGATGTGTACAGACATCATGCAGGGAGCACAAAAACCAATAACCAAAAATACAATTCAAAGTCTCAGATGGCAAAGGCAAAAGAAAGCAAGGTGGCGACGACCAAAATGATCTATATACTTATTAAACCTACCTATTTTGAGTCATCATTCTACCCACAGAAGCATTTTTGGATTATTTTTTTTTGTTCTTTTTTGATTTGGTTTTTGCAAGTAGTTAATTTGTTTTTAAATGTATTTAATATGTTTGTCTTCAGGCTTTTGGACTATGCTATGACATGCTGATATTCCTACATTTTGTGAGAATACATATATTGATGTGCTTTTTATGCGCCGCTTTAATCTTTGCATCATATCTCACTCATTGCCCAATATTACATTGTCTACATACAATTCAAACAAATAGATCACAAAGAAATGCACCCATCATTTTACGTGTTTAATTCAACAAAGACCTGGTATCCTCTGCTATGTACTGAGCGCCACGGCCTGAAGCACACGGCTGGCGTCTGCTGGGATTGATGGAGAGAACATTCAGGTTATTGGACGATTCAAGATGGTTGTGTAATTGCAAAGCTGTTCAACGGAGGGTTCAGATTACTGCATATTGTCAATATGTACTGTAGCGCTATATCATTACGTTTTGGGTTTAATTAATCATTGACTTTTTTAGGGTCCCACTGAAAACGCTGTATGTGGTATTGAGCTAGATTCTTGATTTGGTTGCTGACAACTAGCTGGTATACATCAGCTGGTTATATCAGCTATGTGATTGACTTTACATCATATAAGATGAGATAAGATAAAATAAGATAATCCTTTATTAGTCCCGCAGTGGGGAAATTTGCAGGGTTACAGCAGCAGAGAGGATAGTGCAAACAAGAGACAGTAGTAAAAAACAAGATAAAAAATATATATTATAAATAAGTAATCACACAATAAAAAAGCTAAAAATCCACATGACTTAAATATTATATATACAGACAGAATAATTATTGTATAATTATTGTATTGCACAGATTTATATTGTCAGTTTTTTGATATTTGTGGTCTACTGGGAGATTATTAATCTTTAACGTGATTTACCTGTAAACACAGTGAGATAAGGCTGAAACCTTGTATACAATACAGTCACCTGTACATATAACACAGCCCCTCTGTGACTACAAACTGGACTATATATATTTCTTTGCCTTTTGGTGAACCGGACACCGCCCACCATTGATCAATCCGACCGTATGACTAAAGCCGGGCCAGCAGGTTGTTGGGCTAACATTAGAGGCGTTGCGGAGGATGTTTTGACCTTTGGTCTCCGTCTCCCTGCAGGGCTGAAGCTGATCAAAGGCAGCTCGACCCCCATGAGGACGGCCGCTCTGCCCCTGCCTCTGGACACGGTGCAGCTGAAGGACATCGTGTGTTACCTCTCCTTGCTGGAGGGCGGGCGTCCTGAGGACAAGCTCGAGTGTAAGTGTCATCACAGGTCACATGGGCCCTCTGTTAATACGCTGTACAACGAGCATCTACTATGCAGTGGTGTGCTAAAAGTAGATCCTTAGACCAGATGTGTGAATCGCAGAAATTGCAAGAAACACTGGGAATGAAAAGATAAAATACGGAGTCACCAGGAGACAGCGTGAATGTCACTGGTCGAGTCGATCCTCAGTGGGTGGAGGAAGTATTAGAAGTCAGGCTCAGTGATGTCAGACTGAAGCTCAGGGAAAAAGACAAAGGGTAAGAGAGGACAAAGCTTTGTGGAAAAATGCAACATCAAGCCTCACTAAGAAGCTGATCTTTCAAGTTTTTAAACTAAGACCTGCTATTGACTTGCGATTGACAAAAAAAAGCAAAGGAAGGGGGTAATATTCCCCCAAAAATGAAGTCTTAAATTTATGAGAAAAAAAATCAAGAGTAAAATCACAAATTTGAGTCCATTTATTTTTTCCTATTTATTAATTCATTAATACAAAATTTTATATTACATTTTTTATTACATTTTTTATTAAAGATTTTTATTAAAAATTTTTATTACATTTTGTATTACATTTTTTATTAATTTTTATTATTTGTTTTTTTATTATTTTTTTATTTTTTTTTTTTTACTATTTTTTTATTAAAACAAATATTGAAGAATGTATAACATTTTTTATTTAAACATTTTATTAAAAAAATATTTACATTTTTATTACATTTTACATAACATTTTTTATTTATTTTTTGTTTGTTTATTTGTTTGTTTCCAAAGGAACCACATCACTTTACTTCTTAAGGTTGAATCAACGTCATCACACCTCAGACGCCTCTGTTTTCCGGGTATTGTTATGCCTGCAGTTGATGACCTTATCAAGTTATACGCTGCAATCTGATTATGCCATAAGGAAGTAATAAAACAAGAAAATAATACGCAGATTAATCAAAAATGCAGCATAAGACAATACTGTCTGAGGCGGAGGCTGTTAGCAGTCTGCTCTTTTCAATATAAAGACACTTTCCAGTGTGCAGTAATGCTTTTGCCACGGACAGTTCTGTTAGCATCGTTAGCCGCCATGTTGAGAGCCATTTGGATTCAATCCCTCAATCGTGGTTATGCTGTGAATTTGGAATTTTGCACCTTTAAGAAAAACTGTATAAGTATTGTCATCAAGATAAAGGCCAAAGTAAAAGGACTCGTAATTATGCAGAATGGCCTTTTTCAGAATGAGGTATCATATAATTGATCTAAAACTATTGCATTTGGTAAAAGTGGGGCTTATGTTACACTATTTCTACACTATAAATATACTTATTTACACTATAATTTACTTATTATTACATCCCTTAAAGGACTCTCAACACTTCTTTATCACACGTTTGGAGCTGAACTTCGGGCACAGAAGAATGAAAAGACGCACATGAATGAAAAAAACAATTAAACATTTATATTTATTCGGATATATTTATTTGAGATTCAACTCAACCGAAGACATTATTTTTGTTTCTTCCTGCTTATCCAAATAGAATCCTGTCTTCTAACATGACATTAGGAAATCAGCCTGAACAAGCACATAACCTTGATAACAGATATTACATTTCCTGTAAGAAATGCACCGTTATATGTCATATTGGTATATGGTTTCAATCTAAACATTGTGAGGTATCCTCCTCTCTGTGCAATGTACTCTGTCTCTCTGTGTCTCAGTCTCTTTGTGTGTTTTTTCTCTCAGCATTAAAGTCAGAGTTTTCTCTGGTGGATTTTGGTGTTTAGCAATAATATTCAAGTCTTTCTTGTTGTCTTATTCTTTCCCCCTCGGTTAAAATAATAACTCAAATAAGCTCTTTCAGCTAACAACCGCACTTAGTATCTTTTTGTTTATCTTCTGAAATCATTGGTGGAGCTTTAATTTTGAATAAATCATCCTCGTAAAGCTTCTCCAAAGAGACGCTTGACGCCTCATGGTCGCAGTTTATTGACACGTCTTCCCACGTCTCTTAATTGCATTTATCACATGATTTATTCACAAGGTAACGTTGCTTAATTGGACAGGAGACTTATTTTATTCTCTGTGTTGCTGTAATTCTCATCCATCTGCTGCATTATTGAGTACAGTAGCTCTCATTAAGCACAAGGATGACTAAATAATTCAACTGATGCTGCCTGTGTGTGTGTGTGTGTGAGAGAGCACATCATGGATTTAACTGTGGCTGATGTCTTATTGAGCTCTGCCTCTCCCTCCAACCCACGTTGAGCCACTCTGTTGTTGTTTCTGAGGTGACGGCTCCCTCTGCTGGTTAGTCTGAGAACTGCTCTGGTTTCTGAGCTGATGGTTTTCTTTATTCAGGATCATCTGAAGCAAATTCTGACAATCCAGCACAGATATCTCCACTGAAAAAACATATTTATTTAAAGATATAATACTATAATATACTGTAATTTATTTTACTCCAGGGCAGTTTCCCTTTCTTTCAGGTATTTCTTTGGAATGAGTACCTGCATACTTTTAAAAAAAAGGATAATAAGGCAGAATCAAGCCTTCTTTTGTATTGTTGAAAACAGATAAATTAAATAAATATTTGTAGTTTAAGTCTTTAATATCCAGTTAAGATACCGTTCTTTTTTTTCCTTTCTTTTTTTTTGCCGACACACGGTGTCACAGAAAAAAAAAGAAATCACACTGGAAAATTGCTTTAACACATTTAAGGTGGATGATATCACTGTTGCGCAACCATAACCACTTTCAACAAATCTGTCTTGCACATCAATGTGTTTTGATAAAGTTTTGATTAAAGTTTCCAAAACACCTTCAAAGATGTGAGATTATGGAGAACAAATTGAAGAAATACACCAAAAAAAGAAATGGATGAAAAGGAGAAAAAAGGAAAAAAGAAATGTGCTAACAGAAATAAACAAGCACATGAAAGTCTTAAAGTTAAAATGAGATCTGGTCAAAATCAGTAGTTCATTGTACTATAATATATTTAACTATATAGTGAGTGAACCCCAACAAAGACTTGGGCCCTAAAATGACTTCTAAAGACTCTGAACTGTGATATGATATTGATATTGATACTCTATTTTTTAGAAATTTGAGTATCATAAATATTGGACTGCCTAAATAAAATAGGACCATAATTTGTCCCAAGCTTTCACTGAAACAATTACTTATCTGTGTCTCATTTGAATTCACAAAGCATAATTTCAAATCAATTCAATAAAACTTTATTAATCCATTTTGAGACAATGGTATATGTCCTGTATCGCATCTTAGTTGTACCGTAATGTTGGTCGTCAACTTTTCCAAAAATGCTTTTCAGGGATTAAGTTGGTTAGTTTAATAAAGAATATTTTTGTCATATTTCATCAAACTGTCTCTTTATCCTGACAGTAGACACAAGAGAAAGATCATCTGTGCAAAATTCATTGTTTGCTGATTTGTGTTCGCTCAGCTGTTTTCAACATAAAAAGTTCACTAAAATATGTTTTTGAAAATACAAGCGGGATAGAGAAAAATGCAATATATGTTTAAGCGTTGATTTATTTGTCAAGTAACTGCCGTTCTTAAGTAACAATGCATCTATAGTTGTTTTAACCCAAAACCACAACCTTTTCTTAAGCCTGACCAATACTTTTGTTGCAAAAACCTAAAGTTTTGCCTGACTTTCGTAGGAAAACGCCCAAAAAATAACGAGTAACTTTTTCGTGAGATATCATGCTAATCGTCATATGACAATATGTTGAGTACTTTGCCAGTTTGATCAGAGTTTAAGCTCCAAGAGCAGTGATTGACAGCTGCGTTAGAGACTCCTCTGCTCTGATTGGTTGCTCTTCTCAGGATGAGAATCTTGCTAAAACCATTAGGAGGCAGAGGAACTATTTTTATCACTCAGATTATCCGTCTCATGTGGAACTTCCAGGATATATTGACAGTTTAAGCAGATATGGCCCCCCAAATTTTTTTTTATCTAAGTTACTAAAGTGTAGCTTTAATGGATCCAGAGTTTTTATTTCCTTTTCGTGAGAGCAGTCCCAGAGGAAACTCTGTCCGAGCCATTTGTGCTGCAGACAGAAGTTTACAACGATCCTCATCATCTGAAGCATTTTATTACCTCTCTGGGTCACCACAAGCACCACCTCCTGACACCATCAGCCTCCACCCAACACCCAGCGCCAGACACCAGCATCACTTCCCCTCCCTTTACACCCCCCCCCCGAACAGAACACACACACCCTTCAGGAAACCAGCACTTAACTCCTCGTTAGTGGCTCGAAGGACCGCCATCTGACGTCAGCTCCTGATGATGTCAGCAGCACCCGGCCTCTGCTGCACCTCGACCGCTCTCACATGGGTGCAGGGTGGAGGGTGGAGGGTGGTGTTGGGTAAGAGCGCCTTTAAGTGTAGACATTAGCATGGAAATGATCTGCAGCCAGGTCATGTTGTTGCTGTTCTCACGACTCTGTTACGTTCGGACGCGTCACCCAGATGTCACACACCAAGAGCCAATGGCAGCGGTGATGTGGGAGCTTGCTGTTTCCATGGTAACAATTTTGATTGGTAATTGGGGGACAGTTAAAGTTGCAGCATTTAGATACGCTCAACTGCAGAGATCTGTGTTTTGGCACAGAGGTAATACAAAGCAGTGTTATGGCTCTGTGGTGCCGTGGCTTCACCTGCTAACAACTGCTTTTAATGTTTTCGTTTCACAGGCTGCAGAGAACCGAGTGATGATGCTGCAGGTTGACATTTTGTGTTTTTTTGTCTCCACAGTTATGTTTCGCCTCTATGACACTGATGGAAACGGGTCTTTGGACAGCTCGGTAAATATTTCTTCACTTTAATAGCAACTTTCACCTGAAATTCGTTGTTCAAAAGGGCAACATTTAAACTGATAGCACCCCTAAATATGTTTTTATTGATCAAATATTTCCAATCACTTATTTTATTATTAGCGACAACTTGTCAGTTTTTAAAGCATTTGCATTAAAGACAGAAGCATCAGAACTAAGACAGAGACACAAAGTATGAGAAGTTATATTATTCTTTCTAATTAACAATTATTGTTCTTATCTGCTAATTTTATCTTGATGAATCAATTAATAGTTGAAAAATGCCAATAAAAAGGTCCTAAATCCTGAAGCAAAGTCTTGTTTTGTCTGACCAACAGTCAGAACCCTTTGACATTAAATTAATTTTCAAAATTGAGGAGCTCAAACTAGTTTTTCTTTTAGAAATTATTATTTTATTTATTTTATTTTTTTGGCCCACCACCACCACCACCCCTCTTCGAAAGACGAAATTCACTTAGTTGTTATGCTTTCTCAAATGAATAGCCAATGAAGGAAAAGACAAGTGATAATACAAATAATGATAACTGTATTCATTGTCATAAGGATAACAACATTACTTTAAACAAAGACGAAGGAAAGGGCAAATAATCCGGCCACCTTGACGACATATAAACAAGTTTACTATTTCTTTCTAAGATAACATTTAATTGCTTGAACATCTGATCAATTTATAAAATATACAAACTACATATATATATATATATATATATATATATATATATATATATATATATATATAAATTTCAACATTAAAATGCTGCTCAATAGTTATAGTAAAAAAAAAAAAAAAAAAGAAGTACGATAAATTTAGCATTCTGTTGCATAATAAGTACTTTTATATTAGATGCTGTGCTATGTGCTCTATGTACTTTAGGGGTAAATAATACAAACATTTAATCAGATGGCTCACATTATTTACATGTCATACATCAACATTGGTACAAAAACATGAAGGATGGATGACAGGACAGAGAAAAGTCTGGCGTGGCGTATATATTTTATGAATGAAAGCGTGCCAGTACTTTGTGTACATGTATGGAAAGTGTGTAGGAGGGCAAAGGTTAAGTGGGTGTAGGTTTTTTTTTTGTAATGTTTCCCATTATTGGCTGGGATGGAAACAGGAAAGAGAACATACAAAAAAAAAGATATATTGATTTAATGTGTTCAGATTTGAGAGAATATCCCAAAAACTTTTTTTATGTGTGAACTCTTGATTTGCACTCAACATCTTAAAGAAGTCGAAGGTGCATGATAGTGATTCAGTACACCACCACTCCACTCCCCAAAAAATCAACCATTGTAATTAAACCATCAGCCTCGGAGCTCTTCCCACGCTGCCTCTTTGTTTCTCTCCGTGCTGCTCCTCTGTGCTGCAGAATGACATTCCCAAACCTGCTATTACGCTCCGCTCATCAGTCTATTCACGCCAAAGGCCACTTGGCGGCATCAACTTGTAAGGCTGCAATATACGGAAAGGTAAATACAGTATTTTTGGGGCCTGTAATTGACTGTCTGTGGTCTCACCGCAGGAGCTGGAGCACATTATCTCCCAGATGATGCATGTAGCCGAGTACCTGGAGTGGGACGTGACTGAGCTGAAACCAGTAAGAGCGACACTTCACCCAGTTAACAGAAGCCAGTAAATGATGTGAATGTTGTACACTATGAAGGAAACCTCTTAGCTGGGTACTTTTTACTATTTTGTGGCTGAACTTTAACACTAAATAATGACTATAAAAGAAATTAAAGATGAGCCTGAAAATAAACAGAGTACAGTTGTTATTTTTACCCTTGTTCAATCAACTTTTCAGGATGCACGGATTTTCTCTCCACCCCACAGGAAGGAAGTTATTTCTAATATACTACTTCTATGAAAACCACATCTTCTTCTCCTCCTGCAGATCCTCCAGGACATGATGAGGGAGATCGACTACGATCACGATGGCACGGTGTCTCTGGAGGAGTGGATCCAGGGCGGCATGACCACCATCCCACTGCTGGTGCTGCTGGGCCTGGAGACGGTGAGTCCACAGAGAGACAACGTCCATTTGATGATGACGCTCTGAGAAATGAGAGTTTTTAGAATGGAAAGTTCAGAAAAACTGGAGCACCTTGATTGATTTGCCTCCAGTTTTGAACCGTACAGTCGACCTGGCACATGTGTACATACTCAGCTGGTGTTGTCGGCTGCACAGGTGTCAAAAAGCGTTTCCATCAGTTTTAGCCATTTTACAAAAATGGAAACATATCAAACGTCCATAAACATGACAGTGAGTCTACAGCCTTGCTAGCAGCCAGGCCATTTAGAGTCAAATAGACCATAAAGCAGAGTATGCTTTAGGGCGGGGCTTACTGTGATTGACAGGTCGCTGTCATTACCAGAAACCTATACATTGTCTCTACTTCACTCCTCCCCATTCCAAAAATAGAAACTTCCATTCATTGGTAGCCAAAAAAAAAAAAAAAAAGACATAATCCAAGATGGCGACGGTGATATCGCCGTACTCCAGGCTTCAAAACAGCAGTCCACAAACCATGACTACATCCACTGCTTCCATGCAGCCAATGGCCTTATATCACGCTTGCAGAAACGCACAATGTCACTTGGGAAACGTTGAGAAATGAGTGGTTAGGTTTAGGAAACAAAACACTTGGTTTAGGTTAGAACAAATCCTGGTTTCTGTTTATTTAAACACCCTGAAACGTTTAGAATCAATACATCCTAAACACATGGACTTTCACTGATGTATTACTTAACGTGGCCAATCACATGACGCATTTAAATTAGCAAATTCATTTTGTAGGTTTGGTGGCACGATTGCTGTTAGAGGTCTGAAACTCACCTGGTGATGTTCATGTCGTGTGACTGTGTTGAGTCATGAAGGTTCAGTTCTCTGAAGCGTTTGGACAAATATCACACGGGAGGAAATGTGTGAATGTCACACGTGTGTACTGTACAAGGCTTTCCAACATGTTTTGAAACTGAGGATGGTTCTGAGGCTCAGGTTAAATGTTACATTCCTTTCTGTTCATAAAATAATAACTTGACACTTCTTGCTATTTTCGAACAGCTAGTTTCTTTACAGATTTTGGCTCATCAGCCTTCCAAAGAAACAGAGAAATCTTCTCGCATCGCAAAAGTGTAAATTGACTTCATCTCTTTTTTTTCTTACTTCAATCCATTTCTGCAAAGATGATTATGCTAATCACTTTAAAGTCACGGGAGTAGTTCTACATCTATCCTCTAATGGCTCAATTACTGCGGATAAACTTCTAGAATTCAAAATCTGAATTTTTTTTCTTCTTCTTGCTCCTGTTGTTGATGATCTGAGAAAGGACTATAAGCAGTGAATACATTCCTCATAGTTACCAATCCATTTACTGCAATTCATGAATGATCTGCTAACAGCTCACACTGCTGCCGTTTGCCGTGATTCGTTCTGCCTTCAGTTTGTATTTATTCCACTAGATGGAACCATTTGATCAGCTTCAGCAGAAATCTAAACCCAAGTGTCATTTTTTATGAATGAATATTACTACCAAGGGACGGCAGCAAAAACATGTCCTCTGTCTTTGCTGGGTTTAGAAAACCCAACGGAAAGAAGTGGAAAAAATACAAGCAGGACACTCAACGAGCAAAATGACAAATACATAAGTCAATTCGGAATCAATTCATCATTTCTGTGTGTTTTGTGTTGCCGCAGAATGTGAAAGATGACGGGCAGCACGTGTGGAGGCTGAAGCACTTCAACAAGCCGGCCTACTGCAACCTGTGTCTGAACATGCTGATCGGACTGGGGAAGCAGGGACTCTGCTGCTCATGTGAGTTAATTCACTTACCGTGCAGGGATCCGACGGACGCATTGATTTAAACAGACAAGATACACATTCAGTAAACTGGGCTGGGATGGTCTTCACTGACACATCTGCTAAACTAGCTCTTTTCCTTAAAGCCTAAAGCGAGAAATATAAGAGTTATCGATTTCAATTCCAACTTTTGACCCTCATGTCTAGAAGCTCAGTTCATTCCAGTTTTTATTGTGCAATAATAGTTATAATAGTTTTTCTGTCTGTAAATATAATATTTTCAGTTATTGTTGTTTTTCTACTGTTTCTTATTGCTTATTTATAATACTTGTTTTTTTATTTCATTTTTTTATTTTTATCTTGTCTTTCTTTTACTATGTCTCTTGTGTGCACTTTACTCTATGCTGCTGTAAGCCTGCACATTTCCCCGCTGCGGGACTAATAAAGGATTATCTTATCTTATCTTATCTTATCTTATCTCTCTTATCTCTTTGAATGTTTGCAAAAATTGGATAATTTCTGTCGTTCTCTGACTTGGAAAAAAATATTAATTGAGTTTGTTTATTCACTCTTTTACTTGTGTGAAGTACAAAGTAAATTCACTCCAAGTTTTACAAAATGCTTTAGCAATACTGTTAACTAGATCAATCAAAAAGGATCACATGACCCTTGTTTTAGCCAGTTAACTTCAGGAATGATTTTATTTTTTCATTTTTTACATACATGGTACATCTGTGAACTTGTCTGCTCTTAACTTCCTGCAACAAAACTCCACTAACAGTCCCCTTATCTTAAAACTAAAGGAGACTTAGGTTTTGCTGTGAGGGCCCTAAAACCTCCTGTTGAGATTCGTCTTGCAACCTCGTTGATTTCTTTAAATCACTACATAAAACTCATTTTTATGAACCTCTCCTTTTTGTTTCTTGTTATTTTGTATTATTTGTGAGGCCCTTTGCAACCCTATCTTGAAAGGTGCTTCATAAAAACAGTTTCTATGTTTCGATGTTACTTTGGAGTCAGATTCTCTCAAAAAAATAATGGCGTCTTATTTTTCACTTGGCAGTTTCAAAAAAAGAAGTAATTGGCCCAAGATTTAGCTGGATTCTCCAGTGTCAAATGATGGTTTAGAGGCTGTTTCAGAGGCTTTTTCAATACTGAATGCTAAAAATTGAAAATGTCAACTGAAGAAAAAGACAACCAAGGTGCTCCAGTCTAAAAAAAGGAACTTTATTCTATGTAATTCTGATCTCATTCCTCATTTGCGAACCCAACTCTACACCCTCCTCAGAAGCTGTTTTCGCAAAATATTGGCAACACCTTCAGTGCAGCTTTCACAAACACATTACTCCAACCCTTGTGTATAGCACTTATAACACTGTTTTCTTTATTTTTTTCCATCTCCTCTGCGTTCCGTCTTGTCCTGGTTGAAAGTCTTAAATTAAAATCTTTCTTTTTTTTTCTTTTCTTATCCCCTCCTCCCAGTCTGCAAGTACACAGTCCACGAGCGCTGCGTGGCTCGCGCTCCGCCGTCTTGCATCAAAACATATGTCAAGTCCAAGAAAAACACAGAGGTGCGTCCAATTGGAGTGTTTAGCAGTCGGCACGCTTGGCTCAGCGATGCTCCGCGGGGCTCAGGACGAGGGCTTCTCTTCTCCTAATGGAATTAAAACAACTCAATCTGCTGCTAAGCATTGCTAATCACCAGGACAGGCTTGGTTTAAAAAGGCAGACAGCATCGTTTGTTGGGCCTCTCTGGCTCTCTGCTGTGCTTTTTGTTTTCTCCCTGTCTTGCTGTCTTTAATTGTTGTGTCACTTGCACCTTTGTATTCATCTTGTTTTTCTGCACCATGTTTTCTTTTCTCACCTCTCTCCCTCCCTGCATGCCGTCTCTCCCTCTCCCCGCAGGTAATGCATCATTTCTGGGTGGAAGGGAACTGCCCCACCAAGTGTGACAAGTGTCACAAAACCATCAAGTGTTACCAGGGCCTGACTGGGCTCCACTGTGTGTGGTGTCAAATCACGGTAAGCCGCCACCCGAGGAGAGGCAGCTCACCTCCTCATTATATTCCCACTGCTTCTTGTGTTTTTTTTGTGTTTTTTTTAGGGTTTTCGTTTTAGCACCTCGGATGCCTCACAAGTCATCCCACCAATTTACACCCTGAAAGCACTTGTTTGTGTTTGCAAGTTAATAGAAGAAAAAAAAAAAAAAGCAGAAGCATCGACACATGTAATGCAAATAAATCCTCCAGCAACTACCTGAAAGTGTACAAGTTTAACGTGTGCCGTCTGTGACGAAAGGCGTCTGTTAACTAACGTCTGCGACCTCCTCCAGCTCCATAACAAGTGTGCCTCCCACGTGAAACCTGAGTGTGACTGCGGACCCCTGAAGGATCACATCCTGCCCCCAAACTCAATCTGCCCCGTCGTCCTGGTAAGACTTTGGCTCCTCGCTGGTCAGCGGCCCACGTGGCTGACGGAGGCTAACCTTGTTTGACACCGTGTTACCCGAGGATGCAATCATCAGCCTCCGTTCTCCCACTGAGCTCTGAAATGGCAAAGCTTTCTTATTTTATTTATTTTTTTGATTTTTGATTATTACCAAAAGTCTATTTCAGGGGGGAAAAAACCTGCACCCTAAAGTAGCTCTAAAATGTAGATTGCCCTCATTATGTAATCATTTTGATTCTGTTGCCTGATGTCGAATAGATACAGAAAAAGTTTGATTTATTTTTTTAGTAGGTTTTATTTAAACAAAGCATAAATTCATCTGGAAATCCACATTCATTAAAACCACCATCTCTGAACTTTATGATTGGAACCAGCATTTCAAATATGTATTTGCAGGTAACTTTCTGGATTAATGAATTATTTGAAAAATTTTGACCTCATAAAATAAAGTGATTTATCTTCATTTTCTTAAGCTTTCAAAGCTTTGAGCCAAGGATGAAAGTCTGTTGGAAAGAAACTAAATCATTTATTTATTAGTTATTTATTTGTTCATTTTTGTTGAATTAAAAGTCATAATATTAATTGCCAACATCATGAGTTACAACAATAAGTACAAAACAAACAACAACATCAACAGGCTTAGATGAAGATCACAAAAAACTTCATAATTTTGAAGAAGCTCATATTTGAGTTTCAGACTAATCTAAATGAAGTTAAAGCAGAAAAAAATGTATGTTCTTATAAGTGCCATCCTTTTATTTAAATTTGTTTAATGAATCATTTTGTATGAAGTCACGTCTTCCTAGTGTTGTAAAATCACCCTCTTTATGGATCCACCGTTTGACCTTTGACCCCCAGGAGAGACAGTCGACGCTGAGGAAGGACTCCCGGTCCAGTCTGTCGAGCAGAGGGAAGATGCAGAGAGCCAACTCCGTCACAGTGGACGGCCAAGGGCTGCAGGTGAGATACATTTCACCTCTGTGTTGTGTTCTCCTGCGTAAAGGGTATAATTTGGTGAGAAAATAATTGGCAGAATTGGATATTAGAAACACTTTTTAAGATTTTTGTTAAATCTAATTGTAGTTTTTCAAAAACCAATACGCGGTACAGCATGGACATATTTCACCAGATCTTCACCAGACTGCATCTCTTGATGCTCAATTTATACATATATTGTCAGAATGAGTCATAAAGTGAGTCACAATTTCAGTAGTAAGCCATAGTAAGTAAGTAAACTTTATCGTCATAGCGACTTTCAAAAGCGGAGTTATGAGGTTCAATGAGTGGCCAAACGTTAAAAAATAAATAAATAGAAAAGGACAAAGATTTAAATAGAATTTCAAAAAATAATGTTGCACTGTCTCAGCTGATATGATCCGAGCAGGAGTTAGTCCCTAAAACGTTAAAATTTAAAAACCCTTTGTCTCAATCCTGAACTTTTGACAACGTCTGATCTGATCTGAGGCGTTTTGGTGCAGAATAAAGGGTTTAAAGACCTGCAATGTAAAGAGGAGCTGGACTATGTAGTGATTTAAAAGTGATAAACAGAATCCAAAAAATTTAAATTTAAAACCAACAGGCAGGACTGTTGATATTTGTTAAGAGGCCTCTCTGCTGCACCAATCATAAACCAGCAGCCTCAACATTTATTTCTGTATTTGTATTCATGCATCAGGCCTTTGTTTAGAAATGAACCCCTTCAGTTGGTCACATGATGACCCTGCTGGTCATCAGTATTAACCAGCAGAGCCCCGTCCGCTCAGATCCACTCTCATATCTGTCAGCCAGCACGCCGGCGATGGAAACCTGCCGCCGTCTGTGGCGACTGCTCGTCTGCGCGTGGCTGGGAGAGAAATATGATGAATCATATCCCGGGCACATCCATCTATGCCTCTCGCCGGCTAACCAGCGTAATAATCAAGATTATTATTTATAATTACAGGAAGTAATGGATCACTCTGGACAGGACGGGGAGCTCATTAATTCACCCTCGGCCTGCTGGGATAGCAGACAGGGGGAGTTAAGCGCTTCATCTGTGTCAGGGAGAGCACGGGGCGAGTTGTCGGACTAAAGAAGACCCGATTCAAACCGGGCCCCGCTGGATAAGAGCTGGTTTGAGTCCGGCCTCCGGCACCGCTGGGTTTTTTCTGTCCGTCCAAACCCCCTTTCTTTTCTCCCCACATCACGCCAGACAAACTGCCCTGCCAATTTGGAAGCGGTGACAAATAACTATTACGACTGAATTGTGAATCATTATTTATCAGGTTGAGAGTATTGATTGGCTGAGAGACGGATGGGTCGTTTTACTGTACTGTATATCCACGGCTGTCTGCTTACTGAAACCCGGCCTGAATCCAATATCATTTGCCACGAGAACTTCTAAGAAAAACCTTAATTTCTGCTACAAAACTGGAGCATATGGACCATATCATTTAGTTAGTGTGCTATATTCTGCATGCTGTATTCCTTATTTTTTTATTTTATCAACAAATCCATTAAAATGACTTAAATCAACAATTAAATCAGCATAACAAATAACATTATTATGATATCTTCTTGATCTTGTTGAACAAAAACTATTAAAAACACATCAATGAGCCTTCTTCGATGTTCCTCCATCACCACGAACACACACACTGTAGTTTAATTTCAATTAATCACACATAAACCGCCCTGCTGCTGAAAATACTCACTAAAGCACTTAATGTGTATTAATCCGCCATACAAAATAGTCCCCCAACAAATGTACTTTAACTGTTCTTTGAGTCACGTTTGATTAAAAACTACAGTGCCCAGCTGTTTGAAGAAATAACTGAGCCTTTTTTTAGATTAAACAAAATATATTGTGAGCTGTTATTTTTACAGATGTGACTTCAGGAAGAAGGATTTACAGCTGAGCACCACAGATATAGTAGGACAGTCAGAAATGATTGACATACGGACTTATACATTGCTTTTTCTGTCTTTTCATGGGATTCTTGGATTATACTACTCCAGCTAATCAAAAAAAAAGAACATTTATGTGATTTATTTTCTGAAGTTTTTGCTGTAGAAGTACATTTTTAAGGACTTTATCACTGTTCTCCTTTTTATAATTAGATATTATAATTAACACAAGATTAGATTTGGACTCGGGCAAAGAGAATGGTGAGCGCCCACACTTTGCCGTACATCCAGGTACCACTCCACGAAACGGGAAAAGCTACGAAATGAATCCGATGACTGGCACTGCTTGGAAGTGCCGCGTGGACTCGATTTTTAAAAAAGAAACAAAAAAAACAAAAAAAAAACACACACAGGGATATGGCTTGAAAGTCAATTCCTGTGAAGCATCCTGCAGTCTCCAAACACCAACGGTTTGTTTTGACATCTCCCATTCAGATCACAACAATAGAGGGCACTCATCCTCTGCTAGTGTTTGTCAATCCGAAGAGCGGGGGGAAGCAGGGAGAGAGGTAAGTACACACTCTGTCTCAACATGCTACAAGAGGCCTCTGAAGCTCCGCTCCTCCGCCGCGGAGGGAGAGCGGCGGCGTGGCCTCTGGCTGCCAAGTGCTCCAGGCTTACTTTAGTTGAATAAAAACACGAGAGCATCGACCGCCTTCACCGCCGGCGCTCCACAGACACCCCCTCCTCCTCCTCCTCCTCCTCCTCCTCTCCTCCTCCCTGTCACTCCTCTCCTCGCTGTCACGTCTCTGGCCGGTCCCCCTTTCTTTAACCCAGGGCTAATTGGGTTATTACTGAAACATATTCATTCACTCCTTTTATTACGCCGGCCCTCATTTGTTTAAATTATGAGATCAAAATATGACTTCAGCCAGTTGATGTAATGAAATTGAAATTAAAATGAATTAGTCTTTCTAATGGTTTCTCCTCAAGGGTATGTCTTTGGGTATGTCCCACCCCGCTGCCCAGTACGCTGCCTTGTCACGCTCTGATTGGACGTTTACAGGACAAAATCTGACACTAAGACCACATTTTCTTTTAAGTGTCATCTATGATTTTGTTTTTAATCTTTGAATGTTTGCGCTGTCACTGTTCTGTTTGTTGTCTTGACTTTTTTTCTGATCTCTTTCTGCATTTTCCCTCCTGCAGGATTTACAGGAAGTTCCAGTATCTCCTGAACCCGAGGCAGGTGTACAACCTGGCCAAGAACGGACCCATGCCAGGGTACGTCATGTTTTCAGATGAATATCACTTACAGGAAATGTACAGATACATACATTGAGGCAGATTTTGCTTGCTGTTATCATTCCTCCTGTTCATACTCCCCATTAAGCAGTGGTGGAGGAAATACTTATAGAAATACTGCTCTAAAAAAGTCCATTCTAAGTGAACGTCTTGTCTTAAAGATTTTACTTAAAGGGACAGTGCGAAGCATTTCAGGGAATCTTTCAGCAGAAATGGAATATAATATTCATAACTATGTTTTTATTTGGGTAAAATCACCTGAAACTAAGAATTGTTGTCTTTTTGTTAGCTTAGAATGAGCCCTTCATATTGACTCTTCATGGAGTCTGCTATGTTGCACCGCCATGTTTGAAAGGCCCAGAACGGGACATTCTTAGGTTCCCTGAAGGCCACCGTAGTGTTTTCCAGCATAGGGGTATTCAGTTGGTTGCAATCTGTAACCACACCACTAGATGCCACCAAATCCTACACACTGGTCCTTTAAGTAAAAGTATTAACAGCAAAATGTACTTTAAGTATTGAAATTAAAGTACTTGTCGGGCAGAATGTTTAACGGGTCGTTTCTTCAATCTTGATAGATAAAGTAACTCAAGCTGTAAAATAAATGTGGTGACCGGTATGAACAGGACAGATGATTACAGCAACTGTTGTGTTTATGGACATGCAAATACTGTTTAAAGAATGACTTGAAAAAATGTGTAGGGGTCCTTTTATAACAAACATAAAAGTTGTTAAATCTATTAATAAAAAAAAGATTTCAGATCTAATAAGTCAAATCAATTGCCGCATAAAACTCCATAAATAAAACAAAACTGAAAAAAATACATCATTACTTTTCCTAAAGCTTTTATTCCATTTATTTAAAAATGCCAAAAACTCAAGAGATGCCATGCAAAAAATAACTGTTTTTTCGTGGTTGCAACATTCTCTGAGGCAGCAAGATGAGAAATGTAGTTTAAAGATTATAAATGTATCTTCCACTATATTTTTAAAAACTCAATTTGAAGATTAATTGTGGTAAACATCAAAAGAAAGAGACAAAATCATACAGTATCTGCTAATAATCTACAGGCTGCTCACATATCATAATAATAATAATAATAATAATAATAATAATAATAACCTCCATCACATGCAAGAGAGGCCTTTTAATATTAGACCCCTCGCTCGCTTCCCTCACGCAGCTCAGACTCAAATGAGGTGGGCCTCTCTCGTAACCAATCCTGGAGACGAGCGTATCATGCTGTAGCCTCGGACGAGCGGCGGCTCCATATGCATAAGGCTGCATGCGGAACGGAGAGCGGGTGACACCGATGACTGACGGATGGAGGCGGGTGACACTCTTCACTGTCCCACATGTGATCGCGCATACAGACGAGCAGCTCACCGCGGGGCTGTAGGAGCAGGCGGCGCCGGGCTTCCTATGGTTCACATCTGTGATTAAGAGAAATGAATGGATCATTTCCATGCATAAGGCTCCTCCACCACTTTGGCGCTACGCAACATACAGGACCGCCTCTCTTCGCCGTGCCGCCACGTTGTTTGGATTTGATTAGATCTGAAACACAGACTTCTTTGCGGCTTATAAAAAATAAATACACAGCGGCACACAACCTTTTTTTTCGACTGCCTGCGCGTGAAGCTGGAGCAGCTCTCACCCCACAGATTGTGCCAACGCAGCACCCACGATTTATTTGGGAAGGGCTGACCTTGTGTCCACTGTTTTGTCTCCCGTCTCTTGATGTCCCTGCACGTGGCCTGAGACGCCGCCTGTCTGGAGCTGAAGCCAGAGCTTCACCTCAGAGCTGACAGCATTCCAGATGACCTCGCCCCGCTGTAACCTCGTTAATATTTAGTCAAGTGTACGCACGGCCGCACACATTAGAGAGGTGAACGGTCACCGTCGGACACTGCAGGCCGAAGCAGCCGCACGCACTGCTGTCAATTAGCAGCCTCGCTAATGCAATCGGGGCAAATTAAGTGTTTTGTTTCTTGGTATTTAAATATCCCCAAAGTTGCCTTTCATGTTCGCGGCCGTCTGTTTTGCGTCTAATGTGGTTTGCAGTCCCAGTTGGAGAGTAATTGAGCGAATCATTTACCCGCCATACGAGGCTCGGAGGCTGGCTCATTCAGTTAGGGCTTTGTTATTGTGAAGGAACGGAAGAAGTTGGACTGAACATTGCCTGTCATGATCCAATTAGCCCTCCAACAGGCGGGCTAGCTCGTCGGATGAGTTATTGTCTGTGCGACATGTGTTGTTTTGTGGGGGGTTAGAGGGGGTTAGCAGTGAAGCAGTGGGCTCAAAGATAGGATCTGCACACAGATCTGTCATGTGAACACTTAACACTTTTCTTTTATTGGTGAGAGAAGAGCTGGTATGTCTTAAGTAATCTTCATTTCTTTTAACACCAGATCAAACCACTTTTCTTTTTTTAATTGAAAGAAAAGAAATGACTCATTCCTTGTCTTCAATTATGACATGAGAGAGAATAACAGGTATAACACTTTTAAAGAAGGCATTGAACAGGTCAGAATGATTTATTCCATAAAGTGACATTTCGACAACAAGGTTCCTTTTTATGCGCTTAAGAGTCAGTTTAATATTTTACTTTTTGATCAACTGGATTTACAAAATCAATTTTAAGAAAAAAAGATATAGGTTGAGTGAAAATAGAAACCATTCATATAATTGTAAAAAATGTATTCCAATCTTGACCCTTATGTCCTCTTCAGTGTCCTTACTTAGATTACTTGGACAGCTTCCTTATATTTGTTTTATCAGCCTGATACTTTATGACTTTTCCTAATTGTATGACTCATTTTGAGCTGATATGTTTCAGAAATCCCCAGAAAATGAAACATTGCCATTTACCCAGCTGCAAATATGTTTTAAAGGAGCTGTGTGTAGGATTAAGAGGATTTAATGGAAGAAATAAATATAATCATGACTATGTTTTCATTACTCATTAATTACCTCAAATTAAGTTCTGTTTTCATCACCTTAGAATGAGACCTTTATATCAACAGTCCACTATGTTGCACCTCCATGATTATACAGGAGCCCAGAAGGGACAAACAAAACACTGAAGTGAAAGAGAGCCTTTTGCGTTTTTACCTGAAGGCCAACGTAGTTTTCCTACAAGGTTGTTAGGGGAGGAGTGAGCGGAGGGGTATTTAGTTGGTTGCAATCTGCAACCTAACTGTTAGTTGCCACTAAAAAATGTGCGAGATTAGGTCATGGCAAACTGAAGAGTTATCACCTTAACGTCTTTCTACATATTGGGTCACAATAAAGTCTTTATTTTTATTATTTTTACAAACACAGCAGTGTGAGACGATGAGGAAGTAAAGCCACCTCAACAAAATGTTAAATCCTTCAACCTTATATCAGCAGAAGAACAAAACATTTTGAGACCCTTCATTTCCCAACTGAAAATATAACAAGCATAAGAAAAGAAAATGGTTTATAATTCATCATCAAAGAGATAAATATAAAAAGTGTTCCCCACAGCAATGATGATTTCTAAATAAGCACAGAACATTTTTCTGTAGATTTTTCGTTACACAGTTACACAATAAAAATCCAAAGTGAGAAACGACTTAGTGGCAGTAATGTGCAGAGCGGACTATGTGTTTGTTTGTTTGCAGACTGAACTTCTTCAGAGATGTTCCTGATTTCAGAGTGCTGGCGTGCGGAGGGGACGGCACCGTGGGCTGGATCCTGGACTTCATAGGTACAGAATTTATCGGACATTTTATATGATCAAAAATCTGTTCCTATTAATTATTTTACACACATTACAAACTCCCAAACCTCCCGAGGTGATTTCAACTCAAACTGTCTTCCGTTGCTGATAACCTACAACATGGTGGAACTTAAACACTCCATTTCTTTTTTTTGGCAAAATTACATTTATTTGTATTAGTTTTTCAAAGCCAGCAGCAGCTCTTGTTCAGCCTGAGTTAGTAAAGCGTACTTTATGGTTTGTATATAAACACTTTCATTATGTCCGAGCCTGCGTATTCAAGGGTGGTAAAGTGGGATGATTACGTGAGTTGGAAAACAACATACAACTCATCATTTGAGGGGAGGAAAAAAAACTACCTGGCCTTCTTTATTTGGTCTTGAGGACGTGTTCTGGCTTTGAAAAATTGCCTCAATTTTTTATCAATCAAAACAAAGAGAGGTAATAACCATTTCTTGAAATAGACTGTACCACTGGACGCTCATATTGACTTGTAGTTGCACAAGTGGGGCTGCAAAATGGATTTGATGCTTTCTTTGCAAGTCTTCGCGGTGAGTTTTGTTTCCTTGGTTTGTTCTGGTGTTGTGATATTTGTCCCGCTGTTCCAGATAAGGCCAACCTGGACAGAAACCCCCCTGTGTGTATACTTCCCCTCGGCACGGGCAACGACCTGGCAAGATGTCTGCGATGGGGAGGAGGTACTGACAGCAGAAAGAAACGTTGCAGTGAAATACATGGCCTCAATGCTCCTCATTACATCCATGGTTTAAGAATATACAATACTTTAGCCAAACGTCATATCGTAATTATTATTATCATTGTTTTAAGTAGAGAGATTCAGTTTACAATCATGTAAAACAGAGAAAGGGAGCAAATTGCAAATATTCACATTAGAAAAACTGGAAATCAAAAGGTGACTTAAACAATGATTTGATTATTAAAGTAGACAATTGACTGAGCGATTAATTGAGCATTAAACTACGTCGGGTAAATATATGGGGTACAGTTAAGTAGAAACATTTTTAAAGCCAATATTGGTATTTTTTTATAATATATTCGGGAAACATCTGGAAACTCTTATTTTGAAACTCTACACAACTCAACTTGAAATACTTTTAAGGAACAAAATCTTTGATAAATTAGAGCTTTAAAAAACTGCTCTGTTGTGCATTACATAAAAATCAGTTAAAGTAAATAATAGTTTTATTAGTTAAATAGCTTTTATAGTTAAAGTTAAAGTGGAATTCACCTTTACTGAATTATAATATCTTTTTTTTTGCTTTTGATTTCTGAAGCTCTGGTTAGAATTCTATGTCTGATCAAATTAAACAGCCAGTATCAGCCCTACAAAGTTATTAACCAGGATGAATTCACAGGAAGTTTCTTTTACTCATTTAAGTAACCTAAAAGTAGTAAAAGTTGTTCTAGACTCGCAGTAACACACGTCTCATGGTTTGTTTTCCTGAGGCTATGAGGGCGAGAGCCTCCTGAAGATTGTGCGCGACATCGAGAACAGTTCGGAGATGATGCTGGATCGCTGGAAGATCGACGTCACGCCCACCGACAAGGAGGAGCGAGGAGACCCGGTGCCTTACAGTATCGTAAACAACTACTTCTCCATCGGAGTGGTGAGTCCGACTTCAGTCAGTGTTCATAGGCCTGATGAGGCAGAATATGAATCTTTATATATATTTAAATCATACCTCTTTACTCTCCTTTATGAGTGGTTCATACTTTAAGTTTTCTCTTGTTGGAGTGACGGGTTTCCATCAAAAACTACCCAGAAGATCGTCTTAAGGCCTTTACACAACGGGGGCGGGACACATAACAGATACAAAAATACAAAATACTCAACTTTGAATATTATAGTATGTCTATTATCGTGTCTTTTATTGTGAAAGGTAGGAATGGTCAAGGTTGAAAGGAGTAACAGAGTTTGCCATCCTAGTTCAGATTATGGATCCTTTGTTTTTGTTGTTTCACAAAAATGGGCGTTCCAAACAAGATGATTGGTTGATGCCTTTATTTGAGCTGCAAAAGCTCAGAAACAAATCAACCATGTTCCAAAAAAGGCCTCTAAACTCAGAAAGTCTCACTTTCTTAGTGTCAAATGTAACCAACTCCCAATTAGAGAAAAAAAAGAGCTTATATATGCACCCTGTTATAATACAGTAAAATATTTAGTATTGTGTATAGTAAGTTTGATCAAAATTTGATCCAGTTGTTAGTATAGCATTACATTTGGATTTATTTTAAAACTCGCAAATCTGAATTGTACAATATCACAAAGTAGGTTTTTGTTAACCTCTTTAATTGACTTATTATCTCATTAGTTGTTGCACCATCATGGAACAAAAAGCTGTATAGCTAGAGTACCTCTTCTTTCATATTCCCCCTCATATTTTTAAGATGTATTGGAACTACATTTAATGCCAGATTTCACCTCTCTGTCTGGTATACCTTATTCTTTTTACAGTATATTTTAAAGCACACTGATATCACAAACCTCACCTGGCTGTGACTGCAGGGTTACAGTAATGGCACACGTGTTTACCGCTGCTGGAAGGAGCATATGGCAGCTTTTCAAACCTTTCACACCAGAGTTAAGTTTAATCGTGTTGACGAAGTCTCAGCCGCTGAATAACAGAGGTGCAAATAAACAGCTTAACCCAACAGAACAAAAGAAGGATGGAGCGACGCACTAAAAATGTCATTCACCACCTCGACAACTCTTTAAAGGGAAAAAAAAAAATGCAGTAACAGCATAATCAGTCAATTTATTTGTTTTGACCACATTCTGGTTAGGAGCTTATTGAGATGTGCTCAAGCCTCAACCACCTCCGATTGATAAACAAGCCTTGTTGCGTCTTTGCATGGCGTTACGCAGCCGTCAGAACCCCCCCCCCCCGTGATCCGTCTCCCCCTGTCCATCTCCAACATAATGACACTGATTTCACGTAGCTCATGATAGCCATTACTGATAAATGTCAGGGGGGAAATATGGTAATTGACATTTGCAGGTGGCAGCGGAGGGAGCCACCTGATGTGGCGAGGTTCGTACGGACTGCGGCGGCCACATAAGTGATGCATGGCCTCACAAATGTTAGTTGAATAACACCTCCAGCCTGGGCCCCTAATGACCATGTCGGAGGAGTTTAGCGGACGGGTCTTGTTAACATTGTGATGGAAGGGAACACTGGCTGTCATCATGTCTGCAGAACATACAGGGCTAAGTGGCTACAGTGGGAAATAAATCTCTCAACATGCTACATGAAGTTCGAGTGTATTAAATTTGCCAGTATAGATTTTCAAACAAACATGTTTCAAACAATATTTGTTTGTAAGATTTAGTCAGGCTGTTTTTTTTTTTTTTTTTTTTTACACGTATCTTGCGTACTTCACAGTTGTTTTATTCCAAATTACAATCTTTTCCTAAATATGGCCAAGAAGTTTTGTTGCCTGAACCTAACGAAATTGACACGTGCTGCAGGCTTTCGTAGGAAAATGCCCGAAAAATGAAAAGTCGAAACTTGTCGAAAGATATCATACGTTGATTTCGTACATAAGTTGTCTCTTGGCATGGCTCAGAGCTTCTTTTGGACAGCACTATCAAATTAGCTTCATTTATATAACGTCTTTAAAACACACAAAACGAGTGTGTGTGTGTGTATGAGGAGCTTTGAGAATGTTGGTTTTCCGTAAGTAGAAACTCACTGAGTATTTTAAAAATCAAAACGTTTCTTAACGTAACCTTTTTTTAAATACATACAGTGAACTAAAGCTACAATGCCCTTGAAATACCAGTAAGTTTTCCTGCTTGTGTGTGAGCGGTTGATTCCTTCTTGCTGAACCGAGGAAAGCAGCTTTGGCCTGGCTGGTTCATGAAGTCATTATAACCTCTATTGTCTCTGCTCTGTTAGTGGGATTAGCACCCGGCAGGCGTGATGATGACAAATGAAGTTGTTCGTGGGGGGATTAAGAAGACTTTGAGCTCTCTGTGGGTTTGAGTGTGATATAATATTTCATGACACATTTTTGTATCAAATCCTTTTTTTTTTTTTTTTTTTTTTGCTTTCCGTTGGAACGAAAACAAAAAAATGACAATAAAGATTACGCGACAAGTCAAGCTGGTAATTACCTCAGAGATTATGCAGATGGAGCGTAGATTGTTTCTGTAATGACGCCGTCGAAACCAAGAGATCAGCAAGAGTGTCGCCGCCGACGTGAGCTCGAATCTGAAGTCATTCAGAGAGAACTTCTACATATCTTTGTCTGATTGCTCTCATTCCTCTCTAATCACCAGCAAACGGAAACTCATTTCATTTCAAGTCATTTCAATCCAAGAATTCAGGTGATTCCCCCCCCAAAAAAAGAAGAAGACATCTCTTTTTTTGGGGAGGGTAAATTCTTCCAACCTAACCTTCTGCCACGGCCCAGTTGGATTGAGAATTAATGGCCGCCATCCCTTTGGGAGGATGTGGAAGTGACGTGAAGTGTAATGATCTCAATCAGGGCCAGGGGTGAGAGACAGAACTAATCACTGAGCGCTCCACTACCATAATGCAGTCAGTCGCCCTAATGACCCCGGCGCTCCTGTCAAAGCCATTACTCTCCCCCGTAGTGAAAGGCACATCAAACCGCTGGGGCCCACTCATAATTGGACTAAACTTTGAGCTATGAGAGGACATTACACATGTCCTGTATTAATTTGGGTGCCAGATTTTTACATTGGTAATTATTTGAGGGCAGCTAGGGGGAGTGAGAGAGAGAGAGAGAGAGAGTGTGAGCTGAGGACGTCTCGCTGCCGTGAGGGGGTCAAGAAGATTGTAATGTGTCCGACATGTGTTGACACCCCTTTATTCAAATTGTACGGTTTTGTTTTTTTAAGTAAGGCTCCAGATGATTTTAAGTTTTTAATGTCTTCATTCATAAGAGAAAAAAGGGAATTTGTATACATTTAGTGGATCATTTGGAGCTTTTAATCACTTCACATGATCTTCTTGAGTGGACGATGTTGGTCCAGTTATGGAGTTGTTAAAAAGGTGTTTTCGTCCATGTTAGCTTAAAAGATTCAAAGCTCATTCTCAACCTTGTCAACCCATTCAGTAGCTGTTCTGGAGCTCTCAGTTACATCACATGATCTTCATCAGCAGATTCTCAAGAATGCATTTGAACCTGATTATTTTTATCCCAACATGAAAAGTCAAAAATGTGGTTACAGCGCTTAGAAAAATGATAATTTGAACATTGTGTGATTTGATCAAAACTCCAGAACTGCTACCTAATGGACCTTTTTTTTCTTGACTGCTTTTTATTTGAGGACTAAATTGCTTATTAATTAAGCCTAATTTGCCTAAAGTAGCAACTTCTCAAATAAAATTGAGGGAGGTTTTTTTCCAGTTCAAATTCTACAAACTGGCCTTATTAGATAAAGCTTGATAAACATTTAGCGAGGAGAACATGTCAAGGAACAGTCGTTGGGGCATGTTGTCACATTGGAGTTGAAAATTTTGGACAAAATTCACAAATTTCAGCCACTCCATGTATTTACTTTTAATCACACATGTATGAACATAAAACATTATTTCAGGTCTGCACCTCTAACCTCACCTTATGTTGTCATAGTCTACCCCTGGAGCAGAGTGAGAAGTCAAACACTTGAGGAGAGACAAAACAAGATTGCTGTTCGGTTGTTCTTCAGGTTGGAGCTGCCAAAAGATGAATAGTGCAATTTTCCAATACGCTTAACATGTTTTTTTTTTTATTGTTTTATTAAATTCAGTCACAAATAGTCTCAAAATAAAGAAAATTAGAATGATATCATTTTTATGAATTTCTCTATTTATTATTATCATTTTTGTATGTTTTTTTAATGTGGTTTCTATTTCCAAAAGAAACATCCAATAAGTTAAGTTTTGTTTGTACTGTTTTTAATTTAATTAATTATGTAATTTTGTGTCTCTGCCATGTTTTGATATATATCCATACTGAAAAATATATTCTAAAATATTAATATATTCTTTGTGATGTTGATTTTAGCTACATTGCCGTGTTGAGCAGTTTTATTTTAAAAGCACACAAACGCTGCATCCATGTAGAACCACAAAGGCCTTCATCCACTGCTGGCTGCTTGAAATCGCTGTACACTGTTGCAAAAGCCACAGCTCCACTTGTACAGATCTCAGATAATAGAGCCCAAACCAAAGGGGAGACAACCTCTCCTCGCTTTTGCTCTCTTGTTTGCAGCTATTGTCCTGTTTGTAAGAAAATCAAGTTACCGTCTCTCAGATATATCCATCATCTCGCCTTTTTGGCTCGCGGTGGAAGCGTGAGGTGAGTCTGCGGGGATCTTGAAGAATTCTTTTGGTCTTCAGTGTACAGCGTCTTGAAGAGACATCAAGAGAAGCGCCATTGATTTTTTTTTTTTTTTTTTTTTCCTCTTTTGGCTTCTCCTAAATTTCTGTACAGAGAGCTAGCAGGGGGTCTTCCCTGTAGTGTAGTGCCACTCAAAATGGAGCGGGTCAAAACAGATTGCTTCAGTAGAGGAGAGGGGAGGAGGAAGAGGTGGAGGAGGTGGAGGAGGAGGAGAGGAACAAGCCCAAGAAGTTTAGAGCAACTATCTCTCACTCCTTCCTGAGAAGTTTGAGTTTCCTGAGAAGGCCTTGCCAGCGTTTTTCTGCTGACACTGACTTAGAAGTGTAAATTAAAGGAAATTTCAGAGTCCCTCTGTAGTTCATTACCTCAGACTTCACAATCTGTCGGCGAGGCATGATTGTGTTAGCACCGTTTGCTGCACGCCATGCTGAGAACCATTGATAGGCAGTCGAAATGCTCCCAATCTCGTGTCTTGCACCTTTCACTCTGTTAAAAAAAAAAAAATTCACTAAAGTCAAATCATTTAATCCATGAAACTTCCTTAAAATCCCAAATAAAACATTGTTGAAACTTGATCACCTTTGTGCACAACTAATACGTCTCAACATTAACCAAACCTGTCTCCCATAAATTACGTTCTCAAACAACCAAACCGCATTGTGAATTATGTTTTGAGAGAAACAGATTTTGTCATGGATGTTTTATTTTTTAATATCAAAAATGAGGATTTTCCCTCAGGGGACTGCTGTTTGTGTCCCATGTGAACCAAGTACTTCTGTTACCTTAACATAACCATGTAGAAATGTTGTGTTGCATTTTCTTAAGTTGCATTTCCAATTTTGTAGTGAATTTAAACCAAACCATGATGTTTTATACTAAACCTAACCTAAGTAGTTTTGCAGTGTTTTTAGTTTTATTTAAATTGACGACATTAACCAGTGATTCAAATTGTTTGACGCTGCTACAGGAGACTTTTTGTCCCCTGGAACCGTGATTGAGAGTGGAGTTTAGTTCAACGTAATTTTGAAGGAGACAGAGTTGCATTAACTCCTGGTAATACATTACGATGACAACTGATCACTTGGTATTGATATACTCTCATTATCTTGATGTCTGCATTATGGTCGCCATGCATTTTGCAGATAACGGCTTATTTAAAGGTACACTATGTAACATTAGGGGGATTTATTAGCAGAGATGGAATATAATATTCATTTAAATTCTTGTGTTTCCGTTAGCTTAGAATGAGCCCTTCATATCTACATAAGGAGCAGCTCCTTGAAGGACACTAAAGGATAAGTTCACAATTGTGCACAGTCAGGTACCCACGTGAACATTGAAACTGGTTTTGTTTGCTGAAATCATTACTCCTGTTTATACTGGCTCCATAAGAGTCCTTTACTTTTTCTTGAGATAGCAGGAAGAAGTGACCTTTTAACTTGTCTTAAAGAGTAACTTAACACCTCCACAAAATCTTGTCTTTGCTGAGCACCAGTGGTTTCACTTGCGACCCTGCTGCTGTGATGTACAGGTGTACTCCAGGACATCGTGACATCACAGTTGGGTGTGGTTAGATTTGAGACTTCTTAACAATGCAATTTCTTTTCTGGCGGCTCGGTTGTTTTTAAGTTAACGCTTCAATACGAGATAACAGCCTTACCAGATGGTGATGGTGTTACTGGTGAAGCGTCTCCGTCAGTCACACCACCCTAACATATGTAACATGAACTGTATCACCGTAACACCAAAGAACTGGAATGAGGCTGCCCTTTATGCCCCACGGCACAGTAAGACGGAGAGACGGGGGAGTCAGAAAGGGTGAGGGGAAAGGCGAAAGTGACATATATGTAGAGAGAAAGAGAGAGGGGAGAGAAAACAACTTGGTTGCCGTGGTGTCGGCAGCACCCTGTAGGTTGGCTGGGAGCTGTGATTACTCACAATGTGTTTAATTAATTAGCCTGTGTGGAGACAGCGTGCTGTTCATCAGGCTTTCTGTCAATACCTCCCCATCCCAGGTTCAACCCCGCTGCCACCTCCTGCACACAGCTTCTTTCATCTTATAGGAATATACACAAGGGACAAGCAAGGTGTAGTTGGGGAAGTTAGCTAATGAGGAAGAAGTTGCCTTGGATGTAAAGGCAAATAGTTATACTTCTGTTGTGGGTGTTGAGTAGCTTTACATGTTAGCATCTCCAAATTTCATGAGCTGCAACAGGAGCTCCTACATTGTTAGGTAATTTGAGTATTCACAGCAAGGAGGCCCAACCTGCAGGTTTGAAGTTTGAGGAGGTGAGAACCACTTGCAACATAACACCCTAACTTAAGATGTGTTTCTGTCTTTCAGGATGCCTCCATTGCACATCGCTTCCATGTTATGAGGGAGAAGCATCCTGAGAAGTTCAACAGCAGGTAAGCTTGCTTTTTTTTGTTTGTATAGAATAGGTAATGTTTGAAACCCAGGAGTTCCCAACTGTTCTGTCCTCAGGGTCCATAAAACCATAAAGTTATGCAATAAAATTCACACTTACCAACACTTCTGGTTTTCCCAGGAGACTCATGTTTTTCATTGCCCTCTCCCGGTTTCCTTCTGGGGTCACAAACGTTACCTAGAGTAAAAGGTGCATAGAAGTTTTTGTGTGTTAAATTTGTATGGACGTAGAGGGGAAAGTTGGCCAGCAGAAGAAACACTAGAAGCACACTGAGCATGTGCTCTGGCTGATGCACTCAGAAAATAATTTTCCTTCAAGTTTTCAAGTTTTAAGTCCAGTTCTAATGATACATTATGCCGTTCAGGGCTGTGCAAGGCCAGTCTGCATTGCTTCTTTACTTGTACAGTAAAGTTGAAGCATCCCTTCTGACTTGGAAATGGTTCATCAAAATAAGAGCGCAATTCCAGAAATTGGTTCCAATAAGAAAGAAAAAATTGCTAAACCCTTAACCTATAGTTTGAAACAACCTGTGAATCTGTATGTTTGATTTGAATTGCGCGTTCCAGTTATTTTCCACATATGATGTTCTATCTGTACCAAGCAGCAACCTCTGTCTCTGAAGAGAGAAGCCAATGCGGAAGTGCCTTAAACTTGCATTCTCTCTACTGTCCATCAGGGGGCGACACCTCGGTTTGAAAAAAGAAGTCTATGAGAAAATGAATCTACCTCTCTCTTGATTTATTCCTTCAGTAAACATTGTAAACATGAGTTTATGGTCTCAATCGCTAGTTTCAAGTCTACAATACAGCATGATGTTCATTTAGTAAATGATGGTCCATTTAGAGTCAAACAGACCATGAAGAAGAGTATGTTTTAGGGCGGGGCTACATTGTGATGGACAGGTTGCTCTCCTAACAGAGCGGTATACGTCTACGTCACTCCTTCACCAAATGTGGTCTTCCTTTCATTGGTTTCAAATAAACCAACATGGCGACGGACATAATCCAAGATGGCGACCAAAATACCAAACTCAAGGCTTCAAAACGGCAATCCACAAACCAATGGGTCCCTCCACTTCTTATATATGGTCTATGATCTGAACTCGTTATCATATTCTGGATTCAGTCCAAAATCCTTGTGAAATAAAACTTACAACATAAAACATATTAGAATAAAGATTGTGGGAGTTTTCACAAAATATTTTATTGGTAACAATAATGCTCATGAGGAATTTGAAATCTAACAAATGGAGTACCAAAGGGCAAAAGTATTTTCAGTTGTCTACTGTACCTGCATTGTCCAATGACACCTTCATTATTGTGACTGCACAGGTTTGTGATAAAACATGAAGCTTTTAAGTTGAAGGGGAACATAAAAGTAATTTCTCATTCATATTTGTTGAGACACTGAGATTATTTAAAACATTTTCAGGAGACCAGAGTGACGTCTTCAGAATCAAAAATCGTCTTCTGGTGCTGGTTTTAGTCCACTTTTCTTTGTGTAGGGGTAAATGTTTGTAGGCTTATTGACATAAATGTTCTGTCGTTTATTTTCAAACTAAAGCCCATGATGGACATAAGTCTCCATTTCTAAAAAGGGTGAAAGAAGATGCTCTTGCAGTCTAAACAAACAAACCTACAGAACATTTGCAGCCCGTCTGTTTTCCCTCTTCATGACAACACACAGTGATTCCACTCCGGAGCTCAGCATGACGAATGGACCGGCGTCATATTTAGCATTTGTGATTACCTCGAGGAGATGCGTTCACCTTTGGAGATGAACAAACGTGGCATCTATGTTTCCATCAATATTTAACGTCTCCCATACGTCTCCACTAGCGCCAGGGAGTAATTGCAGGCCTAATTGAATTTGCTTGGCTAGTTTGACATCGTGGATCAGTCAGACTGATGACACACAGCCTCCTAATAATCCCATTTGTACTCATTATCATATTTTACCCTGGTCTTAGTACAACATTTAGCCAACTATCCTTCTGCTGCTTGTTGCTCGATCATGCAGATATGCCGGCGAAACGGTCCAAAGGGAAGTGGAGGGGGGTTTCAGTCGTATGATGGTTACCGATGGTTACGAGGGAGGGGCCTACTGTAAAGATACCGACTCTGAATTTCCTGATTAAACAAAGAGAGTGTTAGGAAGTCATCGCCATGTCATTGTTAGGAACCATTTGTCCTGCTTCAGTATTGTTTATCCCACTCAGTCACTCTCCAGATCTACACACACCGGCTGCATCCCTGTTGTTTTACTCTCTTGTTTTAAGCCTTTTTGTGAAAAATGATTTAGATATTTTAAGAAAATGATTCCGTCTGTTATTTGAATTCAATGAATTATTCAGGAGGGGGAATGGGTTTAGGATCTCTCTATTACACACTATCCTTTGCCAATTCAATAATGCATGATTATAGTTTTTCAAGGTAGCATAGATTTTGTTGGATTTGTCCAAAGGGCTCGTGTCCAGTGGAAGCGTATTGCAACTTATCATGGAGTCATTTTAATGCAGCTTGAAGCTCAAACGCAGGAACTTCAATGACAATGGAGGGAGAGTGTCTCACTTTTATCTGCAATAAGTATGTTTTTGTGAAGAATGAATGAAAGGAATGATGTTTTTGATGAGTTTTTGTCAACCTTTAAGCACTGTGAAACTCACTTCTACATAAATGTGCTGGAAGCACTAATAGTCAAGCTTTTTCATAAGAGGGCCAACGACAGAGACAGAAAAAATTATAATTAAAACAACAATGGTGACGATACAATAATAATTATCCCACTTTTCAATCCAGAACAACAGACAGACCTGCAAATTAAATAAACAACAAAGCGGAAAATTATGAAAAACAATCTTTCAATTAGATCCAGTAAAAAGTTTAATATATTCAGCTATTAAACTGTGGTGTTATCCTGTATTTTGATCATCTTTTCACACACAAAACATAGAAAACAGATGCAGAGTCTTCACATTTGATATTGCACCAAACCTAATTGTATTTAACAGCTTTGTAACCGTTACTCAACATCCCCTTCTCGACCTAACTAATTGTTACTATAGCAGGTTCATTTTATCATGTATTTCGTAAGATAAGATTCAAATATTTAATTTGTCAATATTTCCAAGACAAACTGGTAGTATTACTTGGGATTTTTGTTTCAATGGTAACAATGAGAAGTGAAAAGAGCAATTTATTCACATATACAAAATGTTTTTATATTTATTCATTTTATTTTATATATGTTTCATTGAAATTATCATGCATTTTAAGTTATTCTTTTTTTTTCTTTTTATGCAACATGGATCCCAAGTATTTCATACAATTATTTTACACTCTTTCCAGCCCTTTAGAGATCCGCCTGACTCTGACATCTCTGCACCGTTCAATTATTTTAATGTATCCTGTTGGGCAGAATGAGTTCTAGAGATTACTAGAAAATAGAAGATCTCTTTCTTAAAATGCATTTTGAAAAACAGCCAGAGCGTTATCGACCGAAAAATAAAATAATGTATTGAATGAACAGCATCTGAGCATCTTTTTAATGCGTTGAAAATGCTTATTTTATTGCTTTCGTGTAGCTTTTTGAAACCTTGTCTTTGCCCTTGAACAAAATACAAAGTCAAAATAAATAAGTCTATAAACATGTATGATTTCAAACTTGGAAAAAAAGCAAAATGTCAAGTAATAATTTTGAATTATTGGGTTTTCAATATCTGACAGCAGTAATGGCTCTTCACTTCCCATATGTACCAAATCTATACATTTTGTCACCAGTTTGACCTTTAAAGAAACTGAATATTTAATGAGATTTAATTACCAGCCAAACAACATCATGTAGCTTTTGGTAATTATGAAATGAGGGGATTTTTGTTGATGAAATGCTGGGGTCATATCTCTCTCTCTCCCCCCCCTTCATTTCTCTCGTTCTATCCATCTTCTGTATTTGCACCTTGGGGTGATTACCAGGGCGAAGGTGTGAAGATTTGACACTCGGCAGATAGATTCATTTACTGCCACTGCCGGACCTGGAGGTGATAATGAGGTTGAGGATTAAAAGCAGACAATCAGTCGACCCGTGACACGGGCTGCGCCACCTCCTCCCCTGTCGCCACTCCTCCTCCTCCTCCTCCTCCTCCTCCTCCTCCTCCTCCTCCTCCTCCTCTGCCTTGTTAAAATACACTACTCCCTTTTTTCACCCCCTTTTTTTTGCTGATCTCCCATGTAATTACACACTAATCTCTGACTCTGAGGGGAAAGAGACAGAGAGTGAGAGAAACAAGGGAAGAGAGGTGTGGAGAGAGAGAGAGAGAGAGGGGGGGGGGGTATAGAAGAACTGTGTGCTGTTATACAGTTTCATTCTTATATACGTAATTACATCTTTTATTTGCCCTCTGATGGTAAGATACTGTGTTCACCATTTCTCAGCTTTAACATAATGAAACCACCTCTATGTTTTTTGGGATTGTCTATGTTTACTCTACACTGTAGCTCACTTTCAATATAGTGACATTCATTTGCAACAACAAAAATATGTCATTAATGTGTTTACATTTTGATTTATTGTGCAAAATCATGACTTTACTTTGTGTATTTCCCAAACAATTAAGTCAACGCTTTTACTGTCTTTACCAAGTGTAGGTCTATTTGTTATTATTAGGACCGGAGCAGGGCCTGTTTGGGACGTTGACAATCCGGAGAGTGTGACCGTTGTGCTATAAATAACCATTTTAAAGTTATTAACCAAAATGAATTCTCTGTGAATTAATATTTCAGCTCCATTTTACGCCTTTGAAAACATTCACATCCTGACTGACTCCTCTGCCGCTGTACAAATGACGTTGAGATATTTACATGAGATCTGTGAGTGAAAACTTCTGATTTGGGACGTTTGGGCTGCAGCGTGACTTCACCTGCAATGTTTGTTTACTCCGTGGCTTCAATCACGGCGCCTTGATGTTCCCATGATATTTGCTCTGCATACCCGGATCTATTTTTGGTCCCCAGACATCTAACACCGTCACGGCGCTCCTCCAGAGCCGCTCTGCCCCCGTGCGCCCACAGGCTCTCGCTGTGCTGTGTAACCATCCTGAGTTAACCTTTCCTGAAGGCACAGGGAAGCCCAGGCATGGAGCACTCTTTAGCATAATGAGTATGTTCATCAAAGCCCCGCGATGTGCTGGATGGGGCCGCCGGAATCACCAACACACGCACACACCGACACACCTAATGCTAATGTGCGTGGAGGTGTGTGTGTGTGTGTGTGTGTGTGTGTGTGTGTGTGTGTGTGTGTGTGTGTGTGTGTGTGTGTGTGTGTGTTTCCTGCTGAGCGGGGAATGGGGCCACAGGTGATGGCACGCTAAATTACACATGGGCACACACTCATTTAGGCTACACACACACACACACACACACACACACACACACACACACACACACACACACACACACACACACACACACACACACTCTTGCATGGTGGACCTCAGTAGCGGCCGCCCTCGGACCTCATTTGAGGATGAAATCGTTTATGTGACCAAAGTGTCATCTATAATTAATGACCACTTGTGTGTAATTTAGAGGGATCTCACCTGTGGCCCTGTCCCCAGCTCAGTGGGAACACAGACACACACACACACACACACACACACACACACACACACACACACACACACACACACACACACACACACACACACACACACACACACTAACCACATAAACTCTTCATACTACATTCATACATACATACAGTAGAGGGGCTGTGCAACATGAAAAAATATAATATCTATGTTAATTTACAGGATTACCCTTATATTGAGTAACTGAAGATACATTTTTTTTATAGATTAAAAAATATAAATGTTAACGGCCCTCATGGTACACTTGCATCTCCATTTATGGACTTCCCTCTTGAAGCCTCAAGTTCTTGTTTTTTTGCCGTCGCCATCCTTCTCCCAAGAGACACGGGAGGATGGAGTTATGTACAAACGAATGCTGAATAAGACATTTTTTAATCAACTAAAATGTTACAATTAACTTTCATGAGCTGAAAAAAGGCTGTGAAAGACGAAAACATGGAAAATTTCCAGATCGGACAATGCCGTAGCAACAACCTGTCAATCACAAGGTAGCCACACCCTAAAGCAGACCCTGCTTTATGGTCTATTTGACTCTAAACAGAACCAAAATTTACTAAATGAACATCATTTTGGAGTGAAGAAGAATACGAAACCACAGCTTGAGACCATAAACTCATGTTTACAATGTTTACTGAGGGAAAAAATCAAGAGAGAAGTAGAGTCATTTTCTCATAGACTTCTATACAACCAGAGGAGTCGCCCCCTGATGGCCATTAGAAAGAATGCAACTTTAAGGCACTTCAGCGTTGGCTCCACTTTTAAGAGTTTGCCGCCTGGTATTTCCATAACAACCACCGCCAAGAAGATAGAGAAGCCTGTATGTAACCTGAGAGGCAAAAAAAAATGAGCAAAAAACCCTAATAAAATAAGTTTCTCTCTCCTTGATTTTGGCCGGACATTGTTTAGACAGATTTTAGTGAGTAAATCAGACTGCACTTTGAACAAGTTTTTAAATATTGTGTCGCTCAAGCTACCAAACGAAAAAAAGTGCAGTGCTAACATCAGTTTGCAAGCTAAACGTCTAATTGGCTAATCAGGTGTATCACATTTAACGTCACTTGTCAAGATTCCATTTCAGAAAGACATCAATAAACAACAATAAACATAAAAATCAGTTTGACACAGTTAACAGAAAACAGCGATGACATTTATCATTTCAGCTGGAGAGCAAGTATGCTAAACTGTTAAAGCATTTCTCATAGCACTCGTTATGTTGCATGCTGCTCAGTAGCACCAGTAGAAGAATGTCAATGATGTCACTGATTGACAACTACCAGGTTCTGTTTAGGTGGCGACTCAGAAGCTAATGGGGAATGATAACTGACTCGGTTACACGCTCACGGTAGAAACAAAATGGGTTTTACATACAATGTCATATATACTGACACCAAATGGCTGTTAAAGAAAAACTAAAATATGTGTAAAATAAATAATATCTGAGGTGTAAAGCTTATCAGTTCACTTCTATGTCATTTTATCAGTTCAGTTTTTCTTATTTGATCCTAAGAAGTTTGATATTTTAAACCAGTATCTGTAGTTTTAGTGTAAAAAAAAAAAAAAAAAAAGCACATTGGAATCATTGCAGTGCAACAGACAGAGATACATTTTTCAAACCGCTCGCTGCGTCTCTGAAGGCAAGACGATGCAACTCGGGTCATTTCTCAAACTGCCAGTCGGAGTCGGAGCGCTCCAGGCGGTGTCATGTTAAACAAAACAGTGCATTGATGCAATGCACAAAGAGTTGGTTATGTCAATGCGATATTTATCACCTCTGATCAAGAAGAAATTAGTGTGAAAATAAGGTCGTAGATCATTGTGGGTGAGATTAAGTGTCAGAGGGGAAGAAAATCAATGGTTTCTGTGCTTGGCGTTCAGTGTGGCCGGTAGAAAGTGCATCTGAAGGTGCTGTGGCCTCGGGACAGCGACGCCGCGCTGAAGCTTATCGCCTCTGACATCCTTTAATACGAGGTGACCAACCGGTGGAGGGCTGATGAACAAGGGTGTTTCGATTCAGGCTGTTTGAGCTACATTTGTCTTTCTGTTGCCTGACTCTTTTTCTCCGTGTTAGATGTTTTCCTAAACCAGTTTGTGTTGTTTATTTTATTTTTTTCTCGACCGCACAGTTTGTCCTCCTCTTTCAGTTTTGTTTCATGATTTGTTTGTGCAAATAAACGACACCTCAGTAGCGCTGGAAACCTGAGCTGCTGTTTTTCTTTCGGTGCGCCAGCTGTAACTACAACAGCTGATCTCACATGAACACCGCTAAAGTTATTATTGCAGTACACTTTGCATTGATACACTGCAGGTACAATCACAGCAGAGGCCTATTGTGGCTACTCGGGGGATTGAAAAACCTGCTACATACCTGCTACTAAAAACACAAACTGCTCCCACAGGGAATCCATGAAGGAACTTCTAACACGTTAATTGCATGGGCACTTTATGTTCACATTTATTGCTCTTACTGCAAAGTAAAGTCCTCCTAATCTACCTTAAAAGTAGCATCTTACTCAAATGGACTCCCTATGAATCTGTTGAACTGATGAAGACGCTCCTCACAGTCAGTCCGTCAGAGGAGACCAGTGTTCAGCATCGGTCGGCAGATAACAAACGACAATCCGATCAAGCCAATGGGATGCTCCTAATTACCTAATGAACAGGGACATGAGGTGATTTGTTGCCATGGTGCTCTTGTTAGGTTAAGTGGTGGGAATCGACAGGACGGTCAGTTGTTGTCTCTTACTGTATCTGTTCTTACAGTGTGTCTCGTCTTTAGTGTCTTTGGTTCTGCTGTACTTTGAATAACCCAGAGATGTTGCCATATTGTAGAAATTTGATGGGAAACAGTGGGTTAGTAGAGCTTTTTTTGAATGTGTACTATCACCTCAAGCAAAAAAAATGTGTGTTCTTTAAATGAGAATGAGTAATTTATTCTTAAATAGGTTGCAAGTCCTCTTCACAGAGGCCGTCATGCTGCACCGCCATATTTCTACATTAGCCCAGAATGGACAAACCAAACAGTGGTTCTTGCGTGAGCATTACGGTTTAATTTTGCGTTACTTGAAGGCCACCGTAGTTCTCCAAGATGCCTGGAAAGGGAGGAGTGAGCGGAGGGCTAGTAAATCGGATTTAATCTGCAGTCTCACCACCAGATGCCCCTAAATCCTACAAACTACTCCTTTAAACTAAAATCCTAACAAATATCTAGCAGGTGTATGAATTAGCACCTCTGACGCTGCAGGCGGTGTTTTACCCTGAGGAAATAATAAAAATGTATGCAGAAGAACCAGAGATTTAATCATTAAGATTACACCTTGGAATAGCTGGGCAGCTACATTACCCACAATGCAACTGGACAACCTACAGTTCAGGTTGGAGATTCCTGCAGCTTGCCAAATGTGTAACTCCACCGCAAACTCCAGTTATATGTTGCTTTCATCTAGTTTCTCATTTCTTCTTCACGTTCATGAAGTGGACGTAGATGCATTTGGGAAAATTAGATTTTACTTCTTTTTAAACCTCAGTTAACCTCAGTTTACGGCGCCTAGAGAGAATCCATGCCTTCTTACATCCACTCATGTCTTTTCATTTACTTTTTTAACTTTATTTGTGTTTATTTCAAACACAGTTTCAGATGTAAGAGGCTCGTAAATGTAACAGAAACATACCAAAACCAGCTTCAACACAGCAATTACAAAGAGTCAGTGCATCCAGAACATTCCTGGTATTGTATCTGGCTTCATTCTCCGACCACCCGTTTTGAATATGCTTTTCAAAGTAGACACCTTCATTTGTTTGTTTGCAAAATTGCCCAAGGCCTGTATTCATGTGTTCTCTCTGGTTTGACTACCGAGAGCACACACTGATGAGATGATGATGATGATGATGATGATGCTGAGGAAGATGTAGGGGTGTGTTGTTGTGGAAAGCCTCTCAGCGTGGCCCTGTCGCCCTCCTGCCTCTTCCCACCTCCCTCTGCTCCCATCCCTCTTCTATTGACCATGTTGCACATTATAAATCAACTGTGAGTTGGGCTACCTTGCAAGTACCCTAATGAAAGCTCATTTATAAAGTGGCTAAATGGTCCTGACAAAAGTCCTAATGAGGAAATCAATAATTCAGTGATTGTTACTCTTCTTATACTAATACGTTCCTCCCGTAGCGCTTTGATTCCAGCCACGAGAAGGCCATTTTTTACTGTGTTCAGTTCTGCGTGTCAGCACTGTTGTAGTTTTTTTTTTTTTTCGTCCTTGAAGCTTTTTGATGAATTGCGTGTTGTCGTCTGTTGTTTCTTGGAAAGATTAAAAGGCTTTTGCCATCCGTGGGACGGCACGATGCTGATTCAACACTGTGATGCTGCTTCACGTGACGCACATTGTGATTTCCTTGACAACCGCTTTAACTCTTTTTCTTTCTCTTCAGTCTTCTGCTTTTAATCTCTTCCCTCTTTCTTATCTACTCTAAGTCCATAAGACTTTCTACTTTTTATTTTCAAGTATATCTTGGCATTAGGGGGGCTCTGTCGGTGCACTGTTAGCTTAGTTCCAAGCCTAGCTTAGCTTAGCCCGAAGCTAATGCAACTTTGCTAGGTTTGACAGCATGCCTGTTACTGATAGCAGTCTCATAGCCGTATCTGCAGATAATAGAGTCTTAGAAATACAATAGGAGTAGAACGGACATTGAACTGTTTTCCTTGGTCTCCAGGGGATTTGACTTGTACAAAAGAAAATGGTGATTGTTGTTAGTTGTTAGGGTAAAAACACATATGTGTATGTATGTGGGCGGCTGTGGCGTAGTGGAGAGCAAGGTAGTTCTCCAATCAGAGGGTCGGTGGTTCGATACCCCAGATTTTCGGCAGTCGATGTGTCCTTGGGCAAGACACTTAACCCCAAGTTGCTCCTGAAGGCTTGCCATCGGTGTGGACTGAATGATGCATGAATGTTAGTTAGAGTCTGATGGTGGCACCTTGCATGGTAGCCTGTCATCAGTGTGTGAATGGGTGAATGATATGTAATATACTACTGACTGTAAGTCGCTTTGGATAAAAGCGTCTGCTAAATGACTGTAATGTATGTAATGTAATGTGTAAGGGCCCTAAAGTGTGGTCACAGCTCGCCAGGAAGAGTAATACTAGGCAGAACAAGTAATAAAAGGCAGGTGGTGGGTCATGCCTTTTTCGGCAATGGGCATTGGTTCCAAAGGGAAATATTTTCGGACTAGTGGGGTTTTGTAATAATGTGCGTTGGAACAATGGGCAGTCCCCTCATTGCCGTGGTAACACCCTTGACTTGGTTTCTGCTCTGTCTCTCCTGTCACATCTGCAGCGTCAGATCACTTTCTTATTCAATTTGAAGCGACACTCGTCCGCCCTTGTAATGTTGATGCTGATGTATTCACAACTCGCCACACTGGCCCGTTAGTTTTAACTGCACTTTGTGAGCTGATTGCCTGTGGTCCAAACCCGTGGACCAGTGACTTAAACACAGCCCTTTCTAGGCTCGAAACAGGAACACAATTGCCATGAATATAACTGATCATTCCCAAGTAAAATAACTATTGAAGTTCAGTGATTTAGTGATATTAAAATAGAATCCAGTTACTCAATAATCTATCTCCCGAAAAAAGAGGTCTGAATGTCAACCACAAAACGTTGAGAGAAAGTGTAATTCGCCTTAGACTAGGATGATTGAGTTTCTTATGATTTCTTGAGAAGCTCAGTATCTGAGTAATGCATGTGCACCTAACACAGTCTTATAGAAATAACCCATGACAATACAATTAGGGCTATTTTTTCTTTTTTTCTTAATTTCCTTACAATTGTCTATATGTTATTTATGAACTTTGAACCCTCTATGGGAAACTGTTGGGACTTTATGTATGTGGTTCGCTTAGGCTCACACTGCCCACATAACAAAGCCTGTGTTAACAGACGAGTAGCTTCTTTGTTGGACATTTGTTACCACCTCTTTGTTTCGGCAGCAGGAGGAAGTCTTGACTTCTTACTCTTGCTTCTTACTGATGAATTAAACCATTCTCCATTTGAAAAAAAAAAAGAAAGAAAAAAAAGGACAGATTTTTGCTATCAACTTGACGAATAAAAACAAGTGCCAATTTAACTACCCTCAATGGCCTGAACTTGTGCAGGTGACCAATTGTGAATCTTTTTAATCTTGTTCCCTTTTATTTTTGAAGCTAAATTGATGCATTGTGCTCATTCATGATTGATGGAGAAATAATAACCCCATGCTGGCTGAAAAGTAAAATCCACTTCCCCTCATATATTTGTTAGATATGTTATTTTCCCCTTTAATTCCACATGATTTCTTTTCTATTTTTATGGCACTGTAAGACGTCTTTTGACACGATTAATAAGAATAAGAAATAAAAAACACTATAATAGTCAATACACGGATACAAAAATACATTTTAAATGTGTAGTCATGAGAATATAATGTTCCATAGCAGCATGCGGACAGATGGTGACTCACCCCTGCGAGGTCATTGATCATCAGCCTTAGCGATGGGAGTGTGTGTGCTGGAGGAAGCCCGGGGAGCAGCACCCCAGTCCTCCGTTAATTGAAGGGGCAGTTAGATTACCCTCTCACACCCCTCACTGGGCCTTAATGTTGGGCATGGGTACCCACTGGCGACCCCATGTGCTCCCTCAGATGCCTCTTTAACTGGCTTTTAGATTCATCATCCTGCTTCAATATGTGATTAATGAGCCACATTATGCATTCTTTGGAGATTAATGACTGTGTGATTTTGGTCAGCGGTAAACATTAGAGGTGTATTTCCTGTGTAGTTCAGAGGATCCTCTCTTCAACATGAATCAAACACACCTTTTACAGAGCGGTGTCTTTTTCATGAGCTCAGCATATAAGGGACTGGAGACAGAAGAGAAGAAGAGATGCTACGACTGAAGGCGCTTCAGATTTTGATGTGGGGAAAACACTCCTCTATGTTTCCTCTCTATTCGTGGTCCCTTTGCAGTTCCTGTTGTCTTGTTTCTTTCAGAACAAAGAACAAGCTGTGGTACTTTGAGTTCGGCACTTCGGAAACCTTTTCGGCCACATGTAAGAAGCTCCACGACTTTCTGGAGGTTGAGGTAAATCAAACCGTATATTTCCTGGTGTATTTTTTTTTAGCCCTATAGAAAAAGAAATCGTAAAATAATATAAAGTCACAGCTTTTATTTGCTCTTTTAGTTGAATCCCTAGCAAAGTATTATTCTGTTGAGTTCAAAAAACGTATGCGCATAAATGCTGATAAATTCTCAGCTAAGATTAATGGTGCTTTAAAAAATATTCTGGTCAACCTTTGTTCCTTAAGTGGCACACATTTGTACTAGTTTCAAATTGGCCCAGACAGAGTGTTGATGTGTGAAGGCTATCTGTGCTATCTGTGCACCTCCCACCAGCTTCTCACTGAACATCAGTTCAACATACAGGTAATTAGCCCTACACGACCCTGCTGTGTGTGATATTGAGCGATAATGAAGATGGTGTCTATACAATTCATCTCCCCCCCTTCTCAGAGCTATCCACAGAGTGCCGAGGTCATCATTAATTAGTGCTCGATAAGTACCCATAGTACTGGAGGAGGTAGGAAGATCCATACTGGTGTATATATATAATCCACTATTTAGAGTATTATTGGCCTTTGTCAGCTTAATCCCAACAAATTGACAAAAGGAATGGTGGTATTAAACACAGACTCAGGTTAAGCCCCCCCAGATAAAGGTTCAGGCTCAGGTTGAGATGGAAAATAAAGAACTCAGTCTAATCCTGATTCTGTCTAAGCTGTCGGGTTTAGGCTCAGCCGAAGAGAAATATGCAGACTGAGACAGAGCAGGGCTAAAACTGATATAAAAGGTCAGGATCAGTCAGAGAAACAAGTATATGTTCAGAAAGACATAAGCTTAGGCTTGGAAAGAAATACATATTTAAACTTAAGCTTAAAGAGAAAGACAGATTTAGGTAATGGCTCAGTCAGAAATACATATTTAGGTTTAGGCTTAAAGAGAGACAGATTTAGGTTCAGGCTCAAACTGGAAAAACAAATTTATTTTCTGAATTTTCCTCTGCAGAGAGACAGATTTAGGTTCAGGCTCAGTCACCTGCGGGAAATATCCTGTTTGGTTTAGGCGAGGGGTGCTGGATGTATAGGACATGAAAAAAAATTCTGCAATTAAGTAGCTGGTTCATAATTTGATAATAAACCACCAAGTCTCATGCAGTTTTCTTGAATTTGTCTGATTATTTAAGTGGTTTCCCTTACCAATGGAGTCCTGCATCTCCGTTATTCTCTAGTTAGATATAATAAGTCTCAAATGTTTTGTGTTTTGCCTTTTGTTTCTTTCTCCTTTTCTAAAAGTGTGATGGTGTTACGTTGGACCTCAGCAGCATCTCCTTGGAAGGCATAGCCATTCTCAACATTCCCAGCATGCACGGCGGCTCCAACCTTTGGGGCGAGAGCAAAAAGAGGAGGGGTAACCGCAAGGGGGGCAAAAAGAGCCAAGACAAGAGGACACCAGTGCTCGACCCCAAGGAGCTCACGTTTGCAGTTCAAGGTAGCTTTGAGAGCATTAGAATGAATACATTTATGACTGCTGTGGTTGTCTGTTGACAGCTGTTATTCAGCTGTCAGTGCAGCACAAAGCCAACCCCAAAACCCAATAAGAGATATAACATAATGGAAAATACCATTGTGAGTAGTTGTGTTTTTGGCCATGCTAGCTGCATGGGTCTTGGGATGGCAATGTTGGCTTTTCATCCAGTTCCAACAGCAGGTCAAAATATCTCAATATTGAGATATTTTGCCATAATAAAATAGCAAAATATCTCAATATCTATCATATGGAGAGCCATGAACACTTTTGAACAGTCATGGTGCCCAGAGGCTAAACCCTGATGGATTCTTAACTTAACTAAAGCTAAACACAGCTCCAGCTGCCATGCCAATGTTAGCATTTAGCTCAAAGCCTAAAGTACAGCCTCACAGAGCTGCTAGCACGACTATAAAGTCTCCATCTTGTCTTAAACACAAAACATTTTAAAGATGTGTGTTTAAAAGTCAGAAAACTCGACACACAAAGGGGTATTTGGCAAATCAGCACTTTTCAAATCCCTGCATATACTGTAGATCATGGTGTGTTAGCGTTATTGGACAATAATACTGTACCTCAAACCTTTGCCTGAAGCCCACAGCAGACAGCCTGTGTCCTTGCTCCTATCAGACAGATCAAAGCCTAAAGTTTCGACCAAACTTTGTGCATGAATATTTCACCGATGACAAGGTGAATCATAGCTAGCAGGTTTTGTTTGCAAAGAAGAGGTACAATCATGTCACTGTTTGGAACTGTCACTTGTGTATTAATGGTTTGTGTAGGCTCCAGTGGACAGGCTCAGTTAATAGGAGCGGACTGAGTGTGGGGGGTTGGGGGGTTAGGCATTCCCCTGAATCCATTTACGTCAAAAGGAAGCCCGTCAATGGGAATATATGAATGAACAAAACAGAATGAGTCAGCTGCTCTGTGATGACTGCTGAAATGGTGTTAGCCACTTGAAGGAAGAAAATAGCCAGAACTGTGGTAGAAGAAGTATTCCAATCCAGTATGTAAAGGTATTAATATCACCATGCAAAAAACAAGTATTAACAGTACAGGAGTATTGAAAGTATGGTAATAAAAGTCAAAAGAAGTAGAGTTTAATTTTGATTGGATAGATTGCTAAGGAATTTAGCACACGCATTCATGGTCCCAAGAGGACTTATCCTGGTAACTTTATGGCTCCTGGCTGACCTTAACCATTCAAGTTGGATGCCAACCTTAATCATTCAAGGTCAATATAACCATAACCTTTTGAGGTCAGTTCCTTACTTTAAGCATTTCAGGTCAAACATTGGTTGAACATTATTGGTAGATGCCTAACCTTATCCATTCGCAGGTGAGGCCTTATCTTAACCATTCAAGGTTGATCCCTTAACAATTTGAGGTAGATGCCCCCCTCCTGAACCATTTGAAGTATATGCATAACCTTAACAATTCAAATTCAATGCCCACCTGCGTTCCTCCAACTTTTGCAGAAATGCAACCCGACGTCTGAAGACTGAGCTTAAAACATGAGTTCCATTAAAGTGGACATTTTGGACAGGACTCTTTCTATATCAGGACAAACGAGAATGAAAGGGGTGTAAATGAAAAACAAATCAACATACCTACATCAAGCTATTGCCATGACTACTTGATCTGTCTGTTTTTTGTGTTTTCTTTCATGTCTAGTTACTGCCTACTCAGGTGATGTAAAGTATGTTTTTAGGTTTCATGGTGAGATGTTGTACTCGGAGATGAAGTTGACGTTACAGTCAGTGTGGAGTCAGTGAGGATCCCCAGACATGGCTGCTAGTGATCCATTTTAATACCTTCCTGGTCAGAACATGTCTGGTGGGGAAAAACTAGATCTCTCTATTTATCCCTTTATGTTTCTCATGAGATTCCCTTATTTTGTTTCCTATAGATTTCAGAAGCTGTACCTTCAAAGTAAAGCTTGTTAGAATCTGTCAATATATGGAAAATGAGTCCCTAATATATAGTAGCAGCATTAACTGTACCTGTACCCGACGATGTACTGATGTACTGTAAATCACAGCAGGGCCGGTGAGTGAGTTAAAGAAAGTGGGAAAAACCTATTATTAACCAAAACAAAACATCTTGTTGCAAGTGCTGCTGCATGCTGGGATGCTTGTAACTTCCCAAATGCGATGATGTGAGTGTGAGATGAAGGCGCAGTGTGGCCCAGACTGTGAGGGTGATAGTTGATCAATTCAAAGCCCAACTTTGCTACAATGAACACTCCATTAATCCCTGAATAAAAATCAATCAGCGTGAATTAAAAAAGAAAAAGGGGTCCACCGTCTGAACCTGGAAAGGCACTTAGTGTGAGCGGAGAGTGTGTACGTCTCTGTCTGTTTGGGCCTGTTTATTGATGTGATTGTGTGTGTGTGTGTGTGTGTGTGTGTGTGTGTGTGTGTGTGTGTGTGTGTGTGTGTGTGTGTGTGTGTGTGTGTGTGTGTGTGTGTGTGTGTGTGTGTGTGTGTGTGAATGGGTGCCCTTGTGGAAGGTGCCCTCAAGGTGAGCAGCCTAACTTGTCAGATCAAGAGAACAACGTATTTAGAGGTAAACACAGGAGTGCATTAGCCCAGAGGGGGCACCGCCGAGCACTATGCACGGATCAAACTGTAGGCTGGGATTAGTGTGTGTGTGTGTGTGGTGTGTGTGGAGGGTGGCTGCAGGGTGGATAGGATAAAAAAAAAAAAAACCTGACCTTTCGGGAGCTGTTAAATCGTCCCGCTGGTGACGCCAGGAGACAAGCCCCTCAGGTGGAAGGGAATGGCTGGGGAGTGAATTATTTAGAATGGGACTGAGGTTTTTTTGCAGGGGTAGGGGTGGAATGGAGAGGGGTGGGGGGGGGGGGTCATGCGTGGGTGGAGGGGCTGATGCTTGGGACTGATGCCCCGTGACAAGCCCCATGAAGCTTTCATTGGAGGATCGGCCTACCACACCCTCCTCCTCCTCCTCCTCTCTACCCGCCATTCCTCTTTAGTTTTCCTCTCAGCTGATCGGCTGCTGGTCCTGCTCCGCTCCCATCCCTGTTGCTCATGTGCCATTGTGCAGCCGCCGGCCTCGACAGGTAGTTGTTTGACAGTGACGAGGACGGCGTTCCTTATCCCACACTGTTGACGGGAGGGGAAGACATGGCTGCTGAGATTGAAGCCACACTGCTTCTTCTTTTTGTGAATCTCCCATATGGGCTCTCTCTGCCGCTCTGCGTTGTCACCTTCAGCGCCTGTTTGTTTATCGCAGTCAAATATTGCGTCAACTCTTCACATAATGTTGATTGTAGGTTAGGTAAGGGGGGTGTTTATAAGTTTATTTTTGGCCTCAGGCTGCTTGTGTGTTAATATTTCAACATCATTCTTGTGTAAACAGTCAGGTGAATCTGTTTCTCTCCCAGTTTGCCTCTAGGAAGTAAACATGATGGCTTTCTTCTAAATTTGGCAGAGTCTACTTCTGATTATTGTTCCAGGTATTAACCTCTAATACAATAAGTAATGATTGGGGATTTTAAATAGAAAGACACCAATAAATCATATGAAATCTGGCAGTCACTTATTGAGATTGTGTGTCTGCAATTTATTGAGTTTAAATAAGATTTTTTTTTTCCCCATTAAGATTGACATTGACATTTTAAAGAAATAGTTATCAAAATAACATTGTGTGGGTTATGTAGACTACAATTTCTTTCTTTTACGCTTCTTTTTTTGTATGGTTCAGACACGTTTATTAGAGAGATTTAGATGTGCTGGGAGACATATCCCCCCCCCTGCTTCCAGTCTTTATGCTAAGCTAAGCTAACACATCTAAATCTCATCAAGACAGCAAAAAAGACACATTTTCCATTGACAAACTAATCCTTTAGACAAGCTTCACATGTTGTTTGTGACTGCAAACGGTGTGTTGGCATTAGTAATGTCTTCAAATATACCAAAATATAGATTCCTATCGATAAAATACTACTTTCATGTGATAATAGCTACTTGTCTAGAAGTCTACATGTATCTTTATCCAAAGAGCATCTCAAACAAGCTCTTTTTGAGTCCACGAAGCTCTCCTACACAAACATTTTTGACCCAAACATAGTTATATTCTCAGTTAGGAGTGGTTTCAAAATTCCCAGGTCATCTATAAGTTAATGGTTTTACCAAAGCATGGCGGTCAAATATATTTTCTTGTGTTTTTCTGAAACATCTGGTTGAACAGAGTGGCTCTGACCTTGTTATACTTAGCAGAGACGCTCTACGGTCTTTCCAACAGTAAGCCCTCTTGGGAATACTGGATCTTTGTAGCCCAGGGCAACAAGGAATCCCTATCGCCATGGTGACCCTGTCCATCACACGTGTCAGCACGGGCCCGTGTGAGCCGTTTGCGTTAACGTGAGAAGTCACAATGGGGGGGAGGAAGCGGCTTTAAAGCCCAGTGTCAGCAGGTCAACCTGCTGGGCATGTACACACACTCCTCCACTCCGACCCTGGAAAGCACTGCACTCACAGTCCCGGCGCCGAGATAGGGGCGGACGCGTGTCCATCACCATGGTGACAGCTGGACACCGCAGCTCAGCAGGGACAACAACACCTCACGACCACAGCAGCATAACCTACGACACTCCTTCAGGAAACCAAACGCGGCTCAGATAAACTCGACGGCGGTGGAGCGGCGCCGGTGACAGCGAGCTAACTTCGCTCGCACGCACCAAGCGGCTAAAAATGGGTCTTAGTTTCAATTAGTGTCTGTGTGCTCCCAGCAGAGAGGCAGCAGCTTCTCAATTTGTGGAGGGACGAGTCGACGGAGAGTCGGAGGCAGAGCGGGCCTCCGAAAACAGATGGGCCCTGCGTGACACTGGGCTTCCAGCAGGGGCAAAATCAATGCTCATAACTGCAAGACAGAAGAGAGATTAATAATTATAATATCACAAGATTGCTTTGCATTGCCGGTGCAATCTAATTAATAGCTGTTTTGTTTGTAGCTTGTTGTTCTTGTTGCCTTTTCTCTTTTTTTTCTTTTTTTTTTATCTGTGAATGTTACATTTTTCTGAAGTGAGGAACATCACATCGTGTTCTTTTTATTTGTCCTCATTTTCCTTTCTTTCATCTTTTCTCCCTCACTTTCTCAATACATTTTCTCTTAATCCCACACTTCTCTTCTCTCTCACTGTGGAACTCAGTTTTAAGAAAACATCAGCAACATTTATGAGCAAGAATGAACATACATTTTGTATTTATTGAACCATCAATTGAACCATTTTCGCATATGTACCTGTATAAAACACTTCAAAGCTACCGATATAATTTTACTTTTAAGGCAAACATACTTGAATTTTGTGATTCTTACTTGGTTTTTGATATTAACACATTTGAGCCTGCATCTGAAATATGTAATTTCCATGGGTGGAAGTGATCTCTGTATTCCAAAATTGGCTGAAAATTGAGTTTTGATGTCAATTATTTGGGCACATGGGGCTACTGTTTGTACAATTGTATTTTTGGAAAAAAATGTAGTCCTAAGTGCCCTAAATATAGAATGACAATATAATGGCTCTACTTCAGAAATGACAAGGAGCAAAATCAAGTATTTGTTATCTCTGAACTTTAAATCAAGGTGTAAAAACCTGACTTTGACTTGGGATAGAAGATGTAGTTTTCATGTGATATAAAAATGTTACTTGCCAAAAATATGTCCTCCCCACATTCAGAACCAACATGCCATTTTTCTTTTTAATACTTTGGGCACAACAGCAGCCATAACCACAGCTATTCCTCAGGTTTGCCTCCATGACAGCTGCAGCTCTGGTTCATCTGATTTTACGTTTATTAACAGATATGTTCTCTGTGTCTTAGAACTGTCTGACCAGCTGCTGGAGGTGGTGGGGCTGGAAGGAGCCATGGAGATGGGTCAGATCTACACCGGCCTGAAGAGCGCTGGGAGACGGCTGGCACAGTGCTCCTCCGTGACCATCAGGTCAGAGTTCAACTGGACCACAACTCACTTTTTGTTGTCTTTCTTGTTGGCATCTTTGCTAGAATTTGTTAGCATTAGGTCACCATCAACAGTCTTTTGGCCTGGAGACTAAAAAGTAATACAAAAAAAGTCTGTCTGCAGTTTAATAATAATACTACTAAATGTAATTTGTATTGCACCTTTCATAAGGGGAGTAGGTCAAAGTGCTTTACAACAAAGTGAAGAAACAAGAGAATTAATAAAAACATGCAATTATCTTGATTGATTGTCTTACATATTCTGACACTGAAATATTACAAAGTTTAATTGTAACATGATTTCTTCCCTTGCAGAACCAGTAAATCCCTCCCGATGCAGATTGACGGGGAGCCTTGGATGCAGACTCCGTGCACCGTAAGTCATTAAAGGTTTCTTACATCCATTGACACCCATCTTCCACGTTGTGCGTCATCACAAGTGTGATCTGTTAAACCACATGTACTGTTGATGTGTGGGTTTACTGAGTATACTTCACTACATACCTGCAGCTACGTGAATTCTTCATGAAACACTAGGTTTTCAGCTGGTATAAATTGACTCTCATTTGATGATGTCATTATTCAAAGAACCCACACAGCCACGGTACACCTGAACCGGTGATTTCACCTATGTTTACTGATTATTGCTCTTCTTTTGGTGTTGATTTATTTCGCCTCCTCGAGGGGATCCTCTGATGACAGCAATTCCATTGGAATTAATTGAAATAGCAGCAAAATTGTGCCGTTTCAAACGTGTCCACACCTTTAGAGGTGAAGTTTGGTGACCTCAGGTGATGTTCATCATTTACAGCTCCACCCAACTTGAACCTGAGCAGAAGACTAATCAGCCAGGATAACTTAAATCACCTGTGTGGACTCTCGCAAGAACCTTTACAAACATGACAATTACTTAAGAGTGTATAATATCTGTCTTATATTAGGAACTAAGCCATTTTGAGATGTTCCATACAATACACATTCTATGTCTCACAAGATTTTGTGATGGTTTAAAGGCTTGATGTTACCTTTCATAACTATACTTTAATTCTATGGAGCAATACACTATAACTGACATCATGTTGATGTTAATGCTGGATTCTTTTCTGCAGTTCATGGACAAGTTGATGCTAAGAACAAATGACAAACAAAGAAAAAGAACAAGACAAAACACATTCAATAGCTGTTTCATGATAATTAGACGGATCGATTACCTCTATAAACTTGGCATCTAGTATCCGTATCTGTTCCTCACATTAACCACAGATCATTGCTTTGTGCAGTCATTTATAACAAACATTTCACAATGCAAGTCTTTCTTCTCATAATTTGCTTACCGTCTGCGTCTCAAACATGTGCTCCGACGAGTGTTTGCCCTCTGTCCAACTTGTTCATTTTCCAAAATGAAATTCCTCAGTTTGCGTTGATTAGGGTTGTGTTTGGTTTTAATTACAACACCACTGCAGATGAAGTGCTGCTGAGATTTACATATGGATAGTGCATGACAAAACGAGTGGCCTGTAAGTGCTCTTGTGTCTGCTGGCACAACTCCACGCGGCAAAGTTAGGATCTGACAATCCATAATTGTGCCGCAATGATTTCCACGGCGAGATATTCGTACTGTATGTCGGAGCTGAATTTGAATCAGTCGACCTGTTAAATGCATATAAGAACACCACAGTTCAAATGGGATGTTAACCCACTAATTATTAACAACAACAACTATGCAAATTTATCTCAGCTCCTTGGTGTGCATAACATATTTAACACCATCCAACCATTTGCATTTCCAAGTGACATATGACATGTATCACTGTCTCTTTGATAACTGGGTCTGAAATAACTGCTGCAGACAGAAATTCTGGTAAATAAAATACTTCAAGCATCAAATATAAGTATTAGTTTCATAGTTTGGATCATTTTTGAAGGATAGAGGTAGAAAAATACATAGATAATTTGTTCTAATTGTTTTTGATTTCTAAGAGCCACATTGCTCTGTATCTGGGTCTCTTGATATATATAGATGCTTGATGATGCATATTTAAAACAGAGCTCTGTTATTCTCACGATGTATTTTAGGTATTCCTATAGATCCTCCTGATGTGACCAGTTATCTTTTTTTTGTATATTGTGAAGTACATCAAAAACATCAAGCTCAATCACGTTTAATGATAGCAGAAAGCCAACAAAAGCTGGTAATTACCACTGAGTCAGAGTGCAAGTACAACAAATGGCAGCTCTCCTTTGAAGTGAGCATGGTCCCTTTAATGCAGATGGTAAGATTTCCTCTCCCCATTACTGCGTTTAGACTCTTAGTGTTACAGTATAATGAACTATGTGCTTGATATGAAAACCCTTGATGGTTGATATTTGTTGTTCCATTGATCTACAATTTCAACCTTCAACAGAAATGGCCTCATTGTTGGGAAACAGGATATTGTTAGATATTATACCCATAAAGACCTACTTAATCATAAACCAACATAATGTATGTTGCCATTAATTCAGAGACGTGAGCCCCAGGGATTCTCAAAGTTTGTCACATTAAGGACCCAACAGGCCCCATTTGACAAGAACCCATATGGACCCATTGTTGTGGATGCATGATTGAATTACATTCTGTTGGAAGATAGCAATGGATAAAATGAAAAACTTTGTTTAATTCACCTTTTTTGTTTTTTGCCCGAATTAGGGCGCTTCCACATTGCATCATTTTTGTATTAAAGTTTTATAGCAGAATTACAATAACTTTGCTTTGCTTCACCAGCTTATAGTCCTTTTCTTTCAAGCTTTTAAAAATGAATGTAAGCAGGGAGCTAGAAAAGACCCTTTACAACATGAATGTGCTCTGTACATTTTGATATTTTATTTGTAGGAGTGGACATTTCTATCCATTTTGAAAAATACTTAATTTGGTTCTCTTGGGTCCATACATTTCCATACTAAATTGAATGGAAATGTGGTTGGTAGTTGTTCAGTTATCCTGTTCATGATCAAAGTGGTGGACCAAGGGAAGGGTTGACCCAACAGGGTCCGTTATGGAGACTTGCTTTTGACTAAAACGTGGCTTGTACCATTATTTGGTTTTGTATATGCACCATAAACATGGCTGAAAGGGAAGTAATATAAAAGCAAACCCATCCGAAAATAGCCGTAAATAATGTTGAATTATTAATGTTCAGCACTGATTTGTATTGTTTTCGTTATCAGTAAATATCGTGATTATCTTTTTGGTGAATTGTGCGATCAGAAAACAATAAAAAAAGATCTATCAAAAGCTTTGTTTTGTCTGACCAACAATCCAAACCTAAAGATATTAAACTTGCAGTTATACAAAACAGAGAAAATGCTGTTATTCCTCACATATCAGAACTTTGACATTTTTTTTTACATAATGAATTACTTAAATTATAAACGGGAAAGGAAGAGGTTTCAGACATCAGCTCACTCATTTCCTTCCATGTCTTTTTGTTCTGTAACGCAGAAACTTAATCTATCTTCCTCGCTCCTCTCCATCATCAGATCGAGATCGTCCACAAGAACCAGGCTCCCATGCTGATTGGACCGCCACAATGCCGAAGCTTCTTCTCCTCCGTCATCAGGCGAACGCGAGCTGAGAGCAAAGACTGATCGGTTTCGAGACCTTCGAGTCCTCACGAGCACCTTGTAGAGCAGCGGCCACAAGTTGATCATCACTCGGCCCGTTAGTGAAGGGGGGGGTCATTGATGCCTGTTGACAGCCCAGGGCAAAGTAGCAAACTGTAGGTTCAGTGTGTATGGCGGGCGGCGTAGAGATGTCACTGAGAAGCCCTTATTTAACGCGGGATGAGGTGTGTTTAGGACCGGCACTTTGATCTACAGTGTGTAGAGTAGTTTAGCTCCAGAAATACTGAAGCTATTTCGGGAAGTCCAATTTTTCTAATAGTCTGTTTTTTATTTTTTGCTGTTGTGATCTGTGCCACGTGGAGAAAAAAAAACACAGATGAATGTGTTTTTGTGATATGATGTATTTATTTATTTATTCATATTTTGCTGCTATTGATGTTTTTTTTAAATGTTTTTTTTTTTTTTTGCATTTGCGTACCCCATGGTGCATGATGGACAGTGAAAGAGGTTGCTGCTGTTGAAGCTGACATATCTGGAGCTTGCAGCTTGAACCCTCCCAAGTGTTTAGTAAGTTTGCTCAGCATTTCTTCGGCGCTTCACTCGTGAACGGCTTCAAGTAGTGAAAAAAGACAGAGAATCACTTTTTGCTTTCTTTTTAAATGGTTCCTGCAAGTCATCCTTGTCATGTTTTTGATCTGCCGTGTTGCTGCTCCGTCAGTGGAAAGATTAGGAATGATTATTGATCTTCATGAAAAATGCATGACACTCTTTGTTTTACGTCGCACGAGAGATTTTCCAGACAGTTTTACCAAATTGTGTGCACACTTTCTGTCGCATGAGTGACCGAGATCTGTTTTGACACTTGTGGAAATTGATCGTTTTTTGGAATCTACGTCTTCAGTGCTGCTCGGTTTAACCATATCATACTTTATAAGATGGCTGCGTTTTTATGAGATCCTGTATTTTTTTTCTGAACAGGTACTCAGGTACTTTTAAAGTGAAAAACAATTAAAAAGCAGCAGACAAAAAAAGTCTAGTATTCATCAGACTGTATGTTGATACAGTGACTGTATAGTTGGATATACTCACAAGAGGCAGTTTGAGTGGTCATTGATTTGCTCGGATGTCTACGTTGAGTGTTTACAGTCGGCTGCCCATAAAAGCGTGCATTGACCAATTAAGGTCTAAAAACTAAATGACTATTGACATATATATTTCATAAAAAGTCTCCTCTATACAAAAAAAAAATGCATTATTCTAGATGATAGTGATTTAGTACATTTCTGCATTTAAATAGTATTTATCTCATTCAGTCCCACCAAAGACAATTTGGAGGATTTGTAAGTGACCTACCAGCGTGACACACACTTGGTTTTAAACTGGTTTTAAACTGAATTGCACTCCTTAGTCTCGAATGTTTCAGTCTTTTAAAAGTGCCATAAGCCAGTGGAGACTGATCTGATGAGTCTCCCATCTCTTTGCTTTTTACGGTGCTGCGTTTGTACAGTGAGGTTGTATTTTTGTACACAGTATTTATTTATTTTTCCGCTTACTGCTTTCACTCTAGAACTCACACCATGATGTTTTGCCTAAAAAACAAATTTTGCCTGCCAATGTTGACTGGGAAAAGTGATAATGAAAATATGAATAATAATAATAAAAAAAAGCTTTTGTTGTTTGACATAGTGTTCTGGTGTGTTTTGTGCTTTGACCTTTGGCCCCCAAAGCTTACTGGTTGTGTACTGTTAGCATGTTGGCTAGCTTTTTTTGATTGCTTTAATAAAGTAAAGATAATTGCAACAAATATAACAAAAAAAATGCTTCTGAAATACATTTGCCTACCCTAGCTTTAAGGTTAGCTTGCTACTTAGCCTAGTTTAACAACATTAACACAGCGTCTCGCTAGGTGTTACTTTTTCATGCATGATATTCCAACACCTGCTGAGTTATTGGCAGCTCTAACACACTCAGTGCTGTGTTCATTCTGCATTATACAAAGCAGAAAGAGAGAGAGAGAGAGAGAGCTACAGTAGACCTCCAACGGTAGCTAACGGATGACCTGTCTAACTGCAGCTTACGACAGCTCATTCCATATAGTGTAGCTAACAAATTGGCTTTCTAACTGTAGCTCATGATTTAGCTTTTTTTACTGTAGCTGATGACAGCTAATTGACCCTTCACTAAGCCCCGCCCCCCCACTGTGTCCGTCAAGCTGTCAGCGCTATGTTACCATGGAGCCCACACTGACACTAACTGCACTCCATGAAGAAAGAAAATGTAAAGAATGTTATCCACTTTTCATTAATGATCACAACGTCAAAACCCAACGAGCAGAAACCTACTTTAGCCTCAGTACATCTCCAAGGGATTTCAATTACAGAATAACAAATTAAGTGTTCAAATAAGATTTAATTTAGGACTAATCAATTGCTAACAATGCCGACTATATTAGTGCCCACTTATACATATATTTATCCAATTAAATGACCTGTTACAACAGTGTCAGTTGTTACTAAATATCCAAGCCCCCTTGAAAAACACTTATGTGGCGGCCGTTATCACTGCAGAAACAATTCATAATATTTCCTTTTCATGGTTATTACAATTTTTACCAAATAAGTACTAAACAAACAGCAAGATACTGACTTAATACCAAAACAGAAAAATCCAGAAGCCCTCTGTAGGGCCTTATTAGACTGGAGAACCAGCAGTGTCCTTAGACCAAAAGAAATCTCTCCATCCTACTGTTGAGTGGCACTTTGTTTACTGCGTGTCTCGGTGTCAGATGGGTGGACGCCTGCACTTGAACTGCGTTTCTCCGTCCTCGGGGGGGTTCAGCAGAAGTGACACAGTATATCACCTCACATCCACTTCACCTGCCTGGTAATGGAACCCTGCGTGGATCCAAGATGGCATCAGCGTGACCACTGCTGACTTCCGATATGTCCGTCTCTCAGTCAAGTGTTTAATGCAATGGTAAAGTTCCCTTTCGGGGGTTCATCCTGGATCTGTCCTGTACTGGTGCGGAGGAAATCTTTGTCGATTGTTGTACTGTAAGAACACATTGTTAGAACTCACGACTTACCCACCACAGTTACAAAACAAATCCAGCGTCTTCCTGGTTGTGAAAGGGAACATTCCTTTTCAAATTGCCAATTCACTTTCCTCCATTAGACGTGCCATCAAACATTGATTTATCTTTTGTAAAATGATAAGCTGCTTAGATTTTAATACAATAAATGTTAGTAAGAGGCAGGGTTGGATATCAGACCAAGCTTTGTTACCTGCTGAACAGTGGAGATTTAAAAGCCAAGGTCATGAAATCAAGGTCGATTCTTTTATATTGTGCCCTCTTGATCGCACTCCTAAAACCTGCTCACTATGAGATAACGTTTGATAAAGTGCAGACTTATCACAATGTTGATATTTACACTCTATGTTATTTTATTTTTGACCTTAAGCCATTAAAAAAAGCCATTAAAGGGCATGTCAGGTCAATTGTATGTATGGGGCTTAATCATGGGTCTTAATCTGTTACATCTACAACAAATGACGGAACAAATTTTCTTTCATTTAAAGTTTTATTGAAAGTTTCAAACCCGACATACACACTCACCAGTGGTGGGAAGTAATACACTTACTCAAGTACTCCATGTAGGCACAATTTTGAGGTACTTGTACATTTTTACGAGTAATTCAATTAACTTATACTTATTCTTCACCGCATTTCAGTATCAAATGCAGTAATGTAAATTTTTCTCCACTACACTGTGCATTAATGTGAGGTACACATGAATGCATTGATTATGATCCAATATTAATATTAAGAAATTGTCCATTATGCATTCTGATTTAAAGTACTTTAAAATATACTCTTACACAAGTATCATTGTGAATACATGACACTCTCTCAATATGTAATGTCAGAAAGGAAGGTAAGAAAGCTGTAGCCCTACTATCCATGAGCCATCGACACAGCAACCGCTACTGTAGACTGCTTGTCTTGTGTTAACATATCAATACATCATATTTAATACTCTAATGTAAACCAGCAAGATCATTTTGCCTCATTTTTCAGTATTTTACTTTTCTGCATTTATTGTAACATTATGGGAATAACTGCATCATCATAAACCAGGAAGCTCCAGGAAAGCAGCATGGTGAAAACGTCCAGCCTCCCAGCAGCTTTGTGCTTTAGGTTAGGACATTACCCTGCCTCTTATACACACTTTATGTTCCCTGCTATTCATAGGCCATGTGTGTGTGTGTGTGTGTGTGTGTGTGTGTGTGTGTGTGTGTGTGTGTGTGTGTGTGTGTGTGTGTGTGTGTTAGAAAGCAGCAGTGTTTAGTTTTTTTTGTGTGGAAGCTGTCCTTAGTTTTGCCCGGTGACCTGAGCTTTACTTCCAGGTCAGAGCCTTCTTCGGGTCCCCGGCACTCCCAACAATGTATCCCTTACAGGAGAGGGAAGAGCTGGCGCATCAAGCAAGTCCCTCTGGAGACTCTTCAAAACACAGTTACCATGGACACATGCTTGACCGGGGAGAGTGTGTGTGTGTGTGTGTGTGTGTGTGTGAGAGGGTAAATACAGGGTGTGTGTGTGTGTGTGTGTGTGTGTGTGTGTGTGTGTGTGTGTGAGAGAGGGTAAATACAGGGTTGTGTGTGTGTGTGTGTGTGTGTGTGTGTGTGTGTGTGTGTGTGTGTGTGTGTGTGTGTGTGTGTGTGTGTGTGTGTGTGAGAGTGTGGGTAAAGAGGGGTGTGGGTTGTGTGTGTGTGTGTGTGTGTGTGTGTGTGTGTGTGTGTGTGTGTGTGTGTGTGTGTGTGTGTGTGTGTGGAGAGAGGGTAAAGACAGGGTTGTGTGAGTGTGTGTGTGTGTGTGTGTGTGTGTGTGTGTGTGGAGAGAGGGTAAAGGGTTGTGTGTTGTGTGTGTGTGTGTGTGGAGAGAGGGTAAAGACAGGGTTGTGTGTGTGTGTGTGTGTGTGTGTGTGTGTGTGTGTGTGTGTGTGTGTGTGTGTGTGTGTGTGTGTGTGCAGGTGCAGTTTGCATGGTTATAACTTTACAAACATGAGACATTTAGCTGAAGTCTGGTGTGTATTCTCTTCTATCCAAAGATCCTCAAACTCCAGGCTTTCTTTCTTTTTTTTCATTTTTCATTTTTATTTTCATAAAATCTTTTTCCTAAAAAGCATGCCACTACAATGCCACCATTGACTCCTCCGGTGCTTTACCCGCCCGCAGCCGTGCGTGATTGACTGCCAGCAATCTGATCCAGTGAAAGACATCGACAACCAATAGGAAGCGGAGTGCGGCTCGTTTCCATGGGAGGCCCCCGGGGAGGAGATGCCAAAACCCGCAAGACAGCAAGGCAGAGAGCGCAGGGAGAAGCGCACCGAGGAGCCTGCAGCGTGGATGAGCAGCCAGGTCGCTGGGTAAGTAAGCTGCATGCTATTGCAATGCTTTTTATTCTTTATTATTCCCTCTCTCTTCCTTTGCATCTGTAAGTTTATTCTATCATGCAAAAGCATTTTTTGCATGATAGAATATTGCAGCCAGGCGCTCCGACTTTTACGCACGAAATATCCAACTTAACTTCTGTTCCTCAGTGCAGGAGACGGTCATTCATGTCCTCTTTCTCTCTGTTTTCCATCCATCTCGGTGTCTTCTTCTTCTGTTGAAGGAGGACCGGGCAGGAGACTCTGCACATCGCTCCTCAATTAAAGCCACAGCGGCGCAGAATGGATAGATTTCACGACCAGCAAGTGCCTTACTGTAGCTCCACAGTGAGTTATCATTCACCCCCACCCTCACCCTCACCCCACCCAACACACAAATAATGGGAGCAAAAAAAAAATCCAATAACAAATGCTTTTTCACATCATCTTTAATACATTCTCTTGTTCTTCTCTCTAACACTTTTCCCATTTGTTCTGATCTCATCTCTGTCTTTCTTCCTGCTGCTGCCAAGACTCATTCCTCCCTCAGGAACCATTTAAGTTTCATCTTATAATCAAAGATCAGCAGCTAAACAAGGTGCCCACCACCATACACAGTGTTATTTGGTCATGCACCATGTTACTACTTGTTAATTATAGCTGGTCTCTTTTTTTTTTTTTTTTTTTTTTTTTTTGTTGCATGGCTTTGGAAGTGTGTGAGGCATCAAATGAGTGGCTCATTGAGGCTTCTTCAGTTGCACGTGCACCTGCAGCCAACAGCAGAATCCACTGCTCCTGTGAGGCAAAAGAATAAATTGATTTGTGTCTCTTTTTTTCTTTTTTCGTTGTTTGTTGTTTGTTGCAGAAGCCACAAGGAAACACAACGAGCTGCGAGAGGCCAGCAAATGACAGAAAGAGAAAATTCATTAAGTCCGACCTGGCTCTGGACACCGAAGGTAGGCAGAGGGCAGAGGGAGAAGTTAATTTCACGGCTCCTAAACATTTAGCAAAATTCAATTGGTTTGTGGCCACCTGCGCTTGCTAACTACAGAATCTCAATTACAACACAGCGGCCTGTGATGATTCTCGCAAGCCTCCGTCAGTGGTCAGAGACACAAATTGACTTGTTATTAGCTGCACACGTGCCCACTGAGCTCCAAAAAAAGGGGCTCTGACGGCAGATCAGCCCGGCGTGATGAAGCCGGCCGGTTTCTGATGCTCCTCCAGGGCTTTGATTGTGTTTTCTTTTTTCTTATTCAACTGCCTTCAAGCCTTGTTCTCTGCTTTCTCCCCAATCCAGAGCTCTTCCAGGACCTCAGTCAGCTGCAGGAGACTTGGCTGGCAGAAGGTGAGTGAAGAAAAAAAAAAGAAGAGAAAAAAGAAGAAAAAAGGAGGAGATATACAGGGGGGTAAAAATGGATAGGTTGTGAGGGGTGTGGGGGTTTGGGGGGGAGCTGCCTGGAGTTACAAGCCTAACGTCGCAGTCCAATTAAAAGCCTGTGTGGAAGAGGCACCTTGTGTGTCATGCATACATTAGAGACTGCGAGCGAGGGGTCTTGAGGGAGACAGAGGAGGCTCTACCCGGAGAGTGTCATCACAGATTACCAGGAGAAGGCTCTCCGACGCTCACTGTCTCTTCTGCTTTTGGCAGGAGCTAACGTGCTGCACGCCAGCCGCCTCCTCCACCTCCACCTCCACCTCCACCAGAGCTCTGCTGTAGCCTACCAGCTCTCTCTCTCTCTCTCTCTCTCTCTCTCTCATCTCTCTCATCTGCTCTCTCTCTCTCTCTCTCTCTCTCTCTCTCTCTGCTTCCTCTCAGCACACCTCTCTATCTGCTCCAGCTGTATCATCACCTTGTCTTCTTCAGTTTCATTTCTTGGCAAAAAAAAAAAAAAAAAAAGAATGGATCTACTTTTAAAACACTAGAATCAGTTTCTGAAAGCGAAGATTGTTTTTTTTATTTTTTTATATATATATTTATCAATTTCTTAGCTTTTTAATTTTTTTTTTTCTCTAATGGCAAGACTTGCTCATTGTGGTCTAACTGAGACGTGATGCTTCAGGATTTAAGTGCGAGTGTCCTCTTTCCACCGTGTCTGCAGCACAGAAGTTTCGGTTAGTGGTGAATATTGTTATTTTCTTTGACTTTAAAGTGTCTTTATGTGCATGTGCATGTTCCACGTAGTTTCTTTGCTTGACTTTTGTACTTACATCTCACTAAGATGCAACTCGCTTTGAATATTGCATGAAATCTGAAAGTTTATATGTCAGTAAAGTGCCAGTTTGGTATTTTAGAGATTAACTCTGAATGGTAAAATATATTCAGGGTTAAGAAGAATATATTCAGGGTTAATGGAAGTAGTTTTTGATATGCTTGGTCAGAGTAAAAACAAAAATCCAGACATGTAAAGTTGCAAAACTAAAAGCACATAATTGCTTGAAAAAGGGTGATTTGATCTCTTTTTTTGCATGTATAAAAATCTGAAAAGTAAAGTGAAATTTCCAGAATTTTCTCTGTGAACAGGCCAAATCAGGTTTTAAACCGCTTGGCTCAATAGTAACACGAGACTGCTTCTTCCCTTTACGGCACTTACTCGTATCTACAGTGTTATAGGAATAAAATCCAAATTATTAACATTAAAAGTTAGCATTCATTTATTAAAACTAATTAGGAAGGTAAATTGAAAAATGTAGTGCTATGAAAAATCACTGTTAATGTGTTAACATACTGTTGTGTGTAATTTATTGGTCCTTTAATTGAAATTTGGATTATTAGAAATGATGAGAACAGAATGACATTTACTGTAAAAAAAAGACACAAATAATAACATATTTGATATTATGCTGTTTTACTTGTGTGAATCAAGTCATTTAGATATATATATATATTTTTTTTATGTTTATATTTTGTATTGTAGCATTGCAGCAATAAAAACCTCTGAAATGCCAGTGACACATCAGTCAGTGCTCAGGTTGTAAAGCCATAATTCTAGTTGTAAAGTAGACCTCTCAAGTGCACGGTATAATTGAATCAACTTTAATACTTTTTTCTTTAAATAAGGATGGAGTCGTAATACATCCCCCTGGAAAGTGTCTAGAGAAATATCAGCTCGCACCCTTCACACAGGTGAATAAGACTCTCAATCATTTATGGGCTCCATCTATTCTTTAACACATTTGAAAATGCTCGCAGTGCAATCCAAAGCTTTTAAAAAATGAAAAGTATGCGTTGAAACAGATATTGGAGTGGTCGAGCAGAAAATCTGAGCAGCAGTTAGATTATGAGGCGGCGCGGGCTCACACCGCAGGGCGTGTAAGAAAAAAAAAAAAAAAAGAATAAGACACGATTTTAATATTTCAGTATTCCAAAGTGAGAAAAGAGACGGCGGCGGCTGATAAGAGGTATTACTGTTAAAGATTACAGTTCTGCCTGTCATGGATCAATGTGATGATGTACGCTTCAAGATTGTAGATTTAATGAATGACTTCCTGTCCATTAAGATGAAAAGGAATACCTTCCCATTTCTAAGATTTATTAGTTCAGGTAATTGGAACAAGAGGAGGAATTATGAGAGACGGACTGAATTTCCGACTCAAAAGACCGAGAGGTTGAGGGCGTTTGTCAGCTGACAGACGTACGTTTGAGCCCCACAAACCGCTTCTGCCCTCCACCTCCACCCAGGTTTATTTTAAGACTTATTTAAGCATCTTTCTTGTTGGGGAAAAAAGATAATTTTTTTAAAGATTTCTCTGTTGCTGACGGCATAATTTCTCTTTAAAATCAGCAGGAAAAATGTTTTTAAACTCGGCCTCAGATAGTCTCTCTTGCTCGGGCCTCATGTTTACTCCCTTTTCATTCTTACTTCCTTATTTTCTCTTCTGTCCTTCTTCCTTCTCGTTTTTTTTGTTGTTTTTGTTTTGTGAATGGCGGCAGATCTCCAGCTCTGCCGTTCCTCCCCAGGAGTTTTTTGCAGAGATCAGCTGGCTCATTCACAGACTGAGGCCGGTGACTCATCCATCCTGTACTTCCTTTTTGGACACAAACACTGCTGCCTTCTCTCTTTTTTTTTTTTCCTCTCATCTTTCCTCTCTTTGTCCCTTTCCAAGTTAGGTTCTGTGAAGTTTCCAAAAGTTTGTTTGTGTTGCAATCATGGGACGAGAGCCGTTTGTGGGTTCCACGCTTGGTTCTGTATTCTTCATTCTTGTGTTGCCTTGGATGTTGTGGTTTGAGAGTCAAAGCATTGAAGCTTTTAGAAGGTTTGAGTAGGATTCATCATGTAAAGGTCTTTCCTTTGTATCTGTTTTTAGTTTATATATGATTCAAATGTTGTGTGGTGGGCCCTTTAAGAAAAGCTCCTAACAAAGTGGGGTAAAAGAGCAAAGTTGTTTTCCAAATGAGGGCTTAAAATGCAAATTGTATTTAAAAGAATTGCATACAAATGAGAGCTGATGGCTTTCACTGCAGCCGAACCTGAAGTGAAATCATTATAGGTCTTTGTTTGCTGCTCTCGTCACCCGCTTGACATTGTTGGAAAATATGGAGCAATTTCTCCTCTTGATCTGTTGATTGTTTACTCTCCTCAATTCACACCTCTAGCAAGAAAAAGAAAAAAAAAACATCCCTGATCTTATCAAGAGTGAAGAAAAAAATGGAAAATCTGTGTTTTTCTTTTTCAAAATCTCTAGACTTGTCGAGACATGTTACCGATCCTGTGATAATGAGGATCCACCTCATTGTGTGTATAAATAGACGTGCTAATGACACATTTGAATCTCCCTTTGCCTTTCGCCAGAGTGAGACGAGCTTGAGGGACATGGAGAACTGTAACCGAGTGTAAATATGTGTGATATAAATATGTACATGCAGGCTTCATTATTTTAGCATTAGCCTGAGAGTGCAGGAGCGCAGGTGAAGCATTGGAGGGTTTGGAACAGACCTAGCTCGGTAGGTACAGGTGGATCCACCAGTAGGGAAGAAGCCAATTAGATACTGTTAACAATGGGTGTTTGGCTGCTGGCAAGGAGTGAGAGCCGAGGCTGTGGAGCAGTCAATGGACGGGGCGACCTCAGGAAGTGGAATTAGGAAGTAGACGGGTCCCTTAAAGCAGTACATTAAAACCCCTCACAGGCTGGCGTTTGTTTGGAAAACACGGTTCATTGTGCAGCTTCTTTTGGAAATCATGCAAGACGTATTGTTCATAACGTTTCAAGGTTATTTTGTACATTGATAGTGTCTGATATGTCATTTTGGTGCATTTCCTGGTTGCTCTCAAGTAATATTTTTTTTTTATAATGGAGCTTTTTTATTAAATAAAAAAATCAGAAGAATTGTTTTTAGATGTGATTGTCTATTTGCTGATACACAGACACAAAAGGTAGATTGTTGGAATAGAATCAAGATGAATGGCTTTGAGATTTAATTAAATATAAATGTAAACCTGCATTGACGAACAGTACTGAAAGCATTTAAAAAAAATGAAAGGAAACAACTGGACAATCCTGATCTGCAGAAGAAGGTTGTGTAAAATGATAGAAAGCCACTAAACTGACTTTGTGGTGAGAGTGTTTTGGCTGGTGAAATCTTATTTGTTTCCTGATTTTATTTTATTTTATTGGGATTTGTTTTAATACAAGGAAAAAATTATTTTATCTATTTTTTCTTTTGAGAAAAAAAACACTTCTAGAGTTTAATATTAGATAAAAATAACTTGATAAAATGAAGATATATTTTTTTTTTAGCTGTTAAACATATAAAACTGTATTGCACTTCTTTTTTTTAACAAAACATTGGCACCAAGGAAAAACAAAATACCTCTTGCCCTGATTTCCCGTAAAACACATTTTCAGAGTTCTTTAACCGACAGCGGAGGCGAACAATGCTGGGATAAGCCAAGCTAATATCCCAGGAGACTGTTTGCCAGAGGAGGGTACTGGGCTGTAGAGAGCTGTGATCAATGCTGCGTTGTCCATCAACATCAGAAACAATCATTCCCTTTCTTCTTCTCTTCTGCTTCTGTCTTTAGCTCAAGTTCCCGACAATGACGAGCAGTTCGTTCCAGACTTCCAGACTGAAAACTGTGAGTAAGAGACCGCCTCGCTTTTCTCTCTCTTGTGTGTTGGCGTGCATGCATGTGTTTATGTGTGTGAACATCTGTGGTGTTTTTTGTTTTTTTTTCTCTTTTGGTTTTTGGTTTTTTTGTAAGTGAATGCGGTGTCGGTGGTGGTTGTGTGTGTTTTTCCGTGTCTCTCGGTACCCTCACCTCTGCTCGCACAAGTGCTCTCTGGAGAGCTGCAGCAGTCTTGCTGGTCTGCAGACAGGTGCATGAGTGTGGATGGGGGGGGGTGTCTCTCTCTCTCTGTCTCTATATCTGTCTCTCTCCCGTCACCACTGAGGTATTATCGCAATGTGGTTTATTTGCATAAACATCAAAATATTGTGGCAGATTTTTATTTTTTTTTCAGTATGTTGAAGTGATATTTTTAACTCCGGGTAGGACAAACTGCTGTCAATTGAAGGCTGTTTTGAATTTTTTTTAGAATAAAAATCTTGCTCCTGCATGACCTTTCCTCAAAGTTCTTTTTTGTGCAAACCATCCAGTGTGGTTAGATTTTCTAAATCCGGCAGTTTAATATTAGTTAATACCACATTTATCCTTTTTCAGTTGAAGGCTTGTTGGCCTCCTGGTAGACAGAATGAAAGCAAGCATGATTTTATTTCCTGCTTTCTTTATTTTTATATCCTGCAAGAGAAAAATATTCTCTTTTTAAGAATACTCCTTTACAGTTTGATAAAAAAAATGTCTTTGGCCTGACCTGAGGTGCTTTTACACTCGCAGTATTAAGGATTATATAGTTAGTCGTACTTCACCTGCTTGTGCACGGTGGTTGCACACGGTGACTGGAGACTTGGCACGGTCCACTTCTGGAGGAAGTAGTGCCAAGGTGGGGACAGAAATGGAGTGAGTGGAGCTCAGTGGGACCCCGAGCGAGCACATGTCTTTCAGATGAGCCAAAACGCCCATGAAACTGTGAGAAAAGACACAAAACAAGTCTTCTCTATGTCCTCAACGCCCTTTAACCTGGAAACAAAGTTGGACAAAATGCAGAAGTGAGGGACTAGAACAAAGAGGAAAGGTCATGTGTGAAATCTGCATTGCGTACCCTCTTGGTTGTACAGTTGATTGTTAGATTTTGGAAAACATTTGGGTAAGATGAAGCAGAAATGGGTCTAAGACATTTTAACCCTTTGTGAGCCAGATCACAGCCTGAGATCCTCAAGCAGGTTCCTGTTGGTTGCTTAGATTAAAAACCAGAGGGGGGTCTATGTCTTTGTTTTTGCCATCAATTCTCAGGATGACAAGAACAGCATCATCCTTTAAATGTCTTACCCTGATTTTGCAAATTCTTCTGTTAAATCTGTTAAATATTCTTAATTAATTTATCTATTTAGAGACATATTTGCTGCAAAGGCAAGCTTAGATTAAGTAAAACCATAGTAAGGGTGTAAAAATAAATAATTCTCATCCTCCTTTACTTCCTTCAAATATTTTGCCCTCTCAAATTCTTTCCATACATCCGTTTGGATTTTTGTATAGCTCAGAACGCACCACAAACAGGGAACTAAAATCCCGACCCCCTGGCGTGAATTAGCGTCCGCTGACATCCAAGATGGAGGAGCGGTGCGGCGTACAGTAGAGAACCAGAGGTCACCGAGACTGTCCCGTTGTCCTTCAGAGGTAGCCGGGGTGGGTGGCCACGGTGGCAGGAGACTGCTGACCATCTGAATTGTCCTGCTGGCAAACCTGCAGCAGACTGGAGAGGCACTAACAGATGGCGGGAGGGTGAGGGCACCGTGGTTGGGCGCGCGAGCAGGCATCCCAGCCGGCAGCTCTCCCATATGGGTTTCACCGAGCCGAGAGACGGAGGGGCGGACGGGGAGCTAGAGAGCCAGGGATGAAGATTGAAAGAGATTTATCTAGGGTGTTGTACGACGAAGAGAGGGTGGAAGTAATTAAATATAGGGAATCTCATCACTGAAATCAGCTTTCCCATCCTATGAAAAGACCAAAACTATGTAGAAGTAGTATCTAAGTATCTAAAGGCTGACACAGTTTATTCCTCTGTGACAAAGGCCTCCATTGTTGTCCAAAAACTCTAAACTATTGTTCATTTTCTTTACTAAAAACTAAATTTCAGGATGGTTTTATGAAATTTTGTAGCCTTATTAAGAATGTATAGAAATATTTCTGGCCACTATTAACCACCTATTAACAGTTATTAGTATTATTTAAGATAATTCACTAGCCTATTTTTGTGAGGTCAGTATAATTTCTTGGCAGTCAGTACAATTTAGTAGGTCTGTAGAGAGCTGCAGTGAAGACGTATTTTTGTAGGCCAACCAGGAAGTTAGCATCGCACTGGTTCCCTCAACAAAGAGCTAATGGGATTTTTCCCATTTTTTTCAGTGATGACGTTTAGTTGTGTCATTTAGCCACTCGTTAGCCTTCCCTAAAAATTCTTGATTAGGGTATTTATCTGATGTTAACCACAGACCTTATTTCAGGCATCAAACCAAAAACCCATCCTAAAAACCAGACTTTGAGTGGAGTTCACACATGCTAACTCATTCTTGCAGCGATCTGTTAATTGAGAACAATCTGGCTCAAGTGTTGCGCTTAGCTGAGTTACAAAATAAAATCTAGTGCAGTCTTGATTTTGGCGCTTTTCATATCAGCGTTAACTCTACCGTCATTAATTTGTCTGCATCAAATTTCAATTGAACCAAATGTAAAGTTAACTAGATTTGACTGCAACTGCTGAAACATTTATTTAATAGTAGCATAGTTAGCAATAACCAAAAGGTAATTTGTCCACTTGTGTTGTTAGCCTTACTGTTTGCAAGCTAGTTTGCTCTCTATGCTAGCCTATTGGTAGCATTAGAAAATAAAACAACTGGTGTAGCAACAATTATATTTACTTCATAAATGTAAAGGTAATAAGCGTTAAATGTAAATGTTGAAAAAATATTTGATAGTTAGTATTTTTTTTTTCGGTTGTGTTGAAACTCTGAACACTTGCTATCTAGTTTGCTATCTTTGCTAACTAACTGGTAGCTAATTGGTAGTAAAATATTTAGAGTTTAATGAATTTCAGAATCTTATTTTTAGGAAACTGCATCCATTAAAATGTATACTCGGTATAATCATGAATCTGAATCTCTACTCTTACTCCATTTTGAATTAGCTGCTTTTTACGTGAATTTTTTCTTACATACTGGTTATTTTACATCTGTTTCTATTGAATTCCTATTAGTAGTAAAACAATATTATTTTAAAATGTTTATGTGTTTTGGTAGTCTGTTCAACAGACAAAAAAATTAAACAAAATGGTGAGGAGTTTTTTAGCTTCAAAGATTGTATCAGAAAGGCAAAATTCCTTTCCCTCTGTGTTATTTTATATTTTCGTGGCCTCAGATTTATCACCTCACAGGAAGCTATGGCAGTTTCTCTCAATGTCGACTTCGCACTCTCCATCCATGCAGCACAGAAGCAGCATGTGAGCGGCCTCGAAGCGAAAGTGTCCTCAGGCTGAAGGAGGAGAAGGAGAATTTTCTTTGTCTCAAACTCCAACACAGATGCTTACCATTAGCATAACTTAGCAGGGAACGAAGGAGTAGCGGAGGTGTAAAATGAGGCCACACGTTACCGGCAGATCTGAGACTCCATCATTTAACAGCATAGGCGAGCACCTACAGTAGGTGAAAATGGAATGGAGGGTTTTTCGCTGTTGCCAAAAGACCTGTATTTTTTTATGAATGGACCGGAGAAATATCTGCCAAACGCAGGCTCTGGTTCTGCCAAAACACACCATTTGTACCTGAGAATACGTAACGTTCGCGGGCCAAGAGTTATTTGACAACGTACCAAGATGATTGCCAGAAAAATGGCAGTTAAAATTGAATCGTTGGAACAGATTTTTGTCAGAAAATATATGGACAAGCTCAAACAAACAAAGAATTGTGTTTTCTATTGAATCTTTACACCAAAGATCAAAGAAAATTGCAGAATATTTAAGTTAATGGCACAGAAGAAAAAACACAACAAAAAAAAACAAAAACATTTGCATTGGAAATAGACCCAGTAATTGTTCTAACTGCTTCTACTTTTAAACACCCTACCATCTCGGCTAATCAATATGTAGATAATGAGAGCAATCAAGCAGTGATGGGCATGACATTCTGGACTAAAAAGGAAGTCTCTGTTTTAGTCAGAGGCAATGCCCTTGCTATTGATTTGTGTACCTTGGCACCCCACTGACGAAATCTATTGTGACATTTCCATTTCTAATTTAAGGCCCCTGCGCTGCAGCACACACCAAGCCATTGTTAATAGCTGATGCGACGCAGTAGTTAAACGCAGCATTTTTATAGACGTATGTAAATAGAATGAAGTGATGTTAATTCAGTGTTGAATGAAGAAAAAGAAGTGTAGTCTGGCAGGAGGTGAGCCGTAAACCAGAAGACAGGGTTGTCGTTCTGAACTCAGACAAAAGAAAATAAATGTATGTTTGTATTAGGTTGTTAAAGTGACACTGAACATTCATAACTAAGGTATTGTTTTGACTCCGTGAGCCCTTAACGAGGCTCTGCCATGCAAGAGTCGTCAAAGGTCTCCCCTCAGGAAGTGTCTCTTTGACCTCCGATCGATGACCCGGAAAGGTCAGGCCCCCAGCGAGGGCTGCGAACAACCCCTGAGCTTTGTCCTGCCGGGCCCGTGTGGCCCGTCCCCCAGGGGATCGGCTGTGCGTCAGATGGGGTGTTGGCAGATCGACCCCTGCTCGTACGGCAGCTGTCAGTCAGCCGTGAGAAAACTCCCCAAAAAACATCCTCCCCTCTCAGCTGCTCACAGCCGTAGAGACCCGTCTGGACTGTGGGTGTTTATAAAGGAAAAATACTCCACAAACAGCAGATTTGAATCTTTAGGGTCATCAGATGTTTAAATGTTTGGACTTTATCTGAGCAAGGAGTTGATGAATTTCCTTTTTTCTCCATTCATAATCTCGCTCTGGTTTTTTTAAATCAGGAAAAAAACAAAACAGGCCGTCTCTCAGCCTAAAAACGTCAATCAAAAATCATTCCCTTCATCGCCGGGATGCTGTGGGGGACGGCCTCACCGCCGCTTTGTGTGCAGTCGCGGTGAGACGGCGATCGGGCGAGGCAACCCGAGCCTGACTTCATTCTGACTGACTGGGTTTTCGTCAGAAGCGCAGCCAATTGGATTAGCGTTGATCATGACTTGAGATGATGGCATGTTAATCAGGACTGATCAGGCACTTAACAGCCTCTCAGATGCACCGGGCTCACTGCGGGGCCATAGGTAGAAAACCAAACCCCCCCCCCCACAACCCCTTCAGATCAATGAGCCCTGTTGTTGACGTCTGGAACGTATTGACAGCCAGCTGAAAGCAGATAAAGCATTTATAGGAGAGCGCCGCACACCCAGTTTTATGATTGTCATCTTTCACTAACAGAGTCCCTGTCAGGGGAAAAAATAAAAGGCCGAACAAATGAGATTTGAAGTGAGTTGTTTGTGTAGGCGATGTCAAAGGGATGTCAAATCTGATGGTGGACGGATGCTTAGAAAAGTCTTTTAACTTATGCATCATGAATTATCTTAATCACATGTACACATATTAGTGTATTGTACTGCAATATGGCTGCATGCCGTCCTTACTGTAGTACACAGAAGACGCTTTGTCCTTATGTTAGATACTGTTGAATATACCAGCAGTGAAACGTAGTAATTTGATTGTTTTTGAGAATTTGCAGACACGATAAAGATAGAGGTGGTGTTTAAACTGCTAATCCTAAAAAAGATATATATTGAAGGCTATTGAGTGAATTTCCCTCCAATGATAGTATAAATGATATTTCAGGGGCTTATTCGGCCTGCTTACAATAATATTCTGCCATAAACCTATGCAAAAATACTGAGCCCTACCAGAAAAAGTCATCTACACCTCCATTACAAAATACAATCTGCACCTGCTCTCAAAAAAACACATTCTCTGATACCTAACAAGGTTGATAGGGAGGTGGTTTGTTGTCATTCTGTATCTTAATTACTTTTTCCTCCGTCTTACTCCACCTCTCTCTCTCTCTCTCTCTCTCTCTCTCTCTCTCTCTCTCTGGGTGTAGTGGCTTTCCACGGACTGCAGCTGAAGATCAAGAGGGAGCTCCACAGCCCGTGTTCAGAGCTGAGCTCCAACTGTAGCCAGGAACGGCCCTTCAAACTCCAGTATGGAGAGAAGTGCCCCTACAACGTCAGGTAGGCACCGCACCGACACCGAAACATTCTTTAAATACTTCTTTAAAACTCTTTTAAACATTTTAAATTGGCAACATACAAAAAAATAAAACACAGCCGTTATTTGGTTTCACATTCTGTACTTAAGCAGTGTTTGAGTTCCGGTTATGTCATTAGTATAATGACATTTTTATACGTTACGCTTTGACGTAGCATCAGTTTATTTTAGGTAATTAAATGTTGACCTTCCAGGTTTGTTTAATAATTTTCATTTGTTCCGATCTCCATATTTATTTCAAATGACTATTTAATTGTCATGTTAAGTGTTTTATTTTAGTTTTTACTTCAAATGAGCTGATTTGTTAAAACACAACATTCCTTCTCTTTGCACACTCATATAATGACCTTGTATGCAGAGAGGAGCTGTTTCATAAGTGATGAATCATATCCATGGAAACGAGTCAGCATGCGTTTGAACTAACAGAAACTGTAGAAGGACAAATGTTCAGCAAACAAAAGAGTGTTTTTTTACTAAACTCCAAACTCCTAAATACAAATTTAACATAATAAAGAGTGCAAAAGCAGCCATTAATATTGTCTTTTGTTTGTTTATTTCTCAGACATGGTGCTCTTAAGTATTGGAAAGTAAAGTAACATGAATTAAAATAACAATAAATGAGCCATTTATTTTAAAAATCACTCTATCCTTTTCATCTGTAGTATGTTCCATGTTTACCTCACCTACTGTAAAGCATGTCCACAACAAAATCTGATGCACAAATGTATGGATAAAGCCTTATTCCAACACATGTAAGATATAACACAAAGCATATGATGCATTATTTAATCAAAATGCTGTCGGCTTTTCTCATCATCATCACGGAAACCTCAAACCCAGACGCTTGCAGCACGAGAAGCCTCTTTGACTCTTTGTCCTCTGTTTTGCCACAGTGCCTATGAGCAGAAGCAGCCTGCAGGAATGAAGCCCTCCAGCCCAGTGACGCCCCCCTGTAGCACCCCTGTGTCCCCCCTCCACCATGCCTCACCCACGGCGGCCCCGACGCCCAAACCAGACAGGACCTACGCCCACGTACCCGCCTCGCAGCCGCTCCCTGACAACGCCTACTCGATGGACCACAGGTACCCCAGACGTTTACATTTGCATCCCATTTACATCTGGAGGTTATAATGAGATGTAGATCAGAGTTTTAGTCACAGTAGAATCTCATTGGTCCGATATTTTCAGCGGGAGGAGCCAGCAAACTGCAACAAATGTTATCTAATGGCTACAACGACATAACTCAATAAACTGGAAAACTAATGGCGATGACTTTATGTACAGAATTTCAACATCATGTGACATCATGTGACCCTTCATCACCGGTTTCCATTTTTCCTGGTCCTGATGAATCATTTTAGAAGCTTGAGGAGGTAAAAATATGCAGTAATTCATAAAAAAAGCATTAGAACTAAAAGTATTTTCTGCTGTCCTGTCCAGCTAATCATCAGATAAATATTGTGACACCTTTGGGGGTCTTAACTCAGTAGCACTACTGTAGCTTCACTTAGGATGACTAGACTGCTCTGTTTTCTGTTGATGTCAGCATGTTTATAGGACGTACAGCGGTCGTAGAAGTTCATTTAGCCACAGTTTGATATAAATATTATTTTATTTTTCATTTTAAAAGACTAGGCAGTACTTCTAATTCATTTTTGGCCTTTTATTTCATATGTTTTAGGTTCTCTGTTAGGCTTCTTTCTGCTTACTTTGCTTTAGCTGTTACATGTCAAATCTCATTTGAGCATTGAACTTCATTCTTGACCTTTCAACACAATTATCTAATATTTTGGAGCTATTAATTAGAACTTATATAAATTAGGTTAAACATTTAAGAATAATCAGCATCTAACTTGATATTCGATTGATAATTGAAGTCATTTTTTAAGCAATAAGATCAAACATCCTCTCGTTGCATTTTTTAAACGGTGGGTATTTTCTGCTTTTCTTTGTCTTATGTGATAGTTAAGTGAATATTTTGAGGTTTTGGACAAACAACAAGCCATTTGAAGATTTCAGGAAATGTTCTGATATTTTCTAGACTCAAGGTCTTTTGTCAATAAATCAAGAAAATCAATTGCAGCCCAGCTTCATAGTGTCTTTAATGAAAGCTAGTAAGTGGGCCTTTGAGCAGATAGAATTGTTGGTATATATTGACTTGTTTAAGTCCGATAACTTAAGCAGCGTCGCCCTTTTTTATCTTTTTCTTCTGTGAACAGGTTAAAAGTAGACTACATGATGTCCATAGCTCTTTGTGTCTGTCTGATGATGAATCCACTGCCTCTGCGTTCCTCCTCAGGTTTCGCCGTCAGCTCTCGGAGCCCTGCCACTCGTTCCCCTCCCCGCCGACGATGGCTCGGGACGGCCGGCCCATCTACCACCGGCAGATGTCCGAGCCCAACATCCCCTTCCCTCCTCAGGGCTTCAAGCAGGAGTATCCCGACCCCCTGTTCGAACACCCGGCCATGATGGGGGCGCCGCTGCCCCACGCGTACCCGGCCACCATGATGATCAAACAGGAGCCGAGGGACTTCACCTACGACTCAGGTGAGGGGCTTAAAGATGCAAAGAGCTGTCACTGATATGTGAAGGAGGTATGAAGGGAGAGCAGCTGCCAGAGCGTTATCATTTCAGGAATGGGAGAAGACGTGGGAGGGTGGTGGTGGTGGGGGTGGCGTTTATTGAGTTTGCCCATTATTAGGGCAGGGGATCTGGTTGGGCCGGGTGTCTGTGCCGGTCGCCATTTCCTGTGGTGCTCTAATAGGAAAAGAGGAAAAGGGGGAGGGAGGGTGGGGGGTGTTCAGGGGGGGGCGGATATGCCTGGTCACAATCCAAAATCCGCCCTCCCACGCTTGTCCGGTCCCTTTAGTTGGAGAGTAAAGGGAGCTAATCATCAGCCCGCGGCCTCCGTGGAGCCCGAGGCTACATGAGGACATGAATGGACATACGCCGGACTGCTGGGTCCATTCACAGAGAGGACAGAGAGGACCCAGGAGAGTCTGTGTGACCAGTCAGGGAGAAAAAAAAGCCGCCTCCTCTCATGGCGGTGACTTCTAGAAATGAAACACTGGGCCTCTTTCAGCTCTCTGTTACGTTACACTGTCTTTGTTTCACAACAGCAGCTCTGCAGTTTCTGTCGGTGGAATTTTTTATTTTTTTTTACAGTTACAAATTTAGATGTAGACGTTGTAGTTTCACCACTTCTAGATACAAAACTATTCTCTCTATAGGTTCTAGGTTGTAGCCAATTAGCATAAATACATCTCAAGATTACCTCACAATCATTTTCATTATTGATTTATTCTTTTTCTCAATTTTTTCTCAATGATTCATTCTAAAAGAGCAAACAAAAATGCTCCTGTAGTCCAAATAGATGTCTGTTTTGTCAGACCAACCGTCTAAAAAAAAACTAAATAGATTTAATTTATATTGATAAAAACAGAGAAATGCTCACATTTAAGAAGCCTGAACCTGCTCGTGACATTTCTCGCTTGATAAATGGCTTAAACGATTGAACAATAATCAAAATGGTTATGGATTAACTGTTAAGCGAGTTGTTTCAAAGCTAGTCAGGATGTTTGATGTACATTTCACTGACTCACAAAGAGTACAACTGTAACATAAAGTTCAAATATCAGCTTATAGTCATTACAAGTAAGCAGCAAACACTATAAAGATTAAACGAAGAGAGATCTAGAAGGTATATTTTGCTTTATATTGGTCCTGTGTGATCTACTGTCCCGTACTGTACTGGATATCCAAGATGGAGCATCAGAGTGAATTTATTAGTCACAGTGGAGCATGTTGACTGGAGCAGGCCTGTTGGAAAGGATGGGAGGGGAGCTGGTAATTTCATTAGCAGCAATTTCCTCTACAAGCCCATTACTTTGATGAAGTTCAGAGAAATGTTTATGGGCCTAAATGAAGGGCCTCAGTCTGTTTATTGAACATTGGCTTCGTAACCTGTTTGGCTGTATTTTTGATCACGAGCCACGGCCGCGACGTCTGTGTAGTGGGAGGTTCTGACATGTACAGTAGATTTGGACGAAGGTTGTAAAGCAAGCTTGATGATATAAGCTTCTTTTTAGAGAATAATGTGATTAAATACAAGTAGTTTTCCAATTTTAGGTACAAAATCTTTCAAATTAGATTGTTTTTTTTTGGTTAAAAACAGAATTATTTCTGCAAATGACCACGAGATCGAGGTGAAAGTTTGATTTTTTTGTTAAGTCTGTGATGTTGATGAAGGAATTCAATGATAAACAGATATGTTACAGAAGGAGTCAAGGCTTTGGCAAGACAAAGTGACCTTCCTCGAAGTAACAGAGGCACCACCAATATTTAGCATATTTTATTTTAAAGTACCTGAAAACATTGCTTCAACTTTATAATATTAGTGTATTCTATAGCTATACATAATAAGGACTAAATATACAACATTCAAAGTAAAAAAATAGATATATATCATTGATTTTGATGAAGACTTAAACGTTCAAAAACTCAACTGTTTGGGTGTTTTTTCGACTGCGCTTCGCCCACTTCAAACCTTTGATTAGAACTCAGAGAAAAATAAAATCTCTCATGTAAAACAACCAAAAACTGTTTTAATTTATCCAAATAAACAATTTGTTAATTTGAGATCCAATCACACACAGTAAGAACCTGATTGAGAAAAATACTTTTTTCAGGGGTTGTAATTAAAAATCAACATTAAGTGAACGTGCTGCAGCGACACAATATCCAGTGAAGAAGTCAACCTGTAAAAAAGCTTTACGTTGACCCCCCCCCGGCCTTATGAAAAAAAAACTTACATCATGTCAGCGTGTGTTTTCACACCAGCGCCGTGTTTTTTGTTCGGTAGTAAATCTTCCTCTGAGTGGAGACGCCGGCGGCGAGTATTAGCAGGGTGATATAGTGAGCCGGCCCGGGGCTGGGAGCTGATGCTGGGGGCCACGTTCTTTAATCAGAGCCAGTGGTGCATTGAGTGAACAGGCTCTGACTGCTCTCAGATAACTGAGATAGTGTTCTCCATGCTGCCTTCGGGCCCTTTAACACCCACTTCTCCCATTCTCTCCCGGCTTTCAGCAGAAGTGCCTAGCTGCCATTCTGTCTACCTACGGCAAGACGGCTACCTGGCTCACGCCAACAGGACTGAAGGTACCGCAGATTATATATATATATATATGGCTGAATATTATGTCAAACGTTCCTTTTTTAAATCTTTTCCTTATCGTTTTCCAGGTTGTATGTTTGACAAAGTGGCGAGGCATTTCTACGATGACACCTGCGTGGTGCCTGAAAAGGTTGAAGGTGAGTTTTCACACGAGTTCTTTTGAAATCTAACATTAAAAACATGTGAAGTTGTGCTGGAACCCCATACAGCAGTGTTTCCTCAAAACATAGCGACCCATTTCACAATAGGTCTAATCTAAAAACAGTGAGAGGAGGAAATTTGTGCATAAATAAGCTTTCCTGACCTTTTTCGCTGTCATTTCCACATCACCTTATGTTATCTGGAACACGTAAACCAACTATTGATAAGCTTTGTTTTTCTCAATGTGTTATTAAAAACCAACGTATTTGTGTATCTTATGAAAAGTAACTCCTCATTTTTCGTGCCTTTTCCCATGAAAGTCAATCAACACGAGTCAATTCCAGCTCATAAATGCATTCAGTCTTTTCAAAATAAACTTCCGTCTTCACAGGAAGCAACTTAGCTGGGCTTAAGCAACAAAACTACTTAGTTAGGTTTAGGCAAAGTTTGTTTTTTGGGTGAAGATAACCATGGAAGTAACTATATTACTCAAGTTATGTGACAAATAAAAGAACCAAAAGTAGCAGTCTCCTGGCTGAAAGATTGCTGTTTGTTGGACCTGCCCAACCTGTGTTGTCTTTGGCGGTCTTTATTCTTCTTCGTTCATGATTAAGTCGATAACATACCAAGAGAATTTCGTCGACATCTACGAATTACGGCGCATTATTTTTCGTAGGTGAAGCTAGCTTTATGAAGTAGCACAAATAAATGCATTTAGGTCGAGTTAACAGCCTCGTTTTTTCCTCTAATCAGTGAAACAAAATGTTTTCTAGCTTTTCATATTAGATTCAGTCATAAGTAGCTACAATTATCAAAACAATACGATCATTTACTCCGGCATGTAGCTTGAAGGTGGACTACAGATCTAAATGTTAAATAACAGACTAAGGAAGAAATTCTGCTAATTTATTTGGCATCTGCGACCCGACCCAGTAATGGTCCGTTATGTGTCCTCCAGGTGACATCAAGCAGGAGTCGGGCCTCTACCGCGAGGGCCCGTCGTACCAGCGCAGAGGCTCGCTGCAGCTCTGGCAGTTCCTGGTCGCTCTGCTGGACGACCCGTCCAACTCCCACTTCATCGCCTGGACCGGCCGCGGCATGGAGTTCAAACTCATCGAGCCAGAGGAGGTGAGATGCTCAGAGAGTCATTCTTACTGTTTATTTAAATGTTTTGATATTGAATTTCTATAGTCTTAACAAGAGATTGGATTTTAGGCACCTTTTACGTAACCCATGGTCAATTTTCATGCAAAAAACAAGCACCTATTGTATTTCTCAGCACATGTTGCTTGTGTATGTGACAAACAAACCTTCAGTGCACTGTATACAGTTTAATCCTCTGAGTAATTCACTTGAAAAGGTCAAAAATGTCATCAAAAATCATGCAAAATGCTGGTTCCAGTTTCTCAAATGTTAAAATTTGACGCTTTTCTCACTTTTATATCATTGTTTACTGAATATTTGTAGGTTTTCAGCTTATAAAACAAAAAATATGAAGATTGCGACTCTTGTTCTTGGAAGTCATGATGGCCATTTTTCATTTAATTTTCATTTTCTGACATTTTTTATACTATAAATAATCAACGCAATAATAGTTGATGAAAATAATTGTTAGTTGCAGCTTTACTCCTGTTGCGTAATACATCCCAGCAAAATTAGCTAATGTCAAAGGTCACCATTTAACTCTGCTTTTTAAGTGGTCCAGTCAGTTTTTGGATCTACCTTTAATAGTGTTGTTTTTTTTATATTTACCTTTTACTCAACCACATCCACCCCGCTGACCCTTAACGCCAGCGCCCTGCTAAATATTTCACAGGCCGTGTTCCTAAAAATATAACCCGTGTTGACGGTTGGGCCTTTTGAAAATGCAAACAAAGGCTGAGTCTGTGAGCGGCCACATCACACACACTGGGGCTCAGTCACTGTTGGAGGATGGAGGAGGATGCAGGTTGCAGGCGTGGGTAGTGGGGGGGGAGATAAAGGGGGTACCTGGCAGCGGTCCACGCAGCCCGACAGTGTCTAGAGGCCTCGGGGCCAGCTGCAGCTAACAGGGGGCCCCATTCATGCCATCAGGTGACCGAACGCGCTCACTTTGGGTGACGCCGCGGACAAACGTTATCTAGCGGCTTCTGCCTTTTCACAGGCAGGTGTGGCATGTCTGCGAGGAAAAGAAAAAGCTGAAATAATTGAACAAAAAAGGAAACAAGGAGGAGAGGGAGAGTAGAATCTGCAGAGTAGAATCTGCAGAGGAGAAGCTGGCGAGGAGCGCCGCGGGGCTGTGTGGTTTGGACGGCGAGGACGGGTGGCGGGTGGTCTGGTAGACAGGTGCTGCAACATCTGCTGCCTCCTCCGCTGGGTGTGTGACAAGCTCCTAATGAACACATCCCTGGTCAGGTCTGCCGAGGCTGGACGCACTCTAATGACCGTTATTTGGGGAAATATGGATTAATAAGTTTGTTTAACATTTCAGCGGCAGACTGTGCGTGTTTGTGTTTTAATGCGTGTTCATTTTTTGGCATCCTGTTTTTTTTCTGTTTTCTGTCTAAACACTGACTGTGTGTCGTTTATCTGTGTGTGTGGTGCAAAGGTGGCACGTCGGTGGGGGATTCAGAAGAATCGACCGGCGATGAACTACGACAAGCTCAGCCGGTCGTTGCGCTACTACTACGAGAAGGGAATCATGCAAAAGGTAAAAGTAAGAGAATAGAAGACTGAGAATATGTTCCAACAATGAAAAGTAAAGAACAACATTAAAGGAGATCTGTATCTCTGTTGGGCTTTGCTCAAATCATGAAAACTCACCTTTTTAAGATGAAAATTTGGAGCTCAGATACCCAATAAGAGGCTGATTGACACCACCTGTGTTAAAGGAGGAGCATGTGCTAACTCCCCTCCCCCAGGTAGCTTATAAAAGGAGGTGGAGCTTCTCAAACAACGCTGATCCTGATGAAAAACAAGGCTTTGAAACCTTGTTCCTGCACAATTTATCGATAAAAAAATGTCCTGCAACCAGTTGCTCTGTGTCATGGACAAACTTGGATGATTGAAAAGATTTCTTTGTCCTTGGTCATGTACTGTGTTTGCAGTTATTATACAATACATCAATATAGTTCACAGTTTTATAATGGCATTAAAGGATACAATACTTCTGTCAGAGGTCAATTAAAGTGCAACTTGAACACGTCACTGCCAGTTAAACTTAACAAAGAGACTTTCAGGGTTATCTAGTTGTTTTTCTGAGGTGTCCCTGCAGCAGTTTCACCACAATTAGTCTTTATTTTTTCCAGCTGAGAGCAACTCCTACATTTCCTTTGTGCAATGCACTGTGGGTAAAAGTTTGCAACAACAACAAACTCAAGTTTTTGTAATCCTGATTTAGTTTCTTTTCCAGTGTGAACAGACTACAAACTCAAAAACCTGCCTAGAGTTTGTATGCAGCATAGATTTGGGACACAGATCATCACTGCTTGAGTTAAAGAAGACCTTTTTGCAGAGTAAACACAGGTGTAACTATTCTAATTAATTATGGCCCTGTTCCATTTAGGTTGGCCAGGGCCATGTCAAAATGGCTGCTGTGAAAAGGGCCTGTTGCAGTTAACAATCAGACAAACTTAAATGACGTTTCTGTCAATAAGACACTCCAAAGAGAATTAATAAAAGATATCTGCCTCTAAGAGATGTTCACCAAAACCGCCATGCTTTAATAACCTAACACTGTTTACTATCTCACCTTCATCAGGGCGTCTAAGGCAAATTTACTACATTTTGAACTTGACTTGAAGCCGATTTTGTATTTTGACTTTGAACATTTGTCAAGAATATCCATAAATATTAAAAGAAGGAAGAGATTGAGGTTTAAAAGAATAAAGAAATTGTCACTTTGTATTGATAAATGGATATTCCACCTTTTTACCCCACTTCAAAAAAGATCATTTATGGTCAAATCATATTTTCTCGCACCTTTTGGTGTCCCATAAGAGTAAGAGAATGTTGTAAATAGTATTTTTCACTGTATTTTCACTGTATGCGCGCTCTCTCAAGTTTACTAAAGTCCGAACCAAAATGTCCTCCTCACTCACCTGCGTCTCTCTCCGTCTCCGTCCAGGTGGCCGGCGAGAGATACGTCTACAAGTTCGTGTGCGACCCCGAGGCCTTGTTCTCCATGGCGTTCCCCGACAATCAGCGTCCGGTGCTGAAGACGGACATGGAGCGGCAGATCAACGAGGAGGACACGGTGCCGCTGTCGCACTTTGACGAGAACATGGCCTACGTACAGGAGGGGCCCTACTGCCCGCCGCACCCCTACAGCGAGGGCTATGTTTATTAACGGCAGCCCACTCAAACACACACACACACACACACACACACACACACACACACACACACACACTCCACCCCTCCCCCGTCCATACACCTGAGACTGTCATGTCCTCTAATTCACAGTCGCTCCGGGAATAAGACTGAACACACACACACACACACATGCAGCGGAGCTTCCCCCTTATCTCTCTCTCTCTCTCTCTCTCTCTCTCTCTCTCTCTCTCTCTCACATAAACACTTTTTTTTTTTTTCAAGCCGCACAGCAGGATGGAGAGTGCACTTTATGGACAGGAAGCGTGGTGTTAACCTGCCAGGGGCTGGCTACGTGGTTGGCTTTTTTTTTTTTTTTTTTTTTTTATACCATTGTTTATGTTTGTACATTAATGTTGGAATCATTCTGTTTGTTTATTTTTTTATTCTTATGATTTTCGAGCATGTGGCGCCCCGGGTGAGACAGAGACTCAACGGTCACCCAAAGACATCAAGGACATGAATCTTAGACTTCCTGCAAAAAGAGACTCGTCCACACGCGAGCAGCGAATCGGAGGATGATCACTCCTCTAGTTTTCAAACGGCCGTCCTGTACTTTCATGCTCATTTTAAAGTGAAAACTGGCAACGTGTCGATGCTTTTTATGGTGCAGTTACATGATTATAGACTACGGTGATGATGAAAGAGACATTACGCTTTCATCAGCCAGTTTGATCACAAACACCTCCCGTCTCGTCAGCGGTCTTTGCCCCTCGTCCAATCAAACTGTAGATCTCATCATGTCTGTGTTTTTTCATTCTCTCAATGAAGCCTCGGGGGTTAGCAAAGCAATGACACAAGGATGCATCATGGGATTGTGTTGATGGAAATACGGCCCGTGTTTAGGATAATCAATAAAGCTACAAGCCGCTGTAAAATAACTCATCCACTGTAAACAGCAGTTTTTCTTTGTATTCTGAATCAGCAGCATTCGTTTGTCATTCAGGTGTTCAGTTTTCTCAATGAATAACAGGTGAAAGTGTTTGTACAGTCAAAGTGGACACAGAAACCAACACATCCAGGATTGTTATTTGCATCCCTAAAATACAAATAAAATAAGATTTTATTGGATTAAATAATAAAAAGTTAGAAAAAAAAAAACATAAAATCAAATATTTCCCTGATTTTGTTTTCTCTGTTTTGTTCCAGGTGAACATGAGGTGTACATTTTTGCTTTACCTTTGATTATTGGTAAAAAAAAAAAAAAAAGAAAAGAAAAGAAAAAAGTATAAGGAATATTTAGAGTCTTATAATGTGATGAAAAACACATTCATGTTATAACAAAAAATTATGTTCCATTGTATAATCAGGTTAAATGCACATTTTGTTGCTGCTTCAAATTGTAAGTGTATTTTGTAGTCTCAAGAAGAAGAAGAAGAAAAAAAAGAAAAGAAGTGCGGCAGTTATGACCTGCTATTCTGGATTTCTCTCTTTTTTTATTTTTATTATTATTTTGTCTTTTATTTGTTTTTGTTCAATTTGAGCATTAAAAAAAAGAATCTGGTCTGAGTTTTGTTTCTCGGTGTTCACGTGTGTGGGATGGGATCGGCAGGAGCGTAAAATTCTGTAATAAAATAGTTCTGAAAATCAAAGTTCTCTATGCTTTTTACGTTATTAATCATTACATAAAAGTTTTGTTGTTTACAACTGTATTATTTTTCTCTTGGCATTGTTATCTGTCTCTTAAACTTAACGTTTATCACTTCTTTTTTGGCAGAAAGCAGTTTCAGGTCAAACATTTTTACATACTGGGAGTGGAAAAAAAAGGCCAAGCGTGTGAAAGACTAATAGATTATTGCTTCTTGTCAATTTCCAGGTTGGAGAGAAGACTCCCAACCACAAAGCATTTAACCAAAGTGACACCTGAGGAAAAATCAATGGCTAATTTAAGACAACGCTTTTTCATGTAGGTGAATTGTTTCTGCTCTTACAAGACTGGCAGTAATGAAAAAAAAAAAAAAAAAAAGGCAAACAGCAACGCTCCCTTAAAGTTATTATTTCCTTCTGCAAAGTGTCACTATTGCTAAAAAAAAAAAAAGGGGAAAAAAATCAATGACTAATTTAAGGAAGCATTGTTTAATTGCTTCCACTGATGGGAAAAAAAATGAAAACGGATGTGTAAGTAATGAAAAAACACTACTTGCCTTAATTTGTCAGAGCAGGTTACAAGCCAACCCCATTACAGTCCCCACTCTTGGTTTTCCTTTTATTGATTGTCTGCAGACGAGGGAATTGCCCTTAACTTAAAACACCTGATTGCTTCCCTGAGGATATTTAACAACATCTAATCCGACATGTGCAAACCCAGAAAAACAGCAGTGGAGCTTTTAATATGATGAATGACACGTCTAATTTGGGTTTTCCCTCTAAAAATGGCAATAATGTGCAGTAATAACCAGTGAAGTGTGGACTGAACACGTAGTATTACTCTCTAAGTGCGTTATGAAGCGCTGCCTAACGCGTGGATGATTGTAACAAACAACATCATCTGTGTTTGATTCTGTCAGAGCAGTTTGCTGGAGGAAGTCCTCACACATCGGACCGTGATTCTTAGAATAACTTCTATCTTTTAAAACACACAGTCGCTCAGATGAACCTGGTTTTGAGGAAACTGTATTTATATCCTTTCGTATTTGTGAGGGCTAATTTGGGTGATTTTTGTGGGTTTTACTTTCCAGAATAGACATAAATATGGTGGATATTTTTACAGGCTGTTTACAGAATATTACAGTTTAAATCTGTATTTTTCTGGCTCGTAAAAAAGTCGGTATTCCTCCAACAGTGAGTGTAAAGAAGGCTTCAAAAACAGCTGAAAATTAAGAAAATACAACATGAAAATTATCCAGATAATTACACCATTTTACAGATTTTTTTTAGCGGTAGTGTAAAGTACATTTACTTACTTATACCACAGTACATTACTTCTCTTTATCCACTACATTTATCAACTTGCAAATTTCCTAAAACTAATAAAGGATTATCTTATCTTATCTTATCTTAACTACAGTTACTCGTAACTTTGCAAATTAAGAATTTTAAAAAGCTTTAACAAGCATATAACATAAAATATGTTGCAAATTAAACCTCCCTACAGTGTATAAAACAGGTCAAATTTGCTTAAAACATTTATATGCTGCTAACGTGTGAACGCATTAGTAATAATAATAATCCAGTAATTTAATAATGCATAACAAGTACTTTTAATATCAATTAAGTAGGCCTACGTATTCCTGATAATACGTGCTACACTTTAAACTAAGTACAATTTTTATAGGATTTCCACGTGGAACAGCATCCATAACTTCTTCTTTTCAAAAGGATCTTAATACATAATCCAGCCGTGTTTTCTAGTAGCTGTCTGGTTGAGGCTCTTTCAGGCGGGTAGGGCTTCTTTTGAGGCCTCCAGCATGTGGTTTGACTTTTGCTGTTCAATGAACTTCACGGTTACAGACCAGACACAAATGACTGCGGCTTATTCAAACACACATCATTGAAATCTCATGCAAACTCCTCGGCGCTTTAAATACGTGGTGAGTTTTTCATGTCGGCGGCCAGAGTTTCTAATGCAGTATTTTCCACCTGTGTGTGTGTGTGTGTGTGTTGTAAGTGTGTGTGTGGGGGGAAGAGCCTTAAGGTCACTCGCAGGATTACGCGTCTTACACCTTCTGAAGGTGTCGTGTCACTGAGGCTGAAAATCACCATGCAAATCCTGTTATCTGGCCCCAGTTCAGGGAATCAGGGCCTCAGCCATCAACATATTCACCATTTATGGACATATGCTTTACATCCTGTGCCACCGGCCAAATCCTCCCCTCCTCCGCCGCACTACCAGCTAATATTCTGTGTATCTGAGCTGCTCCTCGTGGTCCTCCCCCCACCGTAACTAACAGATGGCCGCTCGATCTTGAGTCATCACAAAGCCATTACCAGAGTGACTTGTCCTCAGCCGGGGCCGCCTTGATTCGTGCCCGATGGCTCTCGCCGGTGTTTGCTCAGGCTCTTAAGTCATCCTCGGGTTTCGTGACACGCCGTGTTTGCTCAGGTTAAATGGCCTGTGTTGGGCCCCTCGGAGCCCCCTGATTGGCTGTGACACTGCGGTGTTTGACGAGCGAGATGACACCGCGGCGATGGCCCACCGCCGCAGCCAAAATGTGTTTGGCTGTTTGAAACAAGTTGGCTTTTAATGCAGTGTGTTTACACACCGAAAAGCCCCTAAGTGTGTTTCTATCTGTGTTGCCAGGGTCTATCAGTGGCCAGACCAGTGAGCATAAATCATTCAGGGGTAATTCAGAGGAACAACAGAGGCTCTAAAAGGAAAAAGCAAGGAAATTATAAAGCCTCTATAATGGAGGCCCCTATTACGGCTGCTGGTCCGGTTTAGGACTGCCTTATAAATGCTTTCATTATCTAGGAGGCTCTATTTTGGCCAGCCAACCAGCACTAAGGCTACATCTGTCCAAAATCACTTAGTGGACTCTATTTTACTGTACTCCTGAAGAACAATTCTGATCTGTAATCACAAAACTTCCCCACACATCCCTTATTTTCTTCAAAAAGTTACAATTCCCCCAAAAAAACAGACTCAAATCAACAATCTTTCTTTCTTTTTTTTTGTTGTCAGTTAGAAAACACAGCACAGTGTTGTTATAGGACACACACACACACACACACACACACACACACACACACACACACACACACACACACCGGGGTCATAATTGTTTTCAGCAGTAGTCACTGCAGCGTTGTGGATCAAAAGGTCCTGGAGATGAGAAGCTGCTGACTGCGGCGTCGTCGTGGTCTAATTTAACGCGGCTGCTGTGTTGTTGTTTTTTTTTGTTCGGGGTGTTTCAGGCAACGCCACTGGTTCCTCACTCATTACACTTTTTTACTCTCTTGTTGATCATCTTCCTGCTCCGGAGCAAGATGAAACACAAAAGACAACCTCCCCCCAACGCTCCCCTCCTCCCCCATCACCTCCTCCCCCCAACACAAAGGCCCGTGACAGTAATAAATAGCCTGCGTGATCCAGGTTTAGAAAGCTGTGAAATTGGATATTGAGATGCTCTCCGGAGCTGCGGGTCGGGAGTAGTTTCAGACTAGACTGTGGGAATCGTCTAATCCGATCACCGGGAATGTAAGACGGGCTAATCGCCCGACGGGCCCGGCCTCTCGTGTCCGCGGGGGCGCTGGCGGTGGGGAATTGATGCCGCGCTCGTTTTTTTAAAATGGGGATTTATCAAGTGTTTAGTTTCACTCGTAAAAAACACAGTTTTATGTCTTTGGCTTGTCAAAATGTTGGTACATTAGAGCGGCGATGAAATGTTATTGTGTAATACAGAAGGTTTTGTCTTTTTTACTCTTGATACTACTTTATTTGATCAAATCATACATTTAGACATCTCTTCATTAAATTGGTAAAGAGACAGAACAACAATAAGGGAAACTACACTGATACGTTCATTCAAGATTTGACCAAACTGCAGTTATTTAAATGGCCACTTGAGGCTGGCTCCAAAAGTGAGTCAATCCCAATAGACCCTCATGTTAAAACGACAAACTTTACAGCTGAAATTAACATTTTTACAGCCTTGTACAAAAAGCGCTATTGATCTCTATAGTTCATTTCCCCTTTCATGACAACTGTTGGACACTTTGAGTGACAGTTGGGTGCCATCTCAGGACGCTAGCTGCTTGCATAGGCTGAATATAAGAAGTGGACGTAAACGTTGTGACATCACCCATTGGTTTGTAGATGGCCGTTTTGAAGCCCCGAGTTTGGCCTTCACCATCTTGACTTTCTGCAACCAGTAAATGGAAGTATCCACATTTGGACTGCAGAGGAGTGACGAAAAGACTCCGTATACGGATCTGGTAGCGGCAGCGACCTGTCAATCACAGTAAGCCCGCCTTAAGCATACTCTGCTCTATTGTCTGTTTGACTCTAAATGGAGCATAATTTACTAAATGAACATCATGTTGTATTGAAGAAGACTTGAAACTAGAGATTGAGACCATAAACTCATGTTTACAATGTTTACTGAGGGAATAAATCAAGAGAGAAGTAGAGTCATTTTCTCATAGACTTCTATACCATCCGTCTTCTTTTTGCTGCCAGAGAAGTCGCCCCTTGTTGGCCAGTAGAGAGAATGCAAGTTTTAAGACACATTTGACCTTTGACCCCCACTCACAAACCTATGGGTGATGTCAAGATGACTACGACCATATTTTATAGAAAGTCTATGGTGCTAACGCTAACGTCTCTGCAGTTGATCTGTAAATATACAAACACACCTCAGGCAACTGAACAGAGTAACTGACATATACTTACTTATACATATGGCTGAAGAAAAGTAGTCCCACGTGATGTCCTCATTTCCGCGACTTTATAAAGACGCCAACGTTTGTGCAAACAGCTTTGATCAGAGTGTGATGAAACCTGCTGAAAGCTGTTTGCTGTAATGTTGCTGTCTTAATAAACAGTCCCCCAAAATGAGAACACAGCGTGCGGCTCCTTCACTTTAATGAAAAACTGAATATTGGCCACTCACGTTGTTCACCGCTGATGTTTCTGACCTAAGAGCCGTAACATCTACACACATTGTTTTTTGGTCTATTCTTTGACTTAATTATTGTCACATTTATAGCAAAAGATTTACCATTTTTCCTTATAATGTTAAGTTAGTCTTTAAGCATTTTATTTACAACAATAGGAATGTTTTTGGATGGTATGTGTCTTTGATGTGATATGAAATTGTGTTTTTTGGATGAATACAGTGTGTGTATCCAGAGCACTGTAACGGAGAAAAACACTTGAACGAAGGCAGTGATTTAATAAGCAGGTTTTATTCTTGGATCAAATACATCTTGTCAGCGTTTTAAACGGTTACAAACATTTGTACAACTCCTCATAAAACCCAGACAGCTGCTATTTTACCATATCTTGAATATAAAAACACTTTTCTCTGCTCAAAAATGGAACATTATTTCATCTCAGATCTGACTCTTGTCAAGTTGCAAACAGTCATCTTTGAATTTAAGCCATGAAGCCATGAGGGCTCTCAGGGCTGTTGACCCAGAGCTCTGGGATTCACTGCTGCCTTTAAATCAGTAATTCATTAACAAGAAACATTGATTAATGGATAAAAGGTTGGCAAAGGAAAGGGAGTTGTAGGAGAGGTTCAGCAAACAGTTTTTATGCTCTGGATCATCAGCTTTACACTGGACTACATGGAGTAATTGAGTATCAGGTATTTAATGAAAGCATACATATTTATTTAACTCTGGTTGGCATCTTCTAGGAGACTTCTAGTGCGCAACAATGATGCTGTGTTTTCTGTTTCAGACGCTTTTCCGAGAACACTTCGGTCAAAAACAACTCCATAATTGACTTTTTATGTGGATTTCTGGGGTGGATTTTCAAGGCACGGAAGAATAAAAAAAAGAGTTGGGTCTAGAGATGTCAGCATATGCAACTTCCTCCAAAACTCCCACACCGTCAGCGGAGTCCTAACGCCGTCTCTCGTGCTCTGGCGACGAAGGCACGCCACCCCCGTCTCCTCACCTTCCACAATGTCGTTTGATCTCCGCGACGCTGTCAACGCCGCGGATCAGCCTCACGACAGACCTTGTAGCCACAGACACCCAGTGAGGTGGCCAACCATCTGTCACCGGGGCCCACAGACCTCGGGCGGCAAAGGGCCCAAACCCCCACCACCACCACCTACGCCCCTCCTCCACCCCTCACCCACCCCCTCCGTGGGCCCATTAGCTCTCCCCTAATGCAGCCGCTGTAGCTCGGAGAGGGCCCCTAACAGGCACGAAATGGACTGCTACTTATCCTCCTTAATTCCCAAATGAGTTCTCTTTAGCGTATACATAATTCATTTCTCCGAGTCACTTACGGGCGCCTTTCACCCGTTTAGCAAATACTTGTGTCAGGTTTATCTTCTTTTTTTTCTTCTTCAGGTGTGTAAATCTGATTGCAGCTTGTAATCCTGGTGGGAAGAAACAAAGCTGGAAGAAAAAACAAAGGAGTCTGGATTTCAGAGTCACGCCGTGTGATTTTAAATAGCGAGCGAGGAGCCTGCAGAGTCTGGAAAAGTATACTAATGTAGTCAGATGAGGATAGATATTACAGGGGGTAAATTTAGACCACCTCACATTCATAATACCTAATGCCCTTTAAATAGGCTTAAGAGGAGGACTAGAAATAGGCTCCGATAATTAATTATTTTCAGTACATTTCTTCTTCTGCTTTCGTTTCCACGGGCGTATTAATTCTTTCTCTGCGAATATGTGGCAGCCATGTCAAATCTACTAAATAATGCACTTGTTTCGATACACCTTAATTTCTCGGAGAGAGGGACTCGTTGGGTGTGCTCGTCGGTTTAAATTGAATGTGGTGCGCTAATGTTTTAGTAATATTTTTTTTCTTCAAGTTATTCTGTTTCCCTGCACGAGTTGAACCATGAAGAGTAATGTGAGTAAAAAGATGAGCGGAGAAGAGTGAAAATGAAATGTGTGCTCAGAAGAACTGGAAAGTAAACAGAACTCTTATTTGCTTTAAGAGTCAAGATAAAGAGATTAGAGTGGATTTCAGACAACGAACACAATATAAATACCGTATAACTCCTGTTGCTCTGCGTGTTGCATGAGGTCATTTTGAAAACCCTGAAAGCATCACGTCTTTGCCCTTAAAATAGATCACCTGTACAGTGAAATGTCAAATGAACGCAAACTTAAGAGAACAAACAATTCTCAACATACAGCATGAGATCACGTTCACTAAAAACGGCAGAAAAACAACTCCCCCCACCCCCACCCCCACCCCCGCCGCGGTAAACAGTCGTATATTTAAAGGCTCCATCACAAAAACACGCGTCATAAATAGAAACGACCAAGATATCTCTGGCTATCACAAAAAAAAAAAAAAAAACCTGCAAACCACACAGGACAAGCACACCCTTCTTCTGGTAAGTGGCACCAGAAAACAAAAGGCGTAGTGTGATAGCGACACGTGGCTCGCTTCCAGGACGCTCTCGTGGCGAGCAGCAACCACGAAGAGACGAGCAAATACGTTTACACTCGGCGACCCGGGAGCACAAAAGGCTGAAGGAGCGAGCTGACCACCGCCGAACCGCTCATGTGAGGAGAGATTTCTGCTCCGGACCCCCGGCGTCTTGTTTTGGCAACAGAGGGCAGGGGGAGCGAGTGCTGAGCCAGGACAATATGTTTTTTCAAACGCCCCTCAGCCAATATTTATTTAGCTACAAGCTGGCACGTCTGAGGAGCTCGACGCGGCCAAGACCGCGGCGCACAAACCGTGATTTTCAAGATGTTACAAACATCAGGCCTCAATGTGATTCTGACCCTTTGCTAATGTCCAATAAATGACAAATTAGTTTTGTGCGCCATAACTGCCGCGGTGCCACATTTGACGATGGAAGGGCAAAAAAAAAAAAAAAAAAAAAAGTAAGAAATCAAATTGACAATTTAGTTATTTTCCAGGAAAATAGATGGAATAAAATAGTTTTCTCGAATAAGAAAATTGGTTAGTTTCTCGTTCTGGCTCAATTTGAAAGGCCAATACAGGGCTGTAGAGATTCAATAAAAGTCCACAGCAGTAATTTTAGTAGCTGGCTGTTTATTACAAATGATGAAGAGTGAGGTGCAGGATAATAGCAGAGCTCTGCTTACTGTAGACTGTTGGTAGAGGGAGAAAGTGGGGGGAGGGGGGGAGAGAGGGGAGCGCTTTATTTATTTATTTCTGGCTTTTTAAAACAGATGGTTCCTTATGTGCCGAGCGGAAGTGTCTGTTAACTCAGTTGGCTCACTATTGGTGGCTGCCGGCCAATGACAACAACGGGATCGGGGAGTGTGAGCAACAGTGCAGTTTGCTTTTTTCTTCAGATGCTCCGCGAACAGAAGGACGGCAGCCTGCAGATACTGTTGCACGGCCACTCGGGCCCGGCGGTGCCAGCGACGGCGCCCAATAGAAAACATCACGGCGACTCCGCCGCGCCGCTGCAAAGTGTGGGTCACAGGACACACAGAGGCCAAGTAGAGTTGAAGTTGTAGCGCTGAATACTGAGGTTGTTTTTACAGGTTGTGGATCAGAGTAATACCTGGATGTAAAGGCAATAAGTTTAGTATTGGTTCCATACGTGTTTTTCTTCACGGCCCAAATGGCCCTTTAATATTTCAGCCATTTCACCCCAAAACCCTGTCCTCCTGCAACAAACTTCATGTTGAATCACGTCAACGCGGGGAATTACATCCACGTGTTTTTCCACAAAAGTACGTAGTTGTTTTGTAGCATTCGTGTTTGCGTTGTTTCTATTCACAACACCTACCACCTGTTTCAAACTGCGACCATAATCTGGAAGAAAATAGGCTAAAATTGTTTCCTTGTTTTTCTCTAATGTTGAGAAATTGTTGGAAGTTCAACAATGGCTGGAGAGAGTTGGGAGATATGGCTTTTTAAAGGTTGGTACCACAACCAAGAGTTTGGGAAATGAGTCCACTATAGCCAATGTCTCAACAATGCCACCATCGGAAAGAAACTTATGTTATGTCTGGACAACAACACTAACTAAAACTTCTTAGTTATGCTTAGGAAAAACATAAATAAAACTAAACGTCACCTTACTTTAAAATAACTCAACAACATGAACACATGTCCGGTCATAGATTCTACACTTCTTGATGAAGGATGAGAAAAAAAGATGTAATATATCAGGATTTTTTTTTAACTAACACAAATTACAATTCAAATTTTACATGTCTCAAAAAATCTTCAACCATCCTGTATATTTGCCAAACACAAATGTAACAGAATGCCAGAAATTGAAAAGAAAAAGAAAAGAAAGTGTTGCTATCACATGATTCCAGCTTGTGTAGAATCGCCGTTTCTGGGTTCATAAATACATAGGAGTTTTTACACATTTTCTTTTTCTGGTGAGTCTCACCACAAGACTGTTTAACAAACAGGATGTGCACATCCAGAACCCTCACAGCACTGAGAGTGCATATGTACATGTTCATGCTCACATAGAACCAAACTCTGTTTCTACTGAAGTCAAACTCAGGGATATTTATATTTAAATCTTATTTATGCTGTCTTCTCTAAAGTTCTCTGCTCTGCCTTTCTGATTGAACAGTGTCATAGAATATCAAACGGTACCTTGCCTCCGCTGACTGTCAGAATAATTAAATTACTCATGCACTCTATATGTGTTCACACCAAGAGGTCGGGAGGCGTAATCAGCCTATAGGAAATTTGTCTAATTAACCAGTTGATTAATCAGTATGCTAATGAAACTGTATTGATACAGTTCCACGTGTCTGGTTCGAGGCCTAGCGAGGGATGAGATCAAATTAGAGCAGTGGGACAGTTGCTGTGCTAAAAAAGATGCATCGACCGTCTGGCAATATGTTTTTCTTCGAAAACACACCGAGACACTTCTCAGTCTCTCCATATGGCTGCGTTTGGTGGTGCATCTGGCTCAGCGTGCCGTATACAGTCACCAACCTATATCTCCAGTTGTATTCGCACCTCGAGCTGCCGCGCGCAAAGTGTAAATTAAGGCAGAAGGCTCGTGTTACGGGAATAATTAAACGGAGGCCAAGTGAAGTCACACTTCTCGTGGCAAGCGCGCTCCAACCCTCAATTACTCACAGTGAACAAAGCAATTAAAAGCTCTGTCCTATGGAGTTACCTGGGACTGGATTGGGAGCTGTCTATGGCGAAACCCCCGAGGGGCCTGAGGAGCTCCACTAGCCGGGTCCACAGGTAGGTAATTACTATTGATCAACCGGCATTAGAGCATGTCAGGAGACGTTGTTATTTTAGCCAGCGCTCTATTTTAGGTTTCCACTTCAACAGCAGGGTTGTTTGGTAGCTGATGGTCTGATAGGATGGATGGATGGATGGATGGATGGATGGATGGATGGATAGGATAGATACATAGAGAAGGCAAGATGGATGATAGATAGATAGATAGATAGATAGATAGATAGATAGATAGATAGATAGATAGATAGATAGATAGATAGATAGATAGATAGATAGATAGAGAAGGTAGGTAAGATACATAGAGAAGGCAAGATGGATAGATGGATGGATGGATAGATCAGCGCCACCTTTACCAGCTGCAATTTAAAGTTACATACACATTAATGCATCAATAATTATAAATCTGTGGTTTTGGGTACTTTTACTTCATCATTTCTTACAGGCGTTTGTCACTATAACTAGGAAAAACAATGAGCTGTAAAGGGAAGAGATATCCCGCAAAATCTGTTTGCATGTATTCCAAGTAAAAGCAACCAGGAAGTATAAAGAAGATATACAAGATGGCGACTGCCAGAATGCCGAAACTTGAGGCTTCAAAACCGAAATCCACAAACCAAATGTGTTTCAGTTCAAGAAATCGAGTTGTAACATTTGTGGTCACCTAAAAAAATTCTTAGTATTTAGATTCGCCATCTCGTGATAAACGGGGATTTTCTAATTGTTTTGCGATTCTCTATGTCAATGTGTTTGTCCCTTCTTCATAAACATGAAATAAGAAAATCTTAATGTTGCCAAAAAACAAGCTGGCGAGGCTTCAAAACAGCAAACATATGGATGGACGTCATGGTGACCACGTCCGCTCTAATAGTCCACTTCTTATATTCCATTTCTAGAACACACTTGGTTAACGTCAGGAAAAGATGCATGAACGTCATCCTTACTTAAGCTTTGCCCCATAGAGGACAAAACTAACTTCCTGCATGGAAGGAGATAAAATCGTGAGGTGCCAAATCCTCCTTTGTGGATTCTGGTGATACTGACACTAATAAATTATATCTCAACAATGGAGAGTGAACTTCCTGTGTGAGCGTCAGTGGTTGTTCAACATACATCTACAGGACACAAAGCCCCGTGTGCACTGCTTTTAATTGTGTACAGGCTGCTGTCTTTCAATAGATTCATTGACTATATCTGCCCTGCACACACACACCCCACCACACACACACACACACACACACACACACACACACACACACACACACACACACACACACACACACACACACACACACACACACACACACACACAATGCTCCTTTATTAACTCTGTAGCATGCTATTCTTCAATAGACTCATTCACACACACACACACACACACACACACACATATATATATACACATGTATCTCCTCTCCCTCTGTGACCAGAGCAGTGGCCTCGGGACAGGGTACACCCCGTCACCACGGCGATGCCACCCACGTCTGTCCACACACACACACACAGAGAGACACATACAAACACACACATACACCACCTCCTCAGACACTTGATTGATTTAGATTGATCGTCACAGTGTCGTGTTTAGTCCCGGGCCAGACCGAGTCACGGCCGGATCGCACCGATGATGTTTACTTCGTTTGACTCTTTGACGGAGCCATTGTCTCATTCACACTCCTTCCTGGGTTATTTCTTTCTCCTTCGCCCACTTCCTCGTTTTTTTTTCTTTTTTCTCCCCTTTGTTTTTTCTTTTTCTCTGCCTTTCGTGTTGCCTCACTTTCTCCCCTCTCTCCTGCAGCTATTCTTAGCTGGGAGCTGTGTGCAGCGACTGTCTCTACCTCACAAACAGAAAACCTTGAGGGAAGAGGAATACAGGGTTTGTGCCTCAAAGCAGTGAATTTCTTTTTCTTTTTTTTTTTAAGGCTCTAGAAGTCCATCCAAAAAAAGTGCCTGTACTCCAGGTCCTTGGAGGCCTTTCAAAGTTTAATGTGCTGTGATTGAGACTCGAACAGAAGATTCAAAGAGTCTTCCATGAAATGATCCCCCAGCATCAAACAAAATGTCATTTTAGTCTCGACTTTACAGGATGTTTTCTTCAGATGTTGCCTTTTGTCATTCAAAAAAGCTCAAAACTTTAAAAGCATCTGGTATTTTTTCCTCAAAATTGTCATTTTGCGCAAATAAATATATTTCTTTTTTGTTATAAATGATGTTTAAAGACTCACTAATTAGTTTGGTAAAAAAAAAAATGTAATTGGACCAAAAGGTGAGATTTCCAAGATCATGAACGGACTTCTCACAACATAAATATAAATATCTACAATTCCATGTCAACTTGGCAAACTCCATCTTCTGATGAAGATCATCTGATATGATTGAAAGCTCCAGAACAGCTACTACATAGAACTACAGGTGATAATGTTTTTCCCACTGATGACTTCAGTGACAAGAATGAACTTAGATACTCCACTTTGAAGCCAAACATGAGCAAAAAGTCTTTTAAGTGCTTGTAAAAGAAAGGAAATTTCACATTTTCCATGTCAAACTGCTTATGAAGATCATGTTATACGCTCAAAATCAGTTACTAAATGGACCTTGAGGTGAGAAAAACTGGAAAAAACAAGCTCATAATTAAATAAGAAAGAACATATTTTGGTATTTTCACAAAAAATACCAAAACTAGAAAACATTTAGCAGCTTCTTTCCTGTTCGACATCATCACATCAATCAGTGAATAGAAATGAATTTATTTAATATCAGATTGACTCAGAAACAGCTCTGTGTCTGTTTTAGTGTGTGTGTGTGTGTGTGTGTGTGTGTGTGTGTGTGTGTGTGTGTGTGTGTGTGTGTGTGTGTGTGTGTGTGTGTGTGTGTGTGAGGACACGGCTAACGAAATCAAGCCTTCCCAGGAAAAGAAAAACAACACACACACACACACAGAGGCTCAACTTCAGCGATCCTTGGCTTAATTCTCATTGAAGCCCCAAATTGACATGTCTCCCTTATGATCTTGACATATTATTAAGATTTAATGGTGGAATTATGATCATTAAAACAACATGACTGATACAGGGGCCAGATGATGAGCTATTCATTTAACCTACTCTTCCTGTAATAATATTGAAACAGACAGTCTGCCAGTTATTAGATCATAATTAGCTGCTGCAATCTGTACGGAATCCGAGGAAATGACGCCAAGTTAGCGGCGCGGCGCTGCTCGCTCTCCGTTTAGCTTCAGAGAGACATGCAGATGTCGGCAGCCCTTTTCCAGTCAGTTTCATGAGCAAACTGTACAGTGTGAGAGGAGTCCATGTTTGAATAAAGAGGAATATAATGAACCAGATGGCAGCTAATAACAATAACAGGCACTGTTTTGATGACAGCGCTGCCACCTTAACGTCAGTGTTTGTTTGTAGGTCAAAAAAAAAAGAAGTTTTCAGACGCTTGTTGTGAAAGCAGAGTACTGCACTGTAAAAAATACTACACTGAAAGTAAAAACACTGCATTCAAAACTTTAGCCAATTTCAAGTTACTACTAGGGACCTTCATTTTGTGTGTGGATTTTGGCGGCCCCTGTGGACAAAAGTGGTAGTGTTGCAGGGGTCTGACAGTCTGCCCCTTTGCAGTGCTTATTTGGTCATAAAACGGTCACAATTTAATACTGATGCCTTTTTGTGACCTACATAAGTAAACGAGACCATCAGCAAAAAGTTTGTCTATTTCCTAGTCCTCGTCATCGGTGCCACCAGGTCAGATTCCAGCAAAATCTGACAAAATCTTGCAGGTTCACCAGAAACTTTTGCAGCTCAGACTCAAGCGGGGCCTCCATCAGAGACCAGTCCGCCATAGACAGACCCAGATCTGCTGCAGTAAAGTGAGAGGTTTTCTAAAGGGAATCTGCTGTTCTGAAACACTACTGCTTTTGTCCACAGGGGCCGCCAAAATCAACATAACATGAAAGTTCCTCGTAATAACTTTAGTAGAGAACCTGAGAAAATGTACTTGTTCAAAACCCAAAAAGTTCAATCTAGGGGTCATGTTTGTTTTGTCCTCTTTACCTTTATTTCCTCTATTTTTCCTGCACCTCATACACACAATAAACACATGAAACTCTGTGCTTTTCATGCATGGCTGACTAACACTCCCTGGCTCTGTGATTTACATAAAGTGTGTGTGCACTCGTGTGTGTGTGTGTGTTTGAATGTGCACCTACATCAACTGTGCCAGTTTAGCGATGAGAGAAACCTGCACCCTCAGCTGTTATTCCTCTTTTTGCGCAGAAGAGAGAGAAACCACACTTAAGGCGTCCCTCTCTCCCACAGTAGCTCCCCCCTCCGGCTTTTCTCCAGGTAGCGTTCGCCAAAGTCGTCCTATTAATAAGCAACATATTTGATTTTCTATACCCCCCTCTTCCATGAGATGTGATACGTATGGTCGGGGAAGAATTATTCAGAGGAGTCGGGGAGTGTGGGAGACGTGTCACGCCGCCCTGGGGCGTCCAACATGCTGCATGGAGCTCACCAGCTCAGACGCCCCGGGTGAGCAGCGAGCTGAGAACGCCAGATCCTGCAGTTAGATTTCATCTTCCTCGTCACAACATGAATTGTTTACCACATAAACAACCGACTTACGCTCAAACTGCCCTGTAACATCAAATAGTTTGGACGTTTCAATACATTCATTAAAACAAGAATCGATTAATTGGAGATCATGAGGTCATTACGACGGATTTACACTTATCTTGTAAATTGAGGCTGCACAATTTGAGGTTTTCCAGGGAGTTAAAAATGAAGTTGTAAAAACTGTTCACACAGTGACTTTCTATTTTTGAACTTCAGAGAGAGCCAGGCTAGCCCTTTCCCTCTGCTTCCAGTCTTTATGCTAAGCTAAGCTAATCGCCTCCTGGCTCTAGCTCCATAGTCAATGCACAGACATGAGAGAGTTAATAAAATAATGAATATAAATTAATTTTCGAGCACGTTTCTAAAATAGGGTTAAAAAGTTTGTGACTTAAAATGAGAAAAAGCAACCACAATACAGCAATATATACAAATCAAGAAAATAAAAAACTGAATAAAAGAGGAAAATAAAATTCATAAAACAGCTGGCAGCCTAATTAACTAAATGCAAGGTGACTACGGTATTTATATCTTGGGGGGAAAATACTTTTTCATGTTGAGTTACCTCATCAGAAACCTTTAAAGCACATTTAACCGAAATAATGCTAATGTTAGCCTGCCATTAGCTGGCTGTTTTGTAAAAGGCGTCACATTTCTAGAAACCATACTCTTCATGGAAGAACAAACTTACTGATTTCCTTTTAATCTATTCAATCTGTCATCTCTATTTTATATAAACTCACTTACTCCATGTTTTATTTTTTAATAACAGGAGACAAATCTGTATTGAAGGGATAATGAAAACAAAACCAAATGCAACAGACGGATTACAGCAAGTTTGATTCAAACTGTAACAGTTGGGTCAGGAGATTTACGTCTTCAAAATCATCATCTTAAATATAAATCAATATAAATAAAGATACATTTTTTACTTTCAGATTCGGGTTGTTGGATTTGTATTTTTATTACATCACATTTTACACTAACATTTCCCTTGTGCCAAACCAACTAAAGAATAGATTCATTCCTGCAGGTTTGTGACTCTTTTTTCCAATTGATAATGACGTGTGATTCTATTAAAGTGCATTTTTCTTTTTCCCCAATTTATTTCCCACACACAGGTGTTGCGCTTTGAGTCTGATGAGGATTCTCTGGGAGGCTCCACACCTGTTACTTGTTGCCCATTACTGCTCCTCCAGTATAAAGGTGTTTGAGTCTGTCGCTGCTCTGTTTTGGCACTAAGACCTGAGAGGTGCACCTTTTTCATACTTTCTGCTGCTTTCTTTTTTCATGCCGCAGGTGTCGTCAGCAAAGTTTTAAATGGAATCTTTAACTCTAATAAAAGCATAATTATTGGATGTTAAGACTCCACCAAAGAACACGTCTCAGAGTCACAAAGTTCAGACACTATTTGCAGACAAAACAATAACATGTGATGGGAGCCTGCTGCTCTGCCCATTGCTGCCCTGGTAATAGGGAGTGGTGAGCAGCGGTGACTGTGTCCTGTGCTGATTACGCCGCTGATAGGCCTCCGTTTGTCACTGCTCTTGCTAGCTCCAGCGCCGAGCAGCAGGGTTCCCTGATTACTTAATTGCTTGTAAGAGCTCATTAAAGCTTCCTATCCATCATAAGTCGTATGGCGAGTATCAATTTCAGAGTGAGAGATGGAGACAGAAAGAGAGAGAGAGCTCTGATGAGCAATTAGTGACGTGAAACGTCTTTTTGAATTGTTGTAGTTTCAGCTTCTTTAGGAAATAATGTGGAATTCATCACATGGATGGATGCTGCTGTGTTACCAAGTGATGAACATATCCCTGATTTCTCTCTCCTTCGTCTCCTGAAAGTTTTAGATTGAAGAAACTGGGGGAAATGGACGATGAAGGATAAAGTTGTATGGATACATTTTCAGATATTTTCATTAGAAGACGGAGAATGTTTTTTTCCTCTGTGACATATTTTTATGTATTAGGTTCATATTGTTGCATGAGTATAAAATATCCCACATTTGCCTTTCTCTCCTCTGAAACCCCCTCAGCTAAATTCTGTCTTCACATCTGAAGCTCGCTAAACGGTCATTTTCATGCTTTCCACTGATGTTGGTCTTGATGGGTTGTGGACTTTTGCCACCTTTTTTTTTTTTTTTTTTTTTTTTTTTCTGCTGGGATCCCAAAAAGGGAGGGCAGAAAGCATCCAGTAATTTGGATCCATAGCTTAGAAGAGCTTTACAAGACACTCACAATCTTACCAGGTGCAAAATTAGAATTGGATGCTGTTCGTATTAATTGGTGATCATTTGCAAAGCGGGTGGAAAAAAACGTCTTTTGCCAAGAGCAAGTCTTACAAGCCCCCAGCTGGGGTTGTCAGGGGCAGGCTTGTTGGCATTGTGGCAGCATATGTTTGGTGCCAAGAACACCATTGATTTGCATTTCTTTTATATGAATTTTACAAAGCAGAAATGCTCTTTTGTGTAGAAGTGATCCCAAAAGTGAGTGTTGCAATTAATCACAAGTGAAATTTATCGGCTGATGAAAAGCCATAATTCTACTTGCAATCTTTTTTTTCAGGTTTTTTTTTTCCAGTTTTTTTTTTTTTTTTTTTTTTTTTTTAAGAAAAAGTGGCAGCATCTGCAGTGCACTCGCACTCGCTTTTTGATGAATGTGCCTTTAAAGCCGTGCAGTTTGGCTCCATTTAAAACTGGCTCGAAGGAAGAAAAACAGCAGTGCGATCTTTGAGATACTGCAAATGCCATAAGTCATGAAAATAGTTCTTCTGTCTCAAAAACAAGCACTGCATAATGTCGTCGAGTGACGCAAACTTGAAAAAGTGCTTGCATGATTGAAATGAGATTGTGACACGAGCAAACGAATATTAAGTACGGGTTGAAACTTGTCTGGAATCGTCTCAATACCGCGTGACGGGGACGCAAATAACCCTCAGCGGTGGAGGAACCTGGATGCAACGACAGCTCAGTCCTTTCAAATATTGATTCAGATTTTATTCATGATTATTTGATGCACCTACCGCACGTCTTCAAGACCTATTGGGACGTCTAATTGATCCAATTAAGCAATTAATTCCTTGGTAGGATTAGAGACGATCAGGCTTGTATGTGCAGAGACGAGGCCGGCCCTGCCAAGAGATGGACAGGCTCCAGGTTTTTGCTTCATCTCCAAGATGGCTCCAGATGGGTTGGGGGCTCGAGACTCATCGGTGGCCAACTGGTCCCAACCTCACACTGAGACTAGCCTACAGTATCATAGGCACACAGTCCCGGAACAATGCTCAGCGGCGTATTCCTGCATTCTTGATGTCAATATTGGAAAGTCATTATTAAATGATGCGTGTCCCTGATGCGTGTCTCCTCCCTGTGCTTTAAAGGAGCCCTATGGAGTTTTCTTGTAAAAAAAAAACAAACACCAACACACTGTGTGTATCATGGAGGTCTAACAGACACGTTGAATGTATTTTCTTCCCCATTTAATATGTTTTAACCCTGTAAGTCCCACGTAAAATGTCTTTATCAGAGGCCTCCTAAAACAACATCTAAGAGGTGAAAAACATGTGTTTGTTTTTTTTAATTTATTTACTTTTGTTCATGTTCATACATCAGTGTGCGCATTGGCTAGCTGTCTTCTTCTACGCTGACTTTTCCTGGCAAAATACAAACTTAGGGAACGGTTTAATCCTTATATCCAAGGTGCTTGTGGAGGTTGTTCTTACATCGGGCCTGCCGTAAAATAAAACCTGCACACTGCGATGATAATGATGACGAAGTTGCGGAAAATTAGGCAGTAAGCCTCACTGACTGAAAATCGACGACTGCATTTCCAGCACCGTAAATCCCTCACAGTAGTTCTGTCTGTTTTTTCAACCGAATGTTGTGACGCCTGCGGACAGAAAGGAGGAAGCAAGTAAAAGTGGGACATATTGTAAAATCTAAAATGCTAAACTTGTCATTACATTTACCGTAGCATTCCAAAAGTTGAACTACTTTTTTGGCGCTTTCTTCAGCACGTCTACGTTGACAACAATGGATTGATTTCAGTTTTAGTCAACAAAACTGCTTGGTTAGGATAAAAAAATAAATCATGCTTCGTCTTAAAATAATCCAAAGTAATTGTAATATAACGTAAACTATGAAGGTTCATGCGAACGCTGATCCCCTGAGTAAAAGACCCGTGTCGCTCTTTACACTGGAGGTCCGTTTCTCTGAGCATCTAATAAATACATGGATGGGTTTAGGAGTGTGAAGTTCTTTGTATGAGCGGTCCTCGAAAAAGGTGCAAACAGCAACACCTGAGGCTGAAAAAATATGAACTACTGTCCATATAACAGTTGGGTCCTGGTTAATAGAGTGTCACCCGTGGATTATGACGGTACAACACAATGCATCAACCACTAGGGGAAACAAACACGTAATGCTACTTTGTCAGAAATGCAGCAGAATAAGAGCAACTTGTTTAATCTATTTACAACCAAACACAGTGTTTTATGAGAGGAGAGGATGTGTTAAGTTACAGTGTTTTAAACCAAGAAGACAGTAAAGAACAACTTCACTTTTATTAAGTCATTTTTGTGTCCGCCCCGTGAGTCGGATCCACTCCAAAATGTAATGGTGTCTCCCACGGCCCCTGATACGGCCTTCCACTAAATTTCATGAAACTGAACCGAAAAAAACCCTCCTTGGCAGAGTACCAGTACATTTTTTAAATTGGCCTATAAATAATATCAAAAAGGTTTTTTTTATAATGAAAATTGGCAGATAATTCATTTTTTTAAAACGCTAAATAATTCCTTAGCAGGACGTTGAATGTGGGACTGATTTTTAAAAAAACTACAGCGCTTGAGTGTTCATTGTAACAAAGGAAAGATGTCATCTGGAGCATGTGATGTGCATTTTTTTTATAGTTTTTGGTTGATAGAGCGATGTGGCACAGAGAAAAAGACGGACAGTAACAAGTTTTGGCTGTACTTGTGAGTAGGATCGATTCTTTACATGAGTTTGTTCACCAATAGGGAACAATTATTATGTATTAATTAAGATTTCCTTTAAAAAATGAACAGATTCAGATCAGTCAAAGTTTATTTGCATGGGGAAAATAAAGATTCTGATATGAATCACTGACATAAACTGGATGCACATGCTGCAGGAGGCAGATGAGGGGCAGCAGATCACTCTTAAAGATCGCTCATGTGATCCAAAAAAAGTATCCGATGTTTGTGACACTTTGTGAGAAAGAGTAAACTGTCTGTCCAACAAACTTTCCCAGCCTCCGAGCCCACTCCGTGTCCTCCTAGAGATCCCCAGCGATCAATATTAAAGAGGGGAAGGACAGAGTTCCACCAAAGGGCTCCGTGGATAAAAAACTGCTCCCGTCCTCCCCCACTGGAGCGACTCTCTCCCAAAGCCTTGAGTTATATTCCTGTAATTAGCTAAGTATCCACGCCGGCTCTCTCACACAGAGAGGGTCCCTGTCGGCTCCGTAGACGCTCATCCCTTGTAGATAGAAGATGCAATCAGAAAAACAGCAACACGGGGAGGCGAGCGAGCGAAAAAGAATCAACACATCAAAAAACAAACTTTAAACAATGACCCCACTTCTTCTTCTTCAACTTTTTCCCCTTACACCTCGCTTTTTATTTTTACGTCTTCTGTCACGGGTATAAGGGGCAAGAGCAATGCATCCCCCTTTTTTCCCTCTTCCAAGGATAATGATTTACAAAATGCCTCTCATCAAAGAATTCATTAACAACGAACGTTAATTAAAAAATAAATGAGTAAACATCAATATCAAATCTCAGCACTGTGGAAGGGAATACATTATGCAGAGTAATGATGTTTGAAAGGGGCTTTAGCACCTCTGTGGGACTCTTTTAAACCCCTTACCTCTTAGGCAGTTGCTTATTTTGCAACCCTTTGTTGTTTAACAACAAAGAGAATGGGCTCTCATAATGTTATATTAATCAGCGGATTAATATTTCAATTTGATTTGCTTTATAGTTGAGGTGCTGTTGGCATTTCCATTTTCCCTCCATATGTGCAGCGATGTTAAGTGGTATCATTACCATTTTCTACCTGGGGGTTCGGGGAGATAACAGGCACCAGTGATAGCTCTATTCTGTGGAGGGAGAGGGAGGTTTTTGGGGGGTGCTCATGCATTTTTTAAAGGCAGTGTTTGGTGTGCCTTCACATCCATTATTCTCCAATGTTGCATGCAAACAGCTGAGTCACAGCCTTTTTTTCTTTCTGCCCGCCACAGGACAACACGAAAACAATAACGACCCTCAAATTCAAAGCGAGGGCGCCCGGTTATAAAGGTGTCCACTCATGTACAGTCAAAGAGGATTTATTTATCCTAAATTGTCTTTGACAACTTCTGTTCCTGCAGGAGTCGGCAGATACAGAGTCAAGTAATGTGTTATAATTGAACAGGACAGAGACCTGAATGAGTCATAATCTTGTTCAGATGAGGAGAATCATTAAAGTGTAAAGTCTGAACCTTTAACAGTTTTATTCTTTGTGTTTGGGTGCATTGTCCAATTTAAAATGTAATGCAAGAATGAAATCAGTCCACAACAACAAATAACAAATAAAGATCTGGGTATAAGAAAACTTATGCTGATATTAGTCGTCTGTCATACTAGAAAAGCATAAAACAGGAATTCAGGGCAAAGTGTGTTTTGGACTGATGTTTTTATTCATGTGTGTTGACTGGTATGAAGAGGAGAAAAGGTCAGTTAGAGAAAAGGAAACACATCAAATGAACAAAAGTTAAGAGCTATGTTTCATTTTTATTTAGCTAATTTCTATTCATTTCTACAAAGTTTATTCAGGGGCCCGTCAAACAAGGTTGCTGAAGTTAAAGTTCTTACCGCCATGGAAGACCGTCAGCCTCTGATGGTACATGATCTTTTTTCCCGGTCAGGTGGAAGTACTTCAGAGCTTCATGATGATCAACATAAGTCCAGACATAGTACACAAAACTATATTTATATGTATATTAATTAATCAACCTTAATAATTTAAGTTCAGTGGACTAACTCTTAAAATTGAGGACATTTGTCTTTTTTTTTTTTTTTTACTATGTTTGATGTTTTTGATGCAATTTTTGTGTGTAGTTCTACAACTACAATATGATACTGACATAAAACAGAATCTAACAGGCCGAAATTATTATCCCAGTCTGACTCTGCTCAGTCGTCTGCATCAGTATGAGTACATGGAAGTTGGTTTGTGGCAAAGATGTTGTCAAACCTCATAAACAATGCACAAATCCACGTTAAGTAACAGTGTTTGAACCGTGTTTACCTGTGTTGTCCCACTGCAATGTTACCTCCATAGAAATGTCAGCTTGACAGAGCAGAGAATCACTGTGTTGACCAGCAGCAAATCACTCGGAGTCTTGCAAAAGTTTGATTAAAGCACAAATTTGTGAATAGCAAAAGAGGAAATGTGTAAACATCTATTGTTTTCTTGTAATCGTCAGGAATTGACGTGTGAGTTTGTTTGGATCACAAAAGCTTGTGTTTTATTGAACCATAATAAAGGTCATTACAGGATAATCATCAAGTCCTCCCATGTCCTCAATACACTTGAATACTGCACTGCTTCTTTTTTTTTGTTTATTATACGTATGAACTTCGACTCACTCACATTTATCGCACTAGCTGATATCAGGTGGAGTTGTACAGACGCGGATGTCCACAAACTAAAAGATGATCTTGTTTGGGCCTCAAAGATCTACCAAAACAACACAGAAGCAGTTCCTAAACCTTCTTAAAAGGCCGCCCTCTGCTGCTAAACATAACCAGTATGATCAGTGTCAACTTGGCTTTACTCTTCTGCCTCCAGCTAATCACATCCTATCAGCAGAACACATCTTAAGGAAAACAGACAAGCAATTAGGACACGGATTATTTGTCATAAACACCATTCACTGCCATGCAAATGCAACATAATTGCCCGGGCAGACCTTGAGTGACAAGTCATTAGATGATTGTTCACAACGGTTGATTGCGGTGTGACAGGCGTGTCTCGCTGGATACATAACTGAAGTAAAGTGTTGACATCATTTTTAAAAGGCCTCTGCTCATCATCGCATCCAAAGCCCGCCGGTGAACAGCAACAACGTCGCCGGCAGCGCAAACATTTCCCTTCTTTTGTGTTTTGGTTTTTGTGCAACGTTTAATTGTAGAAGTCAGACCTCGTAAGGATGTGGACAGTGCACACTGGCTGAGGTTAAACTTCATTTTTAGCTTCTTGTTGTTTCAATCATCAATTCGTAAATCCAGTTTTAGGACAATGCAGGATGACAATGCTTGTAAAACACACATGCAAAGCATTTGAGAAGTTTATTAATAGCCTGAAAGACTGTCCAAAGCCAGTCACATGACCTCAGTGCAACTGAGCATGTATTTCATTTGTTTAAGATTAGCATAGAAGCTAAAACATCAGGAACAAAAGATGGCTGCATCCTCAGAATGATAGACACCGTGTCCGTGCTGTGTATAAAAACGATCATCTGATGAGACAGCAGACATTTAGACTTTTCATAGCAGTAAAAACAGCTGTTACTAATAACACTAGCAATGGATACGTTCCATTAAAGAGGCACAGTAAGACGTGATAGTGAGACAGCATCCAGAACCCTGAAACTGACGCAGCTAAATGGAATCCAGCCTTCTTTTGAATTATTGTTTACACCTGTGCTTTTTTCTGCAAGTGTCTTATGTGAACAAGGCCTGTTTGAACTTAAACTACCCATACAGTTTGCTGGAGAACATAGCTAAAAAAAGTAGCAAAATGTGTAGTTCTCCAAACATGTGCACTATATTCTGTACATGTTAAGTTAATGATGACAAAACAAATGTAACCAAGCACTTTCTCTGCCACAAAACAATGAATCAATGTCAAATAAGACTATACCAGTGACTGAAAGGGTTCAATTCATTCAGAATAGTATAATAAGATATTTTACAATATTATTATATAATAACAAACACTCCTTTCAGAGGCAATAAAGAATAACTGTCAAATAGTTGTAAAGTAAAGCAACATGAATGCAGAAAACCCTGTGTAAGCATACAAAACATAAAACAATATCTGCAGTTTGAAGTTTCTCAAATTCACTTTCCGACTTTGTGCACGTGACTAATTTGTGTTTTCGATCTCGATTTAAAAAAAAAAACAGATGTTGTGTGTTGACAGACACCCAATATCTTTTATATTTCTCATTGATCATGTGATTTGTTTTTCATTATTTCTAATAAGTGTTTTCTTAAAGGAATCCTCAGGGTCACATCATCCTCATTCTTCATAAATACCTCAGTGACCCCCGTGTCTACATCTGTGTGTGTGTGTCTATGTGCCGTCAGTTACACGCCTGTTTACTTGTGTGTATGAGCACGTGCACTGCTGCCCTTCATAATCAGGGGGTCTGACAGGGCCCCCACTCGGCACTGAATTGCTCACAGCTGTGGGGCCCCTTGTCGCGCTGGCAGCCTCGGCCCTGTCATCGCGCGTCCGCCTATCTGACCTGCTAATTTGGAGCATATGTAAGTGCTCTTAAAGTGGCGGGCCTTTTGACATGCCACAAACAGCAGCTGTGGCAGCTGCCCCGAAGGAAAGCTTTATTTAATTCAATTACATCTTTTGGAGATATGTAAACGAGGAGCTGGGGAGAGGAGGGGGGAGGGGGAGGGAAAGATGGGAGATGAGGGGAGGAGAGGAGGAGGACGGGGGGTGATCTGTCCTTACCTTTTCTCATCACACCCCCTTCTCTTGTCCCTAAAAAGACCCTCCCCCTGCCTCCTCGCCATCACCTCCTCTCCAACTTGAAAACCCCTAAAAGTGTCGAGGCCCAGGTGGCTCGATAGGCAAATGATTTGGTGAGTAACTGTCGCAAAAAAAAAAAAAAAAAAAACTCACCTCCCCTCTCTCTCTCTCTCTCCTCTCAGACCCCCTTCACTGCTCACTGTCTCTCCAGCGGGGGAGTCTGAGGGGGGATAATCAGGGTCAGGATCCTCTGCCACACTGATCAGTACGTCTCAACCCCCGGGCAGCCCTGCAATTAATGCGCCGTTGAAAGGGAGCGAAAATATTCACCATCTGGCAATTAGGGCTCATAGGCTCCCTCTTTCTGTCTCTCCTCCTCTTCTCTCCCTCTCTGGGCTTCACATGTAATTGTGATCTTATTCCTGTTCCAGCTCCAGCGCCTCGCACTGGCCCAAGGCCCATTTGCCGCTCCGAGGGTCTATATAGGAATGAACGAACGCGGGATCGCAATCCGGGGCAATTCAGAAACCCCTCTCAGTCCCAAAAATGGAGACGTAATAACGACCCTTCTTGTCATTTTTTCTCCCCCTCCCTCCTCGCTCCGCGGAGGATTCATCCCATCTCTTGCTCTTCCAGCCCCAGCTGCTGCTGGCCTGAAAAGGGGCTTGAAAGAGACTGGTGTCATCATGATCAAATTAACTCTTTCTCTCTGGATGGGAGCAAAGGTTGTCAATGGTTCTGTCGTCTGTAGTCGGGTTTTTTTAACACATCAATGATGTTATGATTAGTCTTTTTGCTGCCGACAATGGCCGCCAAATGCGTGTGAATGCCCTTTCCAGTCAAAGAGGAGCGCAGGGCTGTTGAAAGACATTTTGATTTTGAGAGAAGTCAGACATCTTTCCAGTTTTTCTTTCTCCCTCCTCCACCCCCTCCCTCTCCACACACACATTGTGAAATTCAAATCTGGGGACGACAAATAGAGTGATTACGCTCACCATTGATCTGGCTAGTTTTGAGTTGCAAATGTGCAACCTCGACATTTGGCTAGTGCGAGTCAAGGTCTCGGGGACAATGGGGAAGCAAATTCGAGGAAGTAGTAGGTGGCAGGTAGCGCAGACGGAGAGCAGCGAGAGATTCTGCACAGAAAAACAACCAAGAGGCCAAAAGGGTTTCCCATTAATCTAGAAAAGTATTTCTTTGTAACATCAAGACGTGAGGATGTTCCAAATGTTCAATCAAAGAAGAAAAGAACCAAAAAAAAAAGAACCCCTTGTTGCTTTTTTCCTTCATGTTTCTCATGTAAGGTCAGCGTTTGTCGACTTTTCCTTGATCCGCTGACCTCAATCTCTCTATTTTTTTTAATTGCTGCACCGCCATCCCTACAGCGAGCCGCCGCCATTGTGCTTTCCTGTAAAGCGATAATTACACATATTGAATTATTAACAGTCATTATCAAAGCTTGTGCTTAACTTGTTTTTGTTGTAGCGTAAGGTTCCTGTGATCTCGGGCAGTCATTACTTATTAACAGACTGGATACTTCCCCCCCCCCCCATGCCGCTAATGTCGACGCGTGGCGTTAATGACGCGTTCTTCCTGTTTGCCCCCGCTTCAGCTCCAAACTAAACGGCAGAAATAATATTGGGGTTACACTGAGGGAGGAAAAAAAGCATTGCAAAAATGACTATTTATTGGCTCAGATGGAATCATTATCATAAAAGGGAGATTAATTAAACCAGTATTTTGAATCCACTGTTGACATAGCAGAGGAGTGGTTTTTATCGGAGATTAAATGGCACCGTTTCTTCAGGGGGACGCCAGATTATCATTGGAACCCAGGCGGACGAACAGCCAGTGCATTAATCTTCATTATAGCGTAGCCTAACGCTGCCAGGTAAAAACCTTGTATCCCCATGATGAGATCTCTGAGACAGGAGCTGATTTTTTAGTTGTTTTTGTTGAATTTTGTTGTAAAAGCGGGTCCAAGAGGTACTTGATTCCCCAACATGGGACTTCTGCAGTTGGGTGGGGGAAAGACTGTTGAGTAGAATGAGATGAAATAGAATAACGATTTTATTTGTGACATATATTCACATACTGAGTCCGCACCTGACACCCCACAAGTTGTAACCAAGAGTCCATGATAAAGTTATAAAATGAGCATAGAAGTTTAAAAAGAGTTTGCTAAGTGCATGGATGAATTGCTAAATGTAGCCTAAATGGAAAGTAAATGGCTAAAATGGTTAGCTACATGCACGGCCAGTAAATTAGTACCTAAAGATAAAAATAAAAAGTAAAACTGTTGAAATAGCTAAAAGAAATGGATGACTAAAATGGTAAGTTTACAAGTAATACACAGTTGAAACAGTTAGCTTAAGTAATGGATAAATGGTTAAAATAGTTAGCTTAAAGTAGCACTGTTAAAATAGCTAAAAGTAATGGCTAAACAGTTTGCTAAAGTAATGGATAATGGCTAAAAATATTGGCCTGAAGATATAGACAGTAAATAGAAGTGCTGCTTAAGGTAAAACAATTGAACTAGTTTAAAGTGATGGATAAATGGGTAAATAAAATAAAAAGTCATGGGATAACAGTTGACACAAGTGATAGATAAACAATTGAAATAGCTAAAAGTATTTGTTAAACAGTAAAAAAAAAAAAGTTCCAATCTAAGTGGTACGAATGGAAACTGAACAAACAAAGACAAGAATAATATAAATGATATCCTGTTTAGAATCAATTAAATAAAATATGTGGAGCAGGACAAGTGTCAATTAAGAAGTAGGGAACCTCTGATGTGAAGGAATTTTCTTAGTGGCAATTAAAGAATACAATTCAGTTCTTTTCAATTACTAATCACTACAAATCACTTTTGCACAGTGTCAGTACTCTATGAACTTTCCTTATGACAAACCACAAGTCACATTGTACTTAAACTGGAAAATAACACATCTGTGAAATGTCAAAATGACTTGCAATGTATCCGCCATCATCATCATTTTGAAGAAAGCTGAGTCAGCGTATAAAAGTATGACCACAGACTTTCTTATTTGGTCCACATGTAACCATCCCAGAGTTAAAAACAGACTTGTAAAAGTTGCAGGGTAAAAATACATCTTGGTAAACAGCCACTTTAATTTGATTACACATAAATCTCTCCTCTCAAAGCCCTGCGACTAAACCATTCATGTCAAATTTACAACATGTGAAATGGACGTAAACAGGCGGCTGCAAAACAAGGCTTGAAGCTTTGCCTAAATTTATGCTCTCAGGTAAAACGCTTGTGGACAGGTACTCCTGAAACGACCTTCAAAACAAACCACCTGGCTCTAAATTCGGCTCCATCCAAATAGAATGAGAGTATGGAAATAGAAAGACAAACATTGAGGGCAGAAACCGTGACAGACAACTGTGCAGGGAGGGGGTTAGAAAGAAAAAGTGTCACGCAGGTCACAGAGATATCTCCTGGAAATAACCCAGGCTCCTGGAAAAAAACAAGGTATTACATGTCGGGGGAAAAAACACATCATGTCTGAGAAGGAGAGAGTGCGGCTGTGGGATGAGGAGCTTTCATAAGCACTTATACGAATCGCAGACGGGTCGACCACACACGCTGAAGGTGAGGAGAGACGCCGCGGCACTTCAACACACGGCCTTTTTGCACATGCAAATGTGGAGCTGGTGTGAGAGGCACACCAAGCTGCATCCAGGAAAAGAGAGAGAGAGAGAGAGAGAGAGAGAGAGAGAGAGAGCCTGGATGAACCCTCACCTGCAGGACCTCCACCCAACCGAACGCCAAACCACATCCACTCTGTTCTTTTATCCTCACATCCGACCTTTTGTTGCTCTACATTTGGTTTAAAGAATGAATGAAAGGTGGTTGATTTACAACAACCATCAGCGGTGGAGGAGGCATTCAGGTCCTTTGTTAGTAAAAGTATATTTAAAACAATATAAAATACACAAGTAAAAGTCCTGTATTCCAAATGTAACTCAAGTAAAAGGATACACTGTCTACTTTAAAAGTGATGTGTCATATATTACATGTATTACTGTTGTGTTATTGTGGAAACAGCATTTTAATGTTGTAGTGGGTCATGGTGGATACAATTCTAACTACTTTATACTCTGTTAGGTAGTTCATCTTTACGAATCCATAATATTTCCAAGTTGATAAAATGTTGGAGAATTGAGAAAGGTGTGGTTCAAACAAACACAGGACTTTCACCCAGGAGACAGCTGTTTGTGTCTGGTGTGAAACCAAAAGTAAACATTGACTTTACGTTTGTTACTTTGCAGACTTTCATACGTAACGTTAGGTAACAATCCCACAACATGAAGGACAGCTGTAATTTATTAACACTATGACGCTTTGTTAGGTCAAGTTCTTACGTCAAGTTCTTACGTCAAGTTCTTACGTCAAGTTCTTACGTCAAGTTCTTAAGTCAATTTGTAACGTTATGTTGTTATGTCAAGTTCTTATGTCATGTTGTTACGTCTGGTGTTACGTCACTTTGTCACGTCAAGTTTTTATGTCATGGTTTAACGTCAAGTTCTTTCATTCCGTTGTCACATTACGTTGTCACGTTACTTTAATTTACATTTTTACGTTGTAACATTACATTTTTATGGTATTATGTTGCCACATATCATGACCTTTTTTACTAAACTTAACCAAGTAGTTTTGTTTCCGGAACCTTACCAATTGTTTCACAACCTCAACCACAATGCACTGTTTGCTTTTTGATGATACGAAGCTGAACGTATTTATGAATAAGGTTGTTTTTCTTTCAATAATGTTGACATTCAACGTTTCCCTGTGGTTTGCAGAAACCTACAATTGTATTTTTTCCTGGTGACTGGGTTGCAGGTAAACGTAGCAGAGTAAAGGGTCCATTGTTTCTCTCTGAACTGTAAAGTGAAGTATAAAGTGCTGCTAATTTGTGCAGCACTTTCCCCCTGCTGCAGAATATGATTGATATCTTGGATGTTTTACAAAGTGAATCATTTTCTTTATTGGACAAGAAGCTAAAATCTTACAATTCGTCCTGCTAATTTGGCACAAAGGTGTTTTTAAATCCTGTTGTGTTTCCTTTGTCTTTGATATCAACTCTTTTCATTCACTGATTTTCTTCAATCACTGTCCCTCTTCATCCTCAGATCTCCTCCTCTTCTCTTTATCTTTTCTCTGACCTTTCCTCCTCACCTCCTCTTTCCTCCTCTCCTCTGGACCTTTCACCACTCTGCGTTAACTGATCTGTCGACTCTCTCTCCTCTTCTCTCCCTTCTCTGTCTCCCCCTCTCCCGCGCTCTCCTTTCCCCGCGTTGAACAAATGGGTAATAAGCGCCACTTTGTACCTCTCTCCTCTTTCAGATCCAGAGTGAAGAGTCTGATTAAATAATCATTGGAGTAGCGGTGTGCGTGCGGCTTTCCCCCTGCTCCTCACCTTGGGGACATATTGTCCCCTGTCACTGAAACCTCGGGGACAGAAGGCTCCGCCGTGGGGAGGCTCAGCGGGGGGGCGAGGGGCTGATGAAACGAAGATCGGGTAATGAAGGCATGGCCCATGGCTTCCACGGCTCCGCCATATGTTTCACCAAATGCAAATTGCCCCCAATTCAAACAACTTTTTCATCTTGATATATGCAAATGTGTTTATAAATACTGGCTTATAAATATAGCATTACAGTTTTTAAGGAGGGAGCTTTGAGTCGTTTTTCTCCCCTCGCTCTGCTGTTGTGGTGTGCGGCGGCGGCGGCGCAGCGTGACAGGCTTTAACGAACGGGGCTCCGGACCTGGCGGCGCCTAATGGTGTCCTGGGGGACAGGAAGTGAGGGGGTCAAAGGGAGGGGAGCGCTGAGTGGCCTTATGAACCAATGAGAGCAGCCCCTGTGATCGACTCATCCAATTAAAAATCAGCCAGGTTATCACACAAGCCAATGACAAATCACAGAGGGCACGTTTACAAAATGAGTGCTAGAGGTCAGCTGGCCACACATTTGAACTTTTGACATTTTGATTCATTTAACTTTTAGACAAACCTTTTTAGCTTTTTTTTAAACCTTTGCTCATGATTAAAAAAAAAATCAATAATCTGTTCAATAACATAACTGGATTATGATAAAAGTTTTTGTGTAAACATGAGTTCTGTCGAGCAGATCCTATGGGGCATATCACCTAAACACCAGAGTGTGTGTGTGTGTGTGTGTGTGTGTGTGTGTGTGTGTGTGTGTGTGTGTGTGTGTGTGTGTGTGTGTGTGTGTGTGTGTGTGTGTGTGTGTGTTGTGTGTGTGTGTGTGTCACGCTCAGAGCAATGTACCCAAAACATCAACATCAAAGAGGCAAAATGTTAAATAATGATAAAGCCTTGATTGCAGTCTAATTAACTTGATTGAGCAACCCGAGAGCTAAAATGCTAATATATTTCTATTCTGACCTGGAAAAACTTTTTGACATCCTACAGTTGGAAAGAAACACTTTTTTTTTTATATATATATATATAATATATATTCCAAATATTGATTAATTATTAGTTATTCACTTTTAGTTTCAGTTAATGTACGTCCTTGTTGGCCCTCTCCTAACGTGTCGCGTCGGGTCACATGCCATTCATACGCCTCCTGTATCTCTGGGTGCAGTCAGGTGTCAGTCGCCGCAGTGATGATCAGGTTGTCACAGTCCCGCTGGTTCCCTTGGAGACGGCACCTGAGTCGGACGCCTGTGCCAACATCTTCATCATCACCCGCGGCAACAGCAGCTGGCGGCTCTGGACCGGACCGCGCGGCCAAGTGGGTCAGACCTCACTGAGGGTGTAGAGGCAGTCGACCGTGAGGCCTGGTTGTAGTCGGGCAGGGTGCATTATGGGAAAACCTGGAAAGCTTTAGCTACTTAACAAATTTGAACAGTTTTACTCACAGGTATTATCATATTTGAAAGATCATAAGTGATCATTTGTGTTACTGTTTCTGTACCTTTATGGTTTCATGGATGTATTTGCAACCTTTGCTCTCACAAATCAGTTCATGATGTCAGATTACTAATAATTCCCTCGTGTCGTATTCGTAGGTTTACAAGCAAAACATTTGCAAATTTCCACGCTGCGGGACTAATAAAGGATTATCTTATCTTATCTTAGAAAGCTCAAGTTAGCTGTTACTCCTAATTGGCAGGTTGTGTTTAAAACCTTATGGGCGGCGCTTTGTGTGAATTCGACTTTTGGCCGTTTACATCCATTGAAAACTTAAAACTGTGACGAAACTGAGACTCACCACAGGATCCATTTAGTAGCTACTCTAGTAACTCATATTAACAATTTGAATCTGCAAAGTAACTTAAGTTGTCTAATAAATAAATCTAGTGATGTAAAAAGTAGAATATTTGCTTCCAAAATGTAGAAAGTACAAAGAAAATCTAAGTACTCAAGTTCAAGTACTTGAAAGTTGTACTTCAGAACATTACTTTAATATGTAGTTACTTTTCAGCTCCGTGTGCAGATAGTTGCTGACATCACTTCATTTCTCACACATAAGACACATTGTCCAGCTGATCTGAGGCCTGTGTGAGTCCAGCAGTCTGCAGGTCTTGACGGATGAGCTGGGCTGGTTACTGTAACCTGGTTCACAGTCAGCTCATTAGCCCGAGTGCTCTGCTGCTAATTCAGGGTGTGTGTGTGTGTGTGTGTGTGTGTGTGTGTGTGTGTGTGTGTGTGTGTGGGGGGGGGGTTACAAACTGGATGTTAATTAATCACAGACCTGGCATGCAACTGCAGACAAAAGCAGTGGTGAGCGATGCTGCCGTGGAGGAGTTAACACTGGAGTGTTGTTTGTGGGCGAACACAAGGAGGGTTACTGTGACGATAAGGAGTAAACAAAGACGGCAGCGGAGCGACTGTGTGATCACAGGGAGCTTATAGGAGAAGATAGTTTCTTTTTTTTAATTTAAAGGGTGTGATTGAAGCCTTTTAATTGGTCTCGATGAGAAAAGTAAAGTTGTGAAATAGATCAGCTTGTAAAGATAATTCACTTTGAATCAGGTTTTAAGGTGGATTTAAGACTTGTATTCTTTTTTTCTTCTATAAAACATGGCCATCATGAGCCAAAATCCTGTTTACTTCCACTGATATATACAGTACAGTATATGATTCTATACATGGAGCTGCTGTGGAGTGTACACTAAACATGTAGGTGATAGTTGAATAGATCCTTGATAAGCCACCAGCTAAGCTAAATACACGACATGTTCCATTATTCTTGAAAAAAATAAACTTAAATCGGTACTTTTTTATGCAAAATGACGTTTGTGTTGTTTTATTTTGTCCTAAACTTTAAAAGCATTAAGGTTTTTTTCTCTGTGGATCAGAGGCTTCTAGATTTAATCAGTTGTGTGGTAACAAAAAAACAAATTGATTTAGGTATACATTTATATGTTTTGCTTGGTATTTGACTTTCTTCTTCTTTTCTTTTTTTCTTTGTCCATTTTATGAATTAAAGTCCAATATTCACACTTTTTTTTTTTAGCTCTGTTTTTGTCTCCTGGTGGAAATATCTGTGTCTTTAGCTGTTAATGCCCCACACAGCTAGTTGCTAACTTTATCATAGCCTTATTGTGAGAAATGACGATGATGAGACGCTGAAAAACGGGCCGTAAAATAACAAAACAACAAGCTGATGGACGATAAAATGCTCCGAGGAGCTGAGGGGAACTTCGGAGTAGGACGATAACTATGAGTGACCCCTCTCACTGAGTTATTTGATCCAGAATTTAGGTAAAATCTTCTCTTAAATTTCACAACTTTTGCATCTCAAGTCATGCTACTATGAAATATCTCAGCACATGTGACAGAAAGAACATGAACACACCGTAAAAAGTAAACACAGTAAACTCTCTTATTGGTTGAATAGAGGTGGAGGAGGGTGAGACAGAAGGTGGGGGAGCTCTGTGTGTGTTCATCAGAGTAACAATGGCTCCCTCTGGAGGGTTCGGTGTGAAGGAAAGCAAAGAGAGAAACCAGAGAAAGAAGATTATATTCATCTTTACTGAGGCCTTCAGAACCACCACTTTTAGTTCAATGTTTTTATGCTCTTATAAAACATATTCATACCACTGTCTATACTTGTATTTAAACCTGCAAACTGCTGCACATACGGTTCATTTAGCTTACATCTTAGTGTATTCATAAATTCTCCTTTGTTTATTCTATTTATTTCCACTATACAAATGTACATTACTCTCCACTTTGCTTTTTGCACTCCTGTTTGGATGCTTAACTGCATTTCGGTGTCTACTGTCTGTGTACAGAGGCCTAACACAAAGTTGAATCTTATCTAATCTAAACGGGGTTTAGTATGTTTTACTGAGCCTACTGAGGTAAATATTAACTTTTAGTGGTTTTATGATGTGTCAGGCTTCAGTTCAATACCTGACAGCTGCAGGATGTTTACAGTTTGTTTATTTAGTGTTTTCATGTGTTTATGTTATCTTTGTTCGTTTGTTTGGTGAATATTTGGGACAAATTAGGTTGTTTTATGGCTAAACCTTATCTAATTTTCATTAATTCCGTTTTTTTCTTCTTTATTTTTACAGAAGCGTGGGGATGGGAATGTCACCGATTAACATTATTAAGAGAGAATACATGTTTGTCAGATTTGTCAATATAGAATATTTAAAGTATTTTTAAAGTAAATGATGAATTAGAGTGAATGTTTCTACTGTATAAGTAGAACTGGTGTCTCTTTTTACTCTGTGGTTCACTGTGGACACCTGTACAAACACCTACATGTACAGTATCTGATTGTGCAAATATAGCCGTGTGTGTGTGTGTGTGTGTGTGTGTGTGTGTGTGTGTGTGTGTGTGTGTGTGTGTGTGTGTGTGTGTGTGTGTGTGTGTGTGTGTGTGTCTTACTGTCCCTCGGGCCCTCATTAACACCACAGTATGTTGACTGAAATGAAGCACCAGCCAGCTGCATTGTTGATCACATGACAGTGAGATGGATGTGTGTGGGGAACAGGCGGGGGGGTGTGTGTGTGTGTGTGTGTGTGTGTGTGTGTGTGTGTGTGTGTGTGTGTGTGTGTGTGTGTGTGTGTGTGTGTGTGTGTGTTTGCATTTCCACGCGTCTGTGATTAAAAGCACCTTTAGAATGAAACTTAACCAAATATTAGTGGCAGATTGATTCATGTTTTATTAATCAGCAGGATAAATAAAATACTGTTAATAGATAAATATGCAGCTTCCACAAAGTCCTGAAGAGAGCAGGTCATCACTCTTGTACACCAGAGGGCAGCAGATAACTGCATGTCAGTTTGAGAAACAGCTTCACTGTACACATTGTATTTGTTGTTGCTAGTACTTCTACTTCTGCCAGTACTTCAACTGCAGCAAGTGCAACGAGTTAAGCTACTACTATCATTACTGCTGCTACTACTGTTGTCCTGCTTATTGCTATCTTATATCATATATATATATAATAAAATGCAGAAAAAACAATAATATTCACAACAATAATATTGATATATTCCATCCTGCTAATTCAAACCTTCGTTGTCAATCATTGTTGCTAACTGTTTCTCTATTGACAAAGCACTATAGATACCATATATACAGAAAAATACAATAATCCTGTTCACCAGATACACTATTTACAAGAGAAATATTAACCATGAATACAGAATATAGGACTATATTACTATAGTCCTATATTCTGTCTGCACCTCGCTGTGTGTGCGTCCTCAAAAGAAAGGAAAGAAGAACAAGCTTAAGTACATGAGTTGAGTGTGTGTGAAGGGAAACTTGCTTGGCTTGACTTGCTTGAGGAAGGTCAAAGGTCAGGAGGACTTTCAGGGTGGTAAAGATTCATTGTTTCGCTCAAGGACGCTTTAGAGAGGCCGAAGCTTGTCGACACAGATTGTAAACAAACCAGTAAACGAAGCCACAGTACAGACTTGATACTCACAGCCTGCTGCACTAAAGCCTAACCAACTGACTGACAGACTGTAAAGAGAGTCCAACATGTCTATATAAACGAAGTGGAACAGAAAGTACAATATTTCCCTCTGAAATGTATTGGAGTTGAAGTATAAAGCAGCATCAAATGGAAATACTGAAGTAAAGTGCAAGTATATCAAAATTGTAAATAGGAGCAGTATTGGAGTAAATGTATTTTATTACTTTCTAGTATTGTGGTTTAATCAGAGCTCTTTAAAACAGCTTCCTGCTGCGGGCTGATGAGAGCTTTGGAAAATAACCAAAACAGCAAAGTTGCAGCTGTAAAACCAGTCAACCTCCAAGTCTCCATGCTGTAGCGTCTTAAACTTGCATTTCCTCTACTGGCCAGCAGAGAGCGACTCCTCTGGTTTAAAAAAAAATATATATTTTCTCTCTTGATTTATTCCCTCAGTAAACATTGTAAACATGAATTTATGGTTTCAATCTCTACTTTCAAGTCTTCTTCAATACAGCATGATGTTCATTTAGTAAATTATGCTCCATAAAGCAAAGTATGCTTTAGGGCGGGGCTTACTGTGATTGACAGGTTGCTACCACAGCGTTGTAGAGCTGTCTGTCCTTTCACAGTGTGCTTTCACTTCATGAAAGTTAATTGCAACATTTTTCATCGCCTAAAAATGTCTTAGCCACCCTCTCATGTCACTTTTGGTTGCAAAAAGCTAAGATGGCAACATCCAAATATCAGGACTCGAGGACTAAAAATAGCAATCCACAAGCTCAATGTGTGACGTCACGGTGACCACAGGTCCACTTCTTATATAAAGTTTTTGTGTAAAACCGAAACAATGAGCTGAAAGATGCTAAAACGCTCCGTAGAGATGAAGGGAACTGCAGAGTCGGGTGATTATTCTCTGTGGGTTCATCACTATGAGTGATTCCACACATTTATTAGTTTGGCCCATTGTTATCTGTCTTCATTTGCAGCCGGAGAAACCCCAAATAAATTCTTCTTCTTGATGATCCCAAAAGGTTCTTGTAGTTTCCCCACACAGTCCCACGGGCTGACTCTGCATACATTACCCAGTCAGCGTCTCTCCACACGGTGTTGCTCAGAGGACGAGAGCGCTGAGCCTCAGTGGAGCTTTGCAGAGAGCAGCTTTTTTGCTCCGGCACTCCAAAAAAAACCAAATGTCTTGACTGTCAACAACCTCTCCCCAGCGCACGATCTCAGTTAACCCCCCGTGGATCAGCAGCTACTACTCTCCATTTAACTCCCACACACACGCCGACATACACACATATGCATATAAACACACTCACAGTGCAGTTTCACTTCTCATTTTCTCACATTATGGAGAATTCCCTCCAGACACGGGCGTATAAAACATCCGGGGAGTTGAATGTATGCATGGGCTGTAATTGGCGGATTATGAATTCCTACACACTGTGGCACTGTTGACTTTTTCAATCTCTGATCCCCGAGTGTATTCGTTTCAAAGGCCCCTATTTGTAGCCTTTTGGTGAAAAAAGAAAAAAACACAGTTTAATGTGAGTCCTGCAGCCCCAGTCTGCTGAAATACACACACAGTATAATTGGGTCCTTTTACACAGCGATAAATTATGCATGAACTTAATGGTCGGGGTTTTGTGGCCCCTGCTGATATGGAAACTGCAAAGGTTTGAAAAGGTCTGTGGGGAATCAACAGAAGAAATGTAAAATATATATACTAAAGGTCTGCATATTTATTAAGATCATATGTGGGGTTTTTTTTTACTGCACCCTCATGATCGTTGTAGATTTAAAAGAAAAAAAAGCAAGGTGACATTTTCCTTTCTCACTTTCATGTGTCAGCTCTAAACGTTGAAGTGTTCCTGCACATGTGATTCATTTTTACACATTTCCTGCACTCGGCAAATGAAGCCATGCTGTTTGTGATTAGAGCCGACATAGTTTCTGTCAGATTCGTTACGATAAGAATAAAACTGTAGCGCCGTAGAGCCAGACGGCGGTTACAGAGCAGAGTTAGCAGGTCAAATCATTATTAAAAAGGACACTTAGTTGTCTGTAAGACTTGGGAACAAACATCCTCCCCGACATGCAGACACATGCACACGTTTTAAATGCAGCTTGTAATCCACAGGCTGGGTGGAGAAACAACCACCAGCTAACTGTCGGCTGTGACAAGTTTTTCTACTTTCCCAGCCACGTTGGCAGGAAACCAGCAATTATTTAGACTTTTTTTTTTGCTTGTAAAAATTCATATCTGGCCTCTTAAAAGGGTGAAACTGCATTTTTGGATTACGAGCTGAGGCTGATGGGAGAAAAGTCTGATCACAGGTCCAGTTTTTAAGGCTCTAACTTAGGTTTCTTTTGGAAAAGTCGTAAAGACACTTGCAGCTCTTTGATACTTCATCATAATTCTTTATTCTGTCATCGGTCCAAAGCGTTTTACGTTACACCATGTGCTAACATTTTAATTATGGGAGGCAGTAGGAGTGTCTTCTTTGAGGAAAGTGCAGACTAAACTGAGCCAAATCCTCATAAACAGTGTTGAGAAAGAGGCAGGTTCACTACAGCTGATTCAAACAGCTTAAAAAGTTGTTATGGAGGATTTATTTTTAATGCATAAATACACGAGTAAACAAACAAATGCAAATCCTTAATCTGCAAATAATTGTGTTGGGGAACATCCAGAGTCTTTCAATATTGGAATTTCTCTATTTCTTTTTGTGCCAGAGACAAATTACAGTAAACTGGTTTATATTTAAGAATCATACTGGGCTTGAACAAACACGGGATAAGGATTAATGTCTGAAAAGGAGTCTTTGTTCCCACCGCATCAACGTTTAAAATCCTTAAATTCAATAACACACTTTCTTTAAGCGCTATTGTTTTTAAATTTCACTTTATTTACAAAACTCTATTTGGAAAGTGTGTTACATTTCATAAGGAGAGATACATGGCTTCCAGAGTAATCTCATAAAACCTGTGAGCTGCACTAAACCTAGTCGAATATTTTCATATTTACAATGAATCATATGTCTGTGTTTAATGTGAACAGTTTCTCATAGTGACTCAGCAGTTCCTCTGAGCTCTACAGAGCAATTCAGCATCTTTTACCTCATTTTAAATGTTTGGTTCGGTTTTTCCAGACAAAATGAAACATAATGTACACCACCTGTCTAGAAACAAACGGCAGACAGTAAAAGTTATATGCCAAATATATAATATCGGTTCATTTAAGAGCTAAAAGACACATTTCATTCTCCATTGTTCCATGGAGAACAAAACAGAGTTAAAAGAGTGAATATTGGACTTAACGCAATAAACTACAAATGAATGCTCATGTTGCTCCACGTGTTGGATGTGTATGGATATCAATCTCAGCTGACTGAGGGGACCAAATGATTTAGAATTACATTACATTACATTACAGTCATTTAGCAGACGCTTTTATCCAAAGCGACTTACAATCAGTAGTATATTACATATCATTCACCCATTCACACACTGATGACAGGCTACCATGCAAGGTGCCACCATCAGACTCTAACTAACATTCATGCAACATCCAGTCCACACCGATGGCAAGCCTTCAGGAGCAACTTGGGGTTAAGTGTCTTGCCCAAGGACACATCGACTGCCGAAGCCGGGTATCGAACCACCGACCCTCTGATTGGAGAACTACCTTGCTCTCCACTAGAGAAGAGAAGAAATGATTATTGACATGCACTTTATTAAAAGTAAAGGTCCTGCAATAAAATCTTAAGTTATATGAGGCTGCTTTTATACGTCCTGCCCCACCGGTTAGGACTTGAACACCTTTAACAGTCAGTGTGTTACCGGCTGCACTGTGCCAGCCTCAGAGTGTTACCGTACTCCCCCCCTCTCTCTCTTTTAACTGGGTGAATGTGGGGAATGTCGTTACAGACGAGCTTGTCACTGCTCCGGATTTAGAGTTAAACCTATTACACATGAGGTCATGTGAAGTCCTCACGTTTATCCGGATCTTCTCGACCAAAGACGCAGAGACTGAGACAGATAAAAAAAGTCTGCATGGTGACTGCAGCTAAAATAAAGAAACAACGTTGGACCAACAGGGAAAATATTATAGAAAGGAGGGAAATGGGTACAAACAAAGTGGCGTAACACAGGTTTATCATCAACCACCTCCAGTGTTTTCTTCACATGGCCTATTCTTGTTTTTGTTTCATTTAGAGCGGTCATGTGGGTTACTGGACTGTGAAGTGTGACGTTTACATGATTTGGATTGACCACACACACACTCACACACACACTATCCTCACAGACGTCTTTGTCTGGAAGCTTCAAATGTAGAAAAAGATTAAAGCGACACTTTGGTCGGGAAGAATTTTAATAACTTTGGTAAAAGGTTTCCCTCTAGCGCCACCATCAGGTCAACACATTGATTCTTCCAATACTTTGATATATGGCCAGATATCTGCAAAAGTAATGACATTCCCATCAGCCTCAACTGTACTTTGCGTTTATATTTTATGTGCATTTAGAAGTATTGCATCAGAAAAGCTGTATGGCAAAAATTTGTTAAAACTTCCTCAATTGCCCAGAAAGTTTTCACCCTCGCTTGAGGTTGTGTTACCACTTTGCCTCAATTTCTGAATATTGATGGGTTCAGTCGTAGCTCTGTTTGTTGGGAAGACGCCTATACACGTATAAGAAAACATTTTGAATACAAAATATACATATCTATACAATTCCACTACTTAAGAAAATATGTCATTTCAACTTTCCCACCAGATAATGAAGGATTTACAGCAATGATTCTATACCGTCAACATACTGCACCAAAAAGTACATTCTTCTTAGAAAATGATATAAAAATGTACCAGTAGTTTGCCTTTTTATTTTCTATTTTCATTATTACTGTTAACACAATGCAATATCCGATATAGAGTTTCAAATTCTTAATGCGCAGCGTCTTGTTGACCCAGAAATAGCTGTTATCATCCGTCTAACTACCCAGGAAGGAAAACAAGTGGTGCTTGCAGTTTTGGGTCAGATATTTTTACAAACCCCTTGGACGACTTATCTTTTTTTATTTATTTTTAGTTTCTGAATGAATTTGCAAATAAGCTTGTTAACTAAGGTAACAAAAACAATGCTGTCTGGAGAGAAAATAGCAACTGAACTACTTTTCAAACTGACCCTCTACCACAGCACTGCTACTGGTTTAAAAATACATAAATTGCTGTCATTACGCTGTCGCATGATGATGTGTAATGATGCTCAATGACTGTTTTGGCGAGTGAGACAATAGCAGTGTTTAAAACGTATATTTAGAGGTGATGCTGGGTTTTCTCAGCCAGCGGATTCAGGAAAGGTTTGCTGACGATGCGATCTCTATTTCACCAACAGCAGACCATTAAACACCATTAACAGCAAAAAAGCAGTTTGCCAAATCCTCAGGCTACTTCATGTAGAGTCACAAGGCCATTTCTAAGAATATGTGCACTTGAGGCCTATTTTAGACTAATAACAGGTCATATTGTACGCATGAAAAATGTAGATAAAGATCTACGTGGAAGCTTTGAAGCTTTGTGCTCTAAACCATTTAACAGGTAATGGGTTGGTATCGACTAACGGACTGGTAATGTACATACAATAATTATCCTTGTTTGGATCACTTTTGTTGCTTGTCATCCCCTTTCTCTTATATAAACACAAAAAGTATTCTACTCTTTTATATATGTGTAGGTCTTGTTTCAAAACTTGTTTTTCAGTGTTCAAGTGGATTACACGTATAATGAAGTGAAAACAAAATTGTCAATTGAGTCTCATAATGAGCCTGATCAATTATATTACAAGGAAAATAAGTTTATTACAAAAAAAATCAAGATAATATCTCATTGTGAAGCATTTCTTTTATAAAAAAAGAGAATATTTAAAGGAAATAGAACATATTCCTAACAACAGCAGTCTGGTTATTTAGTTTTACTCTCTCTCAGTTTACATCCATGTTTCAGTACCCTCCTCATTCATTTGTGGTCACAACCCTGAGGACAAAAACAATGAACATACATAATGCATTTTCCAATTTTGACAAACCCGCAACTTGCGACAGGCCGGCAGACAAACACAGCTCTAATGATTGTTGTTGCTTGACTTCGCAGCCCATAATTTGGGGTTTAGAGTTACACTTTTGTCCCCGGCGGAGTGAGCTCACAGCACCTGCCGGGGAGAGCATCAACAAACTGTGGTGCAGGAAGTGCTTTATATAATGAGCCCGCTGGCTTTTGTTAGTGTGTTTGCTCAGCGACATCATGGTGGGTTATCAAGTGAGTAATGGAGGTTTGTTTGTTGAGAGGGTGGACCGAGCACGTCAGCAGAAAGGAAGAAAGAAAGGAAGGCTTGGCTTCATGTTTATCAGCATTCTTACTCTCACACGGATCCATGGATGGCTGGTCGGTGCATCACTTTGGTCGGGACTGAAATATCTAAACAGCTATTTGATTTACATGACATTTTGTACAGTCATTCATGGTAAACAGAGGATGAACCCTAATTACTTTTGTTACACATGGGTGTTGTGTTGGGTGACACGTGTGGCTTTAATGAAATATCTCAGCAACTCATAGATGTATCACCATGACATGTTTTTCAAAGTCATTCATAGTCACAAGAAGAAGAATTACACTGATTTGGTGATACCATGACTCACCATGAGGTTTACATGTGTGGTTTTAAATGACATATCTCAACAATTCTAATACATTTGGTAATCCCCTGACGTTTTCTGTAGCGCCACCTGCAGGTCTGCAAGTTTTTATAGATTTTTGACATTCAAGGTGGCCAGAGGATGAAGTCTACTGATTTTGCTAATCCTTTTACGTTTCCTCTAGCGCCATGAGGTTGAAAAGGTTTAGGGTGAAATGTCTCAAGTGGATGAATTGACATGAAATTTGGTTCACACATTCAAGTTTCCATCATGACTGAATTTCAATACATTAATCTGTCCAGTACTTGGTTTATGAGCAAATATCTGCAAAACAGCCTCAGCTGTAGTTTCTGTTTAGTGCTAATTATCAAATGTTGTGAGTATTTAGATGTTTTACTCCAAAAGTATGACCATCAAAATATACTTAAATTACAAAAAATCAAAGTACTCATAAATCAGAATGGCACAGTTCAGAATCATATCATTTGACTGTTGGATTATGATTATTAATAGTACATCGTAATTGATTTATGGATTATATATTGTATTAATATTGTGAATCTGCAAAGTGACTAGCCACGAAGCCATAAAATGTATTTTTGCCTATATTCATTCGCCTAGTAAAGTATTACAAACTGGAATGGAAAGTACCTAAAAATGTTTTACTTAAGTACTAACTAAGATGGTGAAGATGGTAAACATTATACCTGCTGAACATCAGCATGTTAGCACTGCCACTGTGAGCATGCTGACATTAGCATTTAGCAATTAGAACGGCCTCACAGGGCTGCACGGATGTAGACTCTTCTTTAAATTCAGAAAAAACAAAAAGTAATGAAAGTCTAACGTCTAGCGCTCTCTTCTTAGTGGGAGACTCCTCAAAGATAGTTTCTCATTACTCTTAACTGATGTATTCAGTGGTCCCTAAATACCCATCAAACTGTCTGATTGAACAGGAAATGAATACAGTCCGACCTGCCATGTTGTGCTTGAATAATTCAGGCTTTCATTTGGGGAGACCACTTGCAATCAATCAGTAAAGCAGGAGGGAAGGGACATCCTTATTATGAAATGCAAATTCTTGAAACTTCATTTGATTCGACTGTAGCGTGTGTGTGCATGTGTGTGTGTGTGTGTGAATGCTAACTGAGAACCCCAACCTTCTAAAACAGAGTCGCTATGATTGAAATGTCTTCCCATCCTTATCAAAACTGGGATGCCACTATATAATCATGTAACCCCATTGTGTTTCCTGGTCAGCGAGCATACCAACAGAAAGGGAGAGTGGATTTCCCTCCTCTCTCGCCTCATTAGGATGCAACTGGGGCTGAGGTCTCTGATGGATGTGAAGGCCTTTTGTTTGTGTCTGAGTTGGAGGAGGACCCATTTGTCCCGCTGTCTCAACAGGGACACGGGAGTTTAATAGCTGGAGGTTGACCCAGTTGCTTCGTCTAGCCTGCGTTTGTCTCTGAGAGCCGACTGAGAGTGTGGGGAGAAAGAAAAGGCGGGGGAGGAATTGGGGGTATGGCCCTCTCCCCTGCTGAGCGATGGGACAGCTGAGGGCAACTGCATGGCAGCAAAACAAACGCCGCATATTCTCGCTGCAGAAATAGAACAGCAGCATCCACGAAGGCATGTGGAGCAACTGATGCTAACAGGCGGGATGCTGCTGCAACTCTGCTCACTTTACAGGCAATGGGGAATGTAAAAGAGTCATACAAGAAAACACTTTCAAGAATAACTCTTCGTCATTCTGTATCTTGACAATGAATAGTCTGTGACATCCACTAGCAGGAAAAGCAACGAAACAATTGGCTAAAAAGTTACATTAATCAACCAACTCCGCAGCTCTACTGGGCTTTTTAGCCACTTTCAGCTCATTGTTTCGGTGTCACAGCACATTTAGTGTTTTCATTCAGTCTCATTACTCTCATCATCCGCCTTTTTTAGTCGTAGCAGGCAACTTTTTTCTGCAGACATGCACTGATAAAGTTAAATAAACTAAACTTTACTAAAGAGACAACATTAGTGACTAGCTTGTGGACAAAGTGGAACGTAAAGAGCCCCAAAAACACAGATTTCTGTGCAGCTAACAAGTGCATTTTTTTCACCTACGTTTTTTGCCAATGCAGAGATCAGTGACATCTTTGTAATCTTTTTTTATCTTGTATTATTGTTGGGTATTTTATTCCAATTTATTTTTGTATTATTTAAATTTTCAGATTTTTTTGCCTTATTGCAGTGCTGAGATGTTTTAACCCTGGTTCGACCATGTAAAGTACTTTGTTTTGAAAAGTGCTGTTTGAATAAAGTTTTTGTTGATCATTTCTTCAGCTGGGGGAAACGGCAATGTTCACAACAACAGACCATTTTTGATCCAGTCAAGTGGAACGTAAAGAGCCCCAAAAACACAGATTTCTGTGCAGCTAACAAGAGGAAAATATATGTATACTATGTCACTTCAGGGTCTCTGAGGGGAAAATGAATCTTATGTTTATTGATAATAACTTGTGCAGATGTGTGCACATAATAATTCACCGTTGGACTTTGGGGACTCTGTACAAACCAAAACAGAGCTAAAAGGAGAGTTAATACATTAATCATCTTGCCCGAAACACAAATAAATGCTAATGTGAATATATTCCTCATCTGCTGGATGTGTAAGTGCTTGCTGTTTGTTAACATGCTACCCATAGCAACTTTGTAATGTGTAAGGCTGTAAATTGATGAATACAATAAATCATACCTTGTTAAAAGTCATTCAGAACTTTATGTAAAACTATTAGCAGCCAAATGTGCTAATGTGTTAGGAAAGTAAATGATTGTAGAGAATGGTACCATTAAAGGTCCACTGTGCTGGGTTTAGGGGGATCTATCGGCAGAAATGAAATACTATTTTCATAACTATGTTTTCATAGAACAGACAAACCAAACACTGGCTTTATAGAGCCTTTAATGTTTTGTATGTTATACTTAAAGGCCACCGTAGTTCTCCGACAAGCTTAGTATAGGAGGGTTAGTCAGTTGGTTGCAATCTGCAACCTAACAGCTGCGCCACTAAATCCTACAGTATGGACCTTTAAGCTTAATCCCCAATTTTTTATATTGTTATGCTTTTTCTACAGGCTGACAAAAGGCATGGGGCATCCTCTCCTTTAAAAAAACTCAATATAAATACTGAACTGTACTGTCATAACCCGAAACCTTAACATTTTGCCGATTATTATATAAGAACTGTGACTTTAATCATGTTTAATGTAAAAAAAAAAATGATAATAATAACTCACTAACTATTACAAAGGCATAGTGAACAAAAAGTAGAAAGGCTCCCACCGTTGAAATATCTACTTTAAATCTGCTGTTGAGTAAATGCACTTAACTTCCAAGCACTGGCGAAATCTCGAAATGTGGTTTATATAAACATAAAAGGAATCTTCAGGAAGTAATATGTTTATATCCTGGAGACATTTACAGTCTTTATTACATTTGAGCTCTGTGTTTCACAACCTATTCCTCTCTTCTGAGCTGCTGGTAATGACTGAATTTCCTCCTGGGGGACTTCAGTTTTTTCATCATATTTCAGGTTATCATGTCGGTCCACAAGTTGTCCTCGGGGGAGTTTTAGCAAAACGTGCTGTCAGCTCGAGAATGTAGTTGTCAAATAAGGCTTCACTCTGAATTTAAAATAGCCTTATCGGCTCCAGCACTCAGAGCAACGCCAACGTGCACCGAGACAAAAGGAATCAAAACAGAGGAGATTTGTTTTTGTCAGCATTCCCAGATTGGGTTTTAAAGAGCAGGCAAAACAGAGAAAGCCCTAAAAATGTCACATTCTGTGTCATGCCTCAACATGTTGCGTGAAATTATCTTAGCAGCACCATTGAGTTGAGGCCTTTTTCTAAAAAAGAAAATCGCTGACATGCAGGTGTTGACAATAGCTGATGAGGGATTGTTTTTCTCTGCGAGGTTTTCCTTCCCGGAGCTGCTGGTGCCCACGTGTTTGTCCGTCAGACAGCGTGCAGGGCCTGCAGCAAACACTTCCTGCAGGCCGAGGATACACCTGCTCTGTGGAACAGGTCGTCACGAGCCAAACCTGTACGTCACGGCCGTTCCCTTTGGGAGGGGGGGGGGTATTGTGTTTATAGCTGCTGAACTAGTAGAACGATATCCAGACGTCAAGAAACATGGCCGCAGGCTGCTCTGTTATGTTGCAATGTTTGTTGTTCCCTCTCTGTGTTCATGAGGCGCAGGTCACTGAGAACTTATGACATGCTTCCCTCTCTTTCATAAGACTCATAAGAGGTCTTTATTCTAAAATATATAATCAGTGCTCTTTTTACTTTCTTCTTCTTTCTTTTATTTTCGAAGATCATGCACAGATTTTATGCAATTTATTTTCCCCGTTGAATTCAGATTTGCTGAATATGGCAAAATATGTCAGTGAATGCAAGCAGCTGGCTCTAAACCATTCAAACAGTTTAACAGTAAAAGTTAAATGTGCAAGTTTAAAGCGCTGGTATGATTCATATATAGACACATTTCCAGATTTTTGCTATAAATTATAAGAGACGTAATACAGGAAGAGGGCACTGCATCTTTCTCTAACATAACCTGATGATCAGACTGAGCTGTCACTTGTTGTTCATTCATCCCAGTGTTGTCATCACGTTTGCCACTTCTCATTTGGAGGGAGGTTATTTTTGTTTGGTCCTAACCAGTCACTATAGCGAGTGACATATCCGTCCTGCCGATACCAAATTAAGTTCAAAACGGAAATTGCTTTAGCTGCTGCTAAAAAAAGGGTAACTTAATGTTGTTCACATTGAACAAAGACAACTCAATTTAACAGTTGGGACTTGTAAATGTCCCCGCTGTGGGACTAATAAAGGATTATCTTATCTTATAAACAACTTCTACAGCTGCATTTTTTTCACCTACGTTTTTTGCCAATGCAGAGATCAGTGACATCTTTGTAATCTTTTTTTATCTTGTATTATTGTTGGGTATTTTATTCCAATTTATTTTTGTATTATTTAAATTTTCAGATTGTTTTGCCTCATTGCAGTGCTGAGATGTTTTAACCCTGGTTCGACCATGTAAAGTACTTTGTTTTGAAAAGTGCTGTTTGAATAAAGTTTTGGTTGATCATTTCTTCAGCTGGGGGAAACGGCAATGTTCACAACAACAGACCATTTTTGATCCAGTCAGGCATGGTCTATGTTAAAATAACAGCACTGTAAATTAGCAAAACATATCTGCAATCCATCTTCAGCACTGAACAGGCTTCTTTTTCCTCCTCTTCTGGTTCAACTTCCTGTTTCTGCGTCATTCACTTTTCCTTCCATTCAAGTTATTCCAAAGTCAATATGCATGACATACGCTGAAAACACAGCTGGAGGGAAGAAAAAACATCCCCTTAAATCCCCAGAGTGAACTTCCTGAAGCATTTTTGACAAGTAGATAAAAAGCTTTGGACTCGTGCCATTAAAAAGAATAGATTTTCAAAAATAAAGGGTTGAATAGCTTCGGATGCTCGGTTTAATCAGCGTAGTGCATTTTGGGGGGGGCGCCACTGACTTGCACTGATTGTCCCTAATGCTGCACAGGGCATCATCTGTCTCCAGGTGGAGGTGGACACTGGCTACTTTTGAAGTCTCTGCTTTCAGTCGTCTCTGTGTCTCTGAACTCGGGGGCCCCGTTGCAGCATATCAAACGCTGCCCAGAGACAAAGCTACTTTGTGGTATTTTTTTTTTTTCATGGCTGCAAAGAGAGATTGCTAATGAGGCTCCAGACTCTGGGCTCAGATCTGGCTTTGGGACTCTTGTCTCAGGTTTCAGCTCACATTGCAAAAAAAAAGAGAAGACTTTATCAGTCTGCTCTGGTTTCTGCATCTCAAGTAGAGCTCAAAGGGATTTTAAAACCCCTTTTTTCGGTGGTTTAAGGTTTCTCAGAATATATTTAAAGAGACATCAGTGTTGACTTTGATCTGCCTTGAAATCGTTAGCTTTAAAAAGATGACTTTATAAACTTTAGTTTAGATGTTAATCATTTTTTTTACTGACGTGTTGGAGAAGGGATGTTCATTTTTATGCTGTGAGTCAAGTTTTTGGTGCTGAATATTGATGAGGCTTTAATTAGTTATAATGCTTGTCTTTTATTTATTAATGATGGCTGCTGGTGTTTCGTTTTCCATATTGTATTGTTTTTCAGAATAAAATACATTACTATTAATTCGTATTACCATAAACTATCATCATGATTAATGTAAATGTAGATTTGTGGATGTAAATTTAAACATGTTTGCTCGATGAATTTGAATGTGGAAACAAAAACAAAAAAATCTGAGTAATCTGTTCACCAACAAAGGGAGACATTGTTTCCAACAGAGAACAAAACAAAGGATTCAATCTGGGAGGAAATATGTCTGACTGTCTAAATGCAGTCGGAGGTGAAAAGCTGGTTTGCAGAGTTTGCTTTAAGTTGACCTCTATCCAACAGTCAGAGCTCATGACAAGAGCTGAGCATGATAATGTGAATACCTGAGCGATGAAACACCATCAATACAACGCTGCAGTCAATACTAGCTTTGTTATATTCAAACTGTAGATTTAACTCCGTGGAAACGATCTAAACTAAAGTGAACATAATAAGATTCTCAAAGGTCAAAAAGGTCCAAACGTCAAATTGGAAAAACTCAGGAGTTGATTTGCAGAAACGAAAAGAGTCGTTTATTGAATCTCCAGTTCTTATAATTCAGTTCCAAGTTTGGACCAGTAAAGGTTCTTGAAGCCTGGTTTCCTAAAAAATACTTCTCAACAATGAAACTGTCTGGTCATTTACGATTCGAGGGAAACGTGTTTTCTTGCGGTTTATTTTTTGATGTGTCACAAATACTTATGGCATCATAATCTACAGATGTCCATGTAGGGCAGAGATTCGAGCGGATCGATGGGTCAACACAGGACTTTAACTCAGGAGACCCTGTTTGTGTTCCGCGCGAAAAGCAAATTGCAAACGTGAAGTATAGCATTTTGTTTTGTGTCAATCTACGATGTTAATCACATGTTTAGAACTGCGACTGAGAACATCATTTTGATACCTAACCCTATGGCTGATAACATCAATCACCATTTTAATCAATTGTCATCAGGCAAGTATTTCCGTTAGCTCCATAAGGTCATCAAAAACTCTGTAAGTGAACTCATTATGGTAGTCGATACCAAATAGAGAAGGTGACGTATCCATGTGGATCACTCTGTTGTATGAAGGACTGAGCTAATTACATGTGGAGGGTAATGAAAGAGTACTCTACTGAAACTGTCTTTTCTGAGGAGATCAGATGAACGTTTCGAGGAAGACCCTTCAGCTAAGCAACAGACTCACTGAGTGTTCACAGCTTAATGGAGAAGGCTTTACTGCAACACCCTAGAAAAGAAAACTCAAATCATCTGTCGTATTAACTAATGATATTAAATGACTCCAGTGTGAGAGCACATCATACTATATTCATCATACTCGTAGAAGGTATTCCTAAAAGGCCTTTATGCATGTTCGGATTGTATTAACTTCAGGCAGCGAAATTAATCCCAAAATCGGACATGCAAGGTTTAACTGAGAGTCACACGGACAAAAGAGCACTGTGGGAGAGAAAGTGATAAGAGGCTTAACGCTGGCTCGGTTACACTGTCGGCTAATGTACAGTGAATTTACTGCCATGTGAGACAGACTAGAGACAAGGGAGGAGCTACAGGCAGCACTGTCTGTACTTTAACCTGATAGCAATCAGTTGTTGTGGATTGTTCCAGAGCAAAGCTATCTAAAATCAGAACTACTATATGCACTTGGTCTCTACTTTATTAAGAAAATCAGATGGTATTCTTTTCAAAACTGGAAAAATGTTCTATTCCAACAATGTCTCGACAGCATACCTCCACTCTAACAACTGTTGTGTGATGGACCAGCATTGCTCATGAGCTTCTTTTTATTATCTATTTAGGCTACTATATATTTGTTTTACATCGTTTTTTCCACCATGAGCACCAAACAGAGGACGTCTGCTTCATACGTCGCATTGAAGCAGCAACATTCAGCGCTCGCCCGAACGATCTGCTCCAACAAATGGGCGTTCCGGTCTCTGTTATGATAGTGTCTGTGTGAAATACAAAGTTAAGGACCAACAGACGAGGTCAAAACAAACCTCTGTTTGCTACAGTGACGTCACCAGAGCTTTTCTGAATGGTTCAGAGTTTTATCAACTTGAAGCCTTCTGAGCATCAGCTGGCTGTCAGGAAAAGGCGCTTTCTGCTCACAGGTGCCCGAAGTGAAAACCCTCCAACAATGGCTACATTAGCAACAGCTCCATCCCCGTTGTGTTTTTGGAAATAGATGCATCAGACAAGTCAAAGCTTGTAGGGAGTGACTGATTCAAACCATAAATCTATGTGATCTTCATAGAACATGATTAGATTAGAATGTAAACCCGTCCATGTCATTATTAGACGCAACGCAATGGAGGTATGTATAATTAAGAGCAGAAAAATGTGCTCGTGGCAGGCAGGAGGGAGGGATGATGGATGGGGCAAACTCAGGGCTGGCTTATCATCAGTGTACTTATCTTAACTTAAATTTTACTTGCTGAGAGTTGTAAGTAGCCACAGTAATAGTTACTAAGAATTTATGGATCCACAAATAGCTTGTGCAACCCAGAAAAGTCCTGTTGCAGAGGTGCACCACATGTGCTGGGGGAGCCTGACTTTAATTTATTTTTGATTTATGGCTCTGAGGGCTGGGGGGGGGGGGGCGTAACCAAGTCCACCCCTGCACCCCCTTTCCCTTCCCCCCTCCCTCCAAAGGTTTTTACACCGTGGAGGAGTTGGGAGTCTGGTTCTCATAGAAAAAAGCTGCAACCCTGATTGTTCCGCTCTCAGCCTCTGACACAGCAGCAGGAGGCCGTTGATCAGATCGGCGATGAACTCAAACGTTGACTTTTTGCTTTTTTTTTTTTTTTTTTTTTTTTTAAAGATAATGACCGTAATCTTGGCCAGAAGTTCTGACACCCCCGCGGGTGACAAGAGGTGCAGCCTCTCCACCTCTCAGAGGTGAGACAAGAACCCCCCCCCCCAGGGCACCCTGGAGACCACGATGCAGATAAGAAGGCATGCCTGCACACACACCCAGACAATCAATCCTCCCTTATCTGCAACTTCTGCTCCGCTGTGGGGGCAGAGGGGTCCAGCGCACCGACCTTTAAAATATCTCTAATCAGGGTAACCAGGCAGAAAACTCCAGCTCCATAAAGCTACAGGCTCCTGCGGTGAAAGGCTAGCCGAGCTTTGCAGATTGGGAAGCTCCGACCAGCGAGTCTGGGGTGTTAATCATTGAGGAACATCAATATAAAAACCCCGCCCCCTTCCTCACCCCTGCTAAAAAAAAGGGCCCAGTTCATTATTCAGACGCTCCTTTCTTTGCAGTTAATGAACTCCTAGTTGAGACTGGTTAAATACCTCCGTCGGTGTTATTGCCAATATCAGGGGAGTCGTGCTGTTTGTACCAAGAGGAGGTCGGCGGCGCCTGGCTCCTTTACACCAGAAGAGAGGGAAAAAAACACACAACTCACTAGTTGAGACATCAACGCCTTTCATTCAGAGGTGGAGTAAAATGGTGTTGTTTTCCGGTTTTCACCGCAGATTAGATTACGGTACAGTGTGATTCCAATGAGGACTATTAGATTTTGAAGGTAACGTGAAGTGGGTCATTGAGAGAGGCTATATTTGGTTTCCCTGAAGGTTCAAGAGGAGAGGACGGGAAATCTCATCAAACACATAACATTAGAGTGAATGTTTAAATCCTGGTGCTGCTCATCACTTTAAAATTACACCTGAATTAGTTTGGGTGGTGAAAACGGATTAGTTCCTTTTACTCTACAGGGGTCAGTTTCATATGTTGTTTGTATGTTGTCCTGTGTCGCTCCCCCGTAAGGTTTTATTCCTTTTTTCTCCCCTCTAAAGGTTTTTTAAGGTGATTTTTTTCCCGTGCTGAAGGGAGGGTACCGAGACAGAGGATGTCGTGTGTACAGATTGTTAAGCCCTCTAAGGCAAATTTGTGATTTGTGATTTTGGGCTATACAAAATTGTATTTAATTGAATTAAGCTCCTCTTAAAGTGTTATTTTTGGAAGTTATCTAACAGCTTTTCTTTTTGACTTGAAAAAAAATGCAAACAGATTCATCAAGATTGTAAATCACAAGTTTGAAACTAGCTATTAGTTATTTAGTACTCAACACACAAACAAAAAAGAACATCTAAATGACTCAGGAGACACGGCCCATGCTATGTGCTAATAAAATGTATGAATCCCACGTTTGACCTCGGCTGCATTTCATTTCTCTCCCCCAACCTGACCGTACGCTATCTCATGAGGCGGACATGCAATTAAAATATCTAAAGAGAGAAGACATGTGTACGACCTCTGTGTGAACCCCTCGCAAAGACGTCTCTCTTCTGGTTTTGGGAATTCATTACAGGGCCGACACTGCTGAGAGGCGTTTAGGCGAATCACAGACAAGTATCTGATTTGAATTTAGATTTTCCGATTTTCACACAGAGGGCAGAGCGTCTAGACCAAACAACTGTCCTGTGTGTCTTCATTCACTCAAAGGCCTCTGACAAAGTGTATCATCCTGCAGCAGATGCACTGATGAACAGACCATAGTGACATTTCAACTTAAAATCTTGCAACGCAGTTTATTTAGAATCATTGGTTCTCCCACATTTGAACTGTAGATCTGATCAGGAGCATATGTGTGGTTTTTCTTCATTACTTTCAGTGTAAGTTGCATGTAAATAAGTCTATTTTTTTATTCCTTCTATACTCGTTTCTTTTCCTTCCTCCCTCCTCATCTGCTTTGATTTTTCAACTTAAATGCAATCTTAAAAAAATCTCTGTTACACTTATTTCCATTACGGCCTTTTATTTAATAAAACATTTGAGTATTATTGATTATGTTTTTTGCTGTGATTAAGAGTGATTTTTGTTGCAAATTGTGTTATTTTATTTTTTTTTACATAAAACTCCGCAAACGACATGCTATAACTTGCTGGTTGCACAAAGCTTCTGAATCAAGGATCCTAAACTATTTCGGGGCCCCTCATCTGTTGAATGATGCAACTCCACGGAGCCCACTGCCCGCTATGAATTCCCCCCCCCCCCACATCAGTCAGTGTGCGAACATAAAGCTTCAGAGGCCACAGAACTAAACCCGCCTTAATCCCTCATGCCCAAACAAGACCAAAGACAGATTTCACAGGCTTGTGCATCACAATACCCAGTCTGGAGGGGACACGGCTCTTTGTGGTCTGGACATGGGTGCGCTGTGGATGTAGAGGGGTGGGGGGGGTAGTAACTGCGTGGCCTTAGAGTTCAAGGTCAAAATGGTGTCGAGAATGAAAAATTTATTTGCCCATCATTTTGTGCACGCAGCCGCTCACATGCTGATTATTTATATCGCTCCAGCTGCCGACAGTCATATTCCTCTGAGGGGTGAAAGAGCAATCATCACCTCCACAATGAGGCTTTCACACAGGCAGAGCGGAGGAATGTCACCGCACGAGCACTGTCACAGGTCCATCGCAGGAAACACTGTCGCAGCACACAAGTGATAATAGTCTGAACATAACAACATTTATCTCTGCAGGGTGTCGGAGCAATTGATACCTTTTTTGGGGGTTTTGCTTGAAGGCCAAACGGTTTAGTTTATCAAATGTTGGTGTTTTGTTGCTACAATTTGTAATATTCAATAGTCCTGCAGACATTGTGTCACATTTTAAGCAGATTAGAGTTGACCCTGTCTTTTGTCATTTTGTTTTTGGGAATTTGTATTTGAAAGTGTATTAAAGTGCCAGTGCAACACTTTATCTTTAAAGCTGAATGTTTTCGGAATGACTTTTGCTACTCAAATCCAAAACCTTGTCAACAGAAACATAAACTTGGCATTGCAGACAAAATTAAGCATGACTGAGCAACTGTATGGCCCGTACAACCCAACAGTCTAACGGATAGCTTAATGAAATAAAAAAGTTGAATTTGACACCTGATGAGGGTCTATGATCGTAACATATTTCTAATAGAGAGACAAAGGATGAGGCAATGGGACCTTATTTCAGAAACAATATGTACAGTAGTCAACCACAAGAGATTCTGCCATAAATTATACATATGATGTCAAGTATAAGATGGTGAAAACACTTCATTAGAAAGACTGCACACCCAAAAGTTGCGTAAATAACGTCCCTCGCTGAAGTTCCGATGGCTCTATGAAGGCAAACCTGAATCATTGATCTGTTTTAACTGAATATTCTCTCATCTAACAACACAGAAACACATAACCAGTCAACACATTAGCATGTCATTCACGGCGTGACCCGTGCCGATAACGTTATCTTCACTTCGCCTGTCTCTCCTCCGCTCCGTGAGAGGAGAGACTAATAAGGTGGCAATATCTGGGGGTGTTTGAAATATAATTCTTGCTCCTTTCCCAAACTCTGTCTGCTGAGAGTAGTCTTGGAGGTAACGAGTTTGGGGAGACTTTCATAAAGCAGCGGAGCTAATCATTTAGCATGCGCTCTAATGCAGAAGAAACACTGGAGTCGTAGAACTGCAACTGATAGAAAAGTGCACTGAGGAAGGATAATAACGATGTCTCAGTGGAGACATTTTAATAGTTTACGATTTGACACAATCCTGAGCTTGAATGTTTCAAAATGATACCGTACTCATGAGTAAATGTACTTTGTAGTATAATTCCAGTACTAAAGTCTTTAATATAATCCTGCATAGCGTATTTGGTAAAGCAGATTAGTTAGTGTTCATAGAGGGAATAGATACTGTTGTTCACTTGAACATAAACTCCACTATTTGTCATATTTCTGATTTCCACGGCCAGAATATGAAGTCAGTGATTGAAAAAAAAAAGTCTTATCGCAGCACTAGAAGCTGATGGGGGATCAGTGGAAACAATCTAAAACAATCTAAACTAAAGTGAACATAATAAGATTCTCAAAGGTCAAAAAGGTCCAAACGTCAAATTGGAAAAACTCAGGAGTTGATTTGCAGAAACAAAAAGAGTCGTTTATTGAATCTCCAGTTCTTATAATTCAGTTCCAAGTTTGGACCAGTAAAGATTCTTGAAGCCTGGTTTCCTAAAAAATACTTCTCAACAATGAAACTGTCTGGTCATTTACGATTCGAGGGAAACGTGTTTTCTTGCGGTTTATTTTTTGATGTGTCACAAATACTTATGTCATCATAATCTACAGTGTTCAGGTGAGAAAAGAAAGAAACGTCTTTCTGTTTTTTGCCCGTGTTCGTGCCGCCACAGCTCGCTCTCTGTCTCCATGGATCCTGAGGGATTAATGAAACCAGCTTCTCTTCTCTGCACCAAAGAAAACAGGAGTGCACTTCTCTAGCTCCTCAAACAGCGTCTCCCTCCCTCCTCCCTCCTTCCTCCTCCGTCCCTTCCTCCCCTCCTCTCCCCTTGCAGGTGGCCCCGTTCGCCACTTTGAGCGATGCTGCAGGGCTACAGGGAGGAATTCACATGTAAATAGGCCACTCGCTCTCAATAGACTCGGGGAAGAAAGAAAAAAAAATGAATCCCGTCATGATAACCTTGCATAATAAACAGTGGAGGAGTATGCATATATTGCCATGTCCTCTTTTAAAGTACACAAAGGGATTAATCTCCAAACTCAGCAGAATAGGAGAACCCTCTGGAGGTGGATTCAGGGGAAAGTGAAGTCGTGCAACATTAATGTGTCATGGCCGTGCAGTAAAAAAAGGTTTATGGTATGTACTTTGAAATACACCTCCCTTTACACCAGAACATACCTTTAACGATTTATGAGAATTCTTTGTTTTCGTCTGAACATGCATGTGATTGTTAACAGTGTTGCCGAAGGGTTCAAGGTCAAGAAAAGCCATTAACGCATATAAACCCATATTCATAACCTCATGTTCACTTTCCTTTTTGTCTCATACTTATCTTAACCTCAGCACGGATCATTTAAATCTCACTTTAATGCACCTCATGGAGCGCCAGAGTCCCACCATCTTTTTATTGCTCAATGTCATTTCTCATTGTGATCCTTTAATGAAAAGAGAATTATTTATTTATCTACAGCTCAAGCTTTGACTTTGTGGCCATGACTCATGGGCTAGGTTGTTTTTGATCGCTAACACAAATGTATTGAAGTTACTGTGGCTATGGATAAGGTTCTGATGTTATGTAAATATATGTAGACCTTCATCATGCAGAAACATAGGTCTGGTCATGTGAGGAAAACAGCATTTTGATGCAAAAAACATACGTATTTTGACCAAAATTGTTTCAAAAACAGATTTGAATGCATTAGGAACACCACTGGAGAAACTACAGAGTGATATAGAACTTTAAAGAACAACAACAACAAAAATTGACCCGCCCTTTAAAAATAGAAGTCAACTACGATTCCCACGAAGCATTTCAGAAAGAGACATCAAAACAAACGACTTCAACGCCGCAACTGGAAGCTGAATGTGTGGGATTGTGTCAGTGTTAGTTGGATTCAAAAACTACGCCGAACACTTTCTGAATTTCCCGAATCTTGTTAGGCCACAGTGGCTGAGGCTCATGGGTATTGTAGTGTTTACATCCATCTTTCATATGGCAAACATAATTTAAGTTGTAAATAATTAAGACAAATAAAAATAACTTTAGTTTGGTTACGTTATCCGTGAGACTCATTGATAACTTGCGTGCATATGCAAATATGCTGAGTGTTTCTCATATTTGTTTCTCAGGGTGTGTCCGTGTTGACGATCACGGAGGATCATTAAAAGGTCATTAAAAAGAAAACGCTTGACATTGGAATTTATGGTGCGTGGAAATCCCTTTAGAACCAGCGACTCCTCTCCGATCCGTCACATTCTCCAGAGGAACGTCATATCTCCATGTGTTCTCGCCAAACACACCAGGTGGAACATTTTGTACAATATTCAGCTGTGTGCCGCCCAACCTGGGTAATAGCTGCCAAACTGGATCCTGCCTTAGGCGTATACTCTAGTACAGCACTCTGTCATAGAAGTAATGAGAAGGAATTCCTACATGGATGAGCAGCTCCAAATAAGACGTGGAGGACACCGCAGTGTGCTTTTTACTTCATGTTGACTGGGGCGCTTTCGTGCCAAGCGCCCCAATCCGAGGTTAATGGGTTAATGCATGGCCCCTGGACAAGAGATTTATTCCCCAGAATCCACCTTTCACTGGAGACTAGAACGAGGATAAAGGCTGAGACAGAGGGATCCTTTTCCTGCATGCAAGAAAAGTGACTATATGATCCAGTGAAGGGGGTTTTTGGTTGTTTGAGTCTCTCCTTATGGGTTTACACATATTAAACTGAGTCAGCAGAAAAACAGGCGACATGCTTTTTGATCTACAGAGCCAATAACCGACAGTAATCCCCCGGTGAGTGCCTCAGCACATCAAAAGAAATGGCCTGAAGTACAAACAAGGCGAAGCAGGAAAGGACATATTAATTGATTTACACACACACACACACACACACACACACACACAGAAAGCTGACGTGGCTTTCTGAGAAACAGGAAGTAGAATCAGGGAATGTGTGAATGTGCCTTTGCCCTTTTGAGTTTCCTTCCTTGGCAAACAAGTTCAGAAAGAGGCACCGCCACCCCCCAACACAAAAACATCAACTTTTAGACTAGACACTCTTGGTTCAAATATCCAGCCAGGACACTTTGGTGTCATCTTCCTCACTCTCTTGCCATAATTCATATCCCCCCCCACCTCCCCTCTCTGCTTTTAACTATCCGATGGCGTCTTTAAAAGCCATAAAATACTCAGTTTAACTCTGCGGCCGCTCGAAAGTCATACAAACGTGTGAAAATGAATGCTACGGACGTGTATTTTCTATCTTCAAACGCGATAGTCCCCCTGAGACCCAGCATCAAAACCCCCCACATACGAAGGTCACAGTAATCACATCTAACTGGAGCAGATATTTATACGGTTTGGACGATTTCAGCCTGCGAGCGGCGCAAATCTGCATCACAGAGTTATTTCAGAGAGCCAGCTGCCGCACTGGGCCTGTCGGGGCTTTACAGTCATTAATTGTTTCAAAGGAATGGGATGACAAATGGTGTTAATGCACTGGGCTGCATATCCACCCAGCTCAGTCCAGAAATACTCCCGTAATGCCCCTCGGTTTCACAGCCTTCTGCCCGAGCCTGTTGCGCTGGATCCGGCCTCCAGACTGCCCTGACAACATTGTTAAGTCCTGATGAAGGCCTGTCTGTTCTGCATCAGTGCATCTCTTTCACCCTTTACACTACTGCAGCAGCCGAGAGTGGAAAGATATTTCTTTTGTATATTTCGTATCAGGCTTTTTGATGCGTATGATGTCGCACATCAGAGTCTGTATATATAGTTAGCTCGTTGGACGACGTAGAAACGCCGCAACCCGCCGTGTATATTACGTGTGATAAAAGGCATGTCAAAGTTGTCAATTCAGCTCCACAACTGCACACGATCATTAAAAAGGTGGCGGTGCAGGTTTTGGGCGTGTTCCTGTGTCAACACAATTATTGTGCAAGTTGCCGTGAAATGAAACCGAGGACATTTTCTAAGTGATAATCAGAGCAAAGGTTGACCGAGCAGAGCGTGCATTTTGTTTTTCTCCGGAAACACCTTGTATCACATGTACGTGTGACAGAACAGCTGGTTCTATAGTGTGTGTGCTACACAGCAGATCCACTGGAGGAACTGGCCGTTAAGTTTCTTGTTAAAAGACTAATTGACAGATGTTTTGACAGATTGCTCGTTCCCTCTCTACGAACTCTAACTAGCCTCTCAAAGCTCAAACACGCAAACACCCAAATGAATTAAAGGTTCCAATCCTGAACATCTTTGAGAAAAAAACAAGCCCTTGAAAAACAAAGTGGACGTAATAACAACCTCCATACCACCGTCAATATTGCTCCAAATATATTTTATTAAGCAAAACAAAATGCATAACCTGTCTAATGACAATGTGGCCAACGTGGACCAACTACAGTAGCATCTGTTGTATTTTGCCCAAACTTTATCTATTCAAAAACTGTAAACTTCATACGAAGAGATACTCTAAAGTGCTTTTTAAAAAATTAGATATATAAGACAGCAAGCAAATCGATAATAATGCAAAAATGCATGATAATACTTTTCTTTCCCGGAGAAAGTCCAGTGTAAAAAATGAACCAGATATAATAACATAGAAAACAGTCAAATTAAACGGATGTTTATATTTTGTAGTCCCTCTGGTGTAATAACGTTTGATCATTTACCAAATAACCCTTCAACTCGTTTCCTTAAATAATATTTGGTAATGTGGTTTTGAACAGCCGTTCATGGAGCAGTCTTAACTTCCATCACTCTTCCAGACCTCAAACCCTCAGTGCTTTTTAATCCATACAAACTCTCTAAAGCATACCCACACATGTCTCAAACTTTCTCATCTTCATACTGTATTCCTTTAAATCGTCACTTCCTGATCAACAGCATCATCACAAGACGTAGAACTGGAACTTTTGGACTGATAAAACTCAGCGTTTTGAATCTGGACCTGCGGTGGATGTGTCTGTATCCACCCAGGAGAATATCCTTCGTTTCCTTCACATATAACAGCATTCATGTCTTTATAAAGTTTATCTCTTTTTCCTCTGTTGCCGCAGCGCCTTCCTCCTTTTCAGGATCATGTCGTGGAGGCGGTCCAGGCCCTCCCTGAGGCCCTCGCCTATGATGGCGCAGGTCGGCTGCAGGTGCCAGGGAGTTGCGGGGCCCAGTTCTTTCAGCGCCAGCAATTTCTCAATCTCGGCGAGTCCCAGAGAGTTTCTCAAGTCCTGTTTGTTGGCTACCACCAGTAGAGGCACCCCCTGGTTTTCAGAGGTCTTGGCGATTTTATGGAGCTCCGTTTTGGCCTCCTCCATGCGCTCCGCATCCACGGAGTCCACCACGAATATGATGCCGTCCGTGCATCGCGTGTACGACTTCCACAGGGGGCGGAGCTTCTCCTGGCCGCCTACGTCCCAGAAGTGGAACGTCACATTCCGGTGGCCGCCGAGAGACACCTTCACCTTCTCCGCGTTGAAACCTCTGGTGGGCACCGTGTTCACGAACTCGTTGAACTGCAGTCTGTACAGGACGGTGGTCTTCCCCGCAGAGTCCAGGCCGAGGATGGCGATGTGAAACGACTGGAAGAACGGGACGTTAGAGAGGAGGCTGGGTTGGTCAGACAATCCATTCCCCATCTTTCCTCATGGGGAAGGATTGGTGGTCTGGGAGATGTGGTCCTATTCAAATCCAGCAATAATCCTCAGAGCTGCTGATATTCCAAAACGACTGCAGCGATTACCTGAAAGCAAACTGCAAATGTAATTATGGCTGAAACACAAAATCGCATCCAAAACAGCAACTCTGACCGAAAGTGGTTATTACAGGATGACAGCACATTTCATTTCCCTACGTTCTCTCGAGTCTGTTGCTTGTGGTGAACAAAAGCCAAAGTAGAGAAAAGTCGTAAAGTCAACAAACTGAGTCGTCAAGTTACATAAGAGCATATATCCAAAGTACTTTGTCATTTGTAAGAGAAAGATTGTATTATGTTTCCTTTCAAAAGGTAAATAATCTCCCTTTAAAGCTTCTCTAGTCAATAGAGATAGAGATCAAATCACTTGTAATGTGTCTCTACCATATAACCGGCAATGCTAAGTGAACATTTTTTTAGTATTTATGACAGAATATGTCTATCTTTAAAGTGTGGCGGCCTTTAAGGCTTGTTTACTTTTGCTACCAGGTGATTTTCAAGCACAACAGTTTTTCTATGAGTGTTAGGTTGGGTGATGACCAAAACATTTGGGCGTATTCATTCATCAGGTCACCCAGTCAAAGTCCACAGTAGTGCGTCACCTGCTACAAAACATCCTTTATGACAATAAGACTTTTGAGGAATATAATATTGATAAAATAAGTATTAAACACGTCACCATTTTCCTCAGTAAATATATTTCTAAAGGTCCTATTGACATGAAATGTTCACCAGATGTCGGTAACAACCCAAGTAATCCATACATACAAAGAAAACCAAACAAATAAGTTCAGAATTTAAGTTATGTGTAATCAAATGGAATGACGCAGGGGAAAAAGTATTGAACACATGAAGAAAGGGAGGTGCAAAAAGGCACGGAGAGCCAAGACACCAGCTTTGTCGGTTGTTAATAGCACCTTTAGAAATATATTTACTGAGAAACATGGTGTTCAATACTTATTTTACCCGCTGTATATCCCAGCTGTAAAAGAGCTAAAGCTTTTTAAATGTACCATAACAGAAAATGACTTTCAATGCAAACTTAAAGTTACACAATAAGTCAAAAATAGGTTTAATGAATGCATATCATGTGGTATCACTTAACATTCCTGCAGGGGCCTGTTTGCTATTTTGCGTTGTTTTACTGTCATTTCTTAAGACTAGTATTACATCCTAAATTATTACATTTAAATAGAGTTTATTCTCCAATGGCTGGGTATTTAATCTGCATGTTGCATTGCACACAATGCACAGAAATACTAACACGACAGGTGCATTTATTTTTTATTTTTTTAAATGTCCAGTCCCAAATTGAGCAATCTGCAGAGAAAACATGCAACCAAATCCTCTCTGCACACACACAAACACACACATGCATGCACACAAACACACATGCATGCACACAAACACACATGCATGCACACAAACACACATGCATGCACACAAACACACATGCATGCACACACAAACATGCACACACACACACACACACAAACAAACACACATGCATGCACACAAACACACATGCATGCACATCTAAACAGCCTTTAAATGCAACTCACGGTTTATGCAGCAACAAAAATCCCCCCCTGAGCAGCGGAGACACCCTGCCTGTCTGTGCGCTGCGTCCTCACTGAGTGAGTGTGTGTGTGTGTGTGTGTGGAGCCACTGCTGTCAGTCCGGATCAACGCCCACACGAACACTGCGGACGAACGTGATTGGCTCTTGCGACTCCGCTCTCCGCCTATTGGCTACGACGGGCTGTCAATCACGCGTCATGTCCGGGAAGCGGGATCACCTGTTGCTTATTTTATTTATTTATTTTAATTTTTTTAATATATCGTTATTATCGAGTTTTTAAGCAAGCAGATGTGTTTTAAATGAGTTTTGGTAAAAAAAAAAAAAATATATATATTAAATATTATTAATAACACGCAGACATTCAGCCGTTAGAGGTGAAATTCAAACGTACCGTTGAGCTCGTCAGGCTGCGCGTCCCTTTTCTGTTCGTTTTTGTGTGTGTGTGTGTGAGAGTATGTGGAGAGAGAGAGAGATAGAGAGACATAGAGAGAGAGAGAGGGTGTGTGTGTGTGTGTGTGTGTGTGTGTGTGACTCCAGCCCCGCCCCCATTCATCCGCGTGTTTTCGTTTGAAATGATTGGCCAGAGAGAACTACAACCACCATGCATGAAGGACTACAAACACTTACATGCGCATGCGCAATAAAATAAAATTGCAATAAAAACTGTGCAATTTATTGCTATAATAGTTTTTCTGTTTTAATAAATAAGTTTTTATTTCATAATATTTAATATTTCAGTTATTTTTTTACTGTTTTTTTATTGCTTATTTATTTTATTTATTTTTTATTTTATCTTGTTTTCGTTTGAAATGATTGGCCAGAGAGAACTACAACCACCATGCATGAAGGACTACAAACACTTACATGCACACAATAAAATAAAATTGCAATAAAATAAAAATTGCAATAAAAACTGTGCAATTTATAGCTATAATAGTTTTTCTGTCTTTACATATAATATTTCAAATATTAATATATTTATATATACTGTTTTTTTATTGCTTATTTATTTTTTATTTTTTTTTATTTTATCTTGTTTTCGTTTGAAATGATTGGCCAGAGAGAACTACAACCACCATGCATGAAGGACTACAAACACTTACATGCACATGCGCAATAAAATAAAATTGCAATAAAAACTGTGCAATTTATAGCTATAATAGTTTTTCTGTCTTTACATATAATATTTCAAATATTAATATATTAATATATACTGTTTTTTATTGCTTATTTCTTTTATTTCTTTTTTATTTTATCTTGTTTCTCTTTCACTATGTCTCTTGTTTTGCACTATACTCTATGCTGCTGTAATCCTGTAAATTAATGCTAATAAAGGATTATCTTATCTTGTTTTATCTTATCTTACATAGGCCAGTAAAGGTCTTGCACTCAAAATACACTTTAAAAAGTTCTTATTATGCATAATGGCCCCCAGAGCGAGAAGAATATTATTGAATTTGTATTATAGATGCATTAATGTGTAAATGAATTAAATATTGCAGCTGGTAAAGGTGGAGCTTGTTCTTTTCTATACTGCTTTGTTGTTGTGAATTTGACCAAGGGATCAATAAAGTTATATCTTTATCCATAATAATACATTATATCTGATTTGTTGATTCTTTTTTATATTATTAATAAGAATCAGCAAAGTAACAGTGAGTAGCAGAAAGGTTTTAAGTAAACGTAGAGGAGTCTAAAGTAACTTGGTGGTGGTGTATAGAAGTATAAAGTAGCAGTAAATGGGAAAACTGGAAGTACAAGTACCTCAATTATGAACCTAAGTACAGTACAGTACATGTACTTTCCACCTCTGGAAATGACATAGTCTAGAAATAATCCATTGCAAGTAAAAGTACTAAATTCAAAATATTACTTAGGTAAAAATACAGAAGTATTATTAGCTAAATGTACTTTAAGTATGAAAAGTAAAGATACGATAAAATAAGATAATCCTTTATTAGTCCCGCAGCGGGGAAATTTACAGGATTTAGCAGCATAGGGTATAGTGCAAACAAGAGACATAGTAAAAAAACAAGATAAAAAACAAGTATTATAAATAAGCAAATAAGCAATAAAAACAGTAAAGAATCCAAAATAACTGAAATATTCTAAAGCATCATTATACAGAATGCGTCCTTTAAAAAATAATAATGTATAAAGCATTTTGATGTTGTAGTTCGCCAACGCTGAGTCAATTTTAGATACTTTGTGTACTACTGCGTAGATTAGGAAAATACTACATCATATCATATAAGTGTATCATTTGTTTTTATATGTTAAAAGTAACTATAAATATAAAGTAATTGTAGTACAGTAAAAAGTACAATATTTACCTCTGAGATATGAGGGATTCAAAGTTAAGATACTTTTATACAAATATACAAAACTCAACAAAGCATAAACAATGATACAATTAAATTAGCATAGAAGTCACGGTTATCTTCAACTTGAGTTTAAAAAGATATCTGACTCGTTATACAATAAGTTTTCATGATATGTAAGAATGTTATGTAGCAAATGAAACAGTTACATATGGCCCATTTTAGTCTGAAAATCTTTAAAAAACTTCAGAAATGATACAATGAAAAGTTACAAAATAGAGCTAAAACCTTTCACGATTTAGCTTTATGTTTTATTCACACAGCTGTTTGTTTAGGTCGGCATGTGCTAAATTCTCATTGCTTTCTTTATATAGGATGTATTTGACAGACTTGGAATAAACTGATCGTTCTCCAATTTTATAACTTTTGTCTTTGTCTCCTTTTAAGATTTTTCACCACTGCCATGCCACTTTTGCGCAGCCGAATAAAGAAAAACAACCCTGGTAAGTAGTATCTTTATTAGCATGAGATGGAAGCTTTCATTACATTGTTTGGGATTGCAAAGGATCACAGGGGATTGAAATAAGACAAACACATGGCAGCCTGTGATGCTGCGACTGATATTCTTTCTCATTTTATATTTAGTCTGCGAGTTATGCACATGGTCACAGATGATATGTTGACCACATATGTCCAGCTATTTCAGATATGCTTCTAAACACATGCAGGCTTCACACGTTTGTAATTCTACAGAATGAGCAGCTGTCAGTGGACCAGTGGGCCTCATAATGTGGTGGGATGACCTTCATGACATCACATTCAATGCATGCCCTCCGCCATAAGCTCAAATCTATGAATATGTCACTTACAACTCAATATTAGGAAACTGTAACTTCTGCAGTAGAGGCAATATTCATATATGTATCATTTAAACTGTAATAAAAGTAATCCAAACGTTTTAGCTACCTGCAAGATTGTACAAACACATAATATAAAACTCAATATGCGTTGAGAAATGGCTTCAAGTTAATATTTCGTAGATCTGTAATGTAGTAAATTGTCTAAAACATGCATTATTATTGAGATGGGCATAAAAAAAGATGTATTTTTTCTGTGTCCTATAATCACAGCTATCCAAACTCGTCAAGTTTATCACATTCTACATCCCAACTATGGTATGTTAATATGATATGCTTAGTGCAATGTTTAAAGAAAGCATCTGTAAAAACATATATTGTTTTAAATAGTTTTAAAAGAGAAAGTCATGATCTGTTTTTCCACGATCTTGAGAGTTTCTCCTCCACTCGGTCCAAGAATGCGCTGTATGCTTCTCTTCTTCGTCGATGTCTCTGTGAAACAGACATTCAATGTTGGCATTAATAAAGTAATATGTAATATGAACTGTTGTAAATTATCTATATCAACCTTTCTGTTAGATAGAATAAGAAATGTAAAGTACAAAAGGTATATCTTCAATCAGGCGATGTAAAGGAAACAAAATGCATTCCCATCTTGCCTACATAAAGTATTAGAAACCAAATACGTTTGTTGGATGGAGTAGTTATTTAGTTTTTTAATTGTTTTTCTAGTAAACAAACTTATGGAGTTATTATATGATAATCTTCCTGCATAGTTTTGAATCATTATGCTGTGATGACATGTAATCATTGGTGGAAAAAGTATTCAAATAATGTATATATAAGTAGTACTTTATTGTTGGTCAAAGTGGAGCTTTCCTTAACCACTTAAGCTACTTCATGGTGAGGTGGTGAGTTTAATTCATAACAATGCATTATATTTCATTACACAGCATATGTTTTTTATGGAAGATCTTAATCGTAAAGTAAATACAGCTGAAGGCTAAATGTAGTGGAGCAAAAACTAAAATATCTCCCTCTAAATTGTAGTAATCACATTTAATAATGTCCCTTAAGTCATAATTTCCTTCAGTCTGCATGATGATTACATGACTGTAGTTTGTGCCAAGCCCCTTTGGGACAGACACAAATTTAACCAAAGAATGTTTTTTCATGTAGATATGAAACTCCTCTGACCGTATATGAGGCTGACTTTGGAGGCCAGATCAGCTGAGGGAGAATGAGCTTCTCCTCCCATCTGGGCTCTGCAGGTTTGTACGTGTCCATCATTGTCTTGGTGTCCCGTGAACATGAGTTTAGATCAGATCTGGGGGTCCGAACTGGAAAAAGATTTGTAAATGTAAATAAAAAAGGCCTTTGACTGAATAAGACACGCTCCGCCCTCCTCAAACAAATCTTCTTAAAGTGCAGTTATTATTTTCAGTACATACATTAACACAAAGTGCATTTGTTTCAATAACTTGTGGTAGCACAAATATAAACATTCAGAATATTAAATTCTAGGACAAAGTTTCATCCAAAACAAAATCAGAAAACGACAGAAAATGAAGATGATTCACTTACTAATGTCCAAGTGTTTTAACTTTAAATTCAGGTTTCCAGGGTCTCTCTCATATGTAGTATCTATGTCTGGAAGGTCCTCATTGAGCTGGAAACAGTGATAAAAAAAAAAAATCAAGAAGTTAAATATTTTACTTTTGTGTTTATCGCCATCTTGTGGTCAAATGAAAAATTACAGCTACAGAGATGTTTGCTGTCCTCCAAGCTAAAAATGAGTGAGACCCTGCTTTCCTTTCTTGCATTCACTCATCACCATTTTCTTTTCAACATGCACACGACACATAAAGCATATTTTGAGTTTGCAGACACTTACGGGTCTGAAGTCATGTGGTTTGGGGTTCTTGTAAGGCCCAGAGACGTACTTCCCAGACTTGACAAACATCAGCTCAGATTCCAGGGCATCAGGAGGCCTGTACGATGAGATGAACTTTGGAGACTCTTCCCTCTTGCAACTCTCATGTAGAACATTTGTTAGAAATATTCCGGCTCTCGTCTTTGTTTCAGTAAGTTCACGTACATCATGATTTGAATGCGTCCTTCTTTCTTTCTTCCGTGGTTCTGACAAAGATCTGTAGAGTTTAAGAGAGAAATCTGGAGGCTTGATGCTCCACACGTCTCTGTGGCTCTCCGTCTCCGGCAGACTGAACCATTTGCTTCTCGCAAAAAGGAGATGCTGACTTGCAGAGAATTTGATTTTTTCCTCAAAGCAGACCGAGGACAGTGGATGCAACAAACTGTATGGAACCATTTTCATCTGTTGACTAATAAGGTATCTTCTTACCTTGAATTTCTTGGAGATATCTCCTGATCTATGAGTTTGAATCCATAAAGTTTGATCTTGTACTGTTTGTTCGTACGTCAGGAACACAGTGAGGAGAAAGTAGCAGACAGTAGCACAACGGCTGATTACAGACACAACACATAAAAAGTGCTGCTTGGTAACGAGCGCCTTTATTCTTCTCAACCAAAAGAATTAAGTAGGCTGAGCTCAGCGGGACACTCAACAAAAACAGGAACTTAGCAACAGTGGAAACAAAGTGCCCTCTGAATGGAAGAAATCTGAGTACTGTACCAATCTCATGTGAAGAGGGTGGCTGGCCACTCAAATGTGGCTTTTTGTGTTTGTGCGGGTCCCTTTTCTCCTTCCAGAGAAGCAGCTGTTGTTTTTGGAAGGTCTGAAGTTTGAATTTTAAACTTCCAGGTGTTTCTGTCTTTTGCTGTGGCCTCCCAAGTATTTGTAAATGAATATTTTAGCTGCACCACCAACATTGACACAGATACAGCAGACTATGTGTATTAATAATCTTTCCTTTTTGTTTTAAAGATAGAAATCTTTACATTTAGTTATATATTTTGGAGACTCTAATATCAGAGAGAAGTTACGGTGTACGGCCAGAACTTTGTTGACGTTTATATTGTGGAGAGAAAATGGTTCATGTTTTCAGATTTTGTAGAGACACAATAGAAAACCTGATTACACAGTCACATTGTAGTAAGTCTTCTTTCATTTTGGTTAAAAGTGAAATTACACAGAAGCAAAGCAAGTTGAATTGTACATGTATAGCACTTCTAAACAACAAGGCGATTCAGAGTGCTTTACTTAAAAGGTATTGAGAAACAATCTAAAAAAAAAAATGCAGGGCATTATAAAAATACACATTAATAGTTTTTAAAAAGAGAAGAATGAAATATAAAATAAGCAGCACACATAGAATATCCCAAACATGACAACGGGCCCCAATCTTTAACAATACATTGTGTTTTATTATCTCATCATTGTATATTTATGTCAAATCTTAATCTGAATAAATAGTAATCATTGCTGTCAATAGGGCTTGGCGATATGGCCAGAATATTCTATCATGATAAAGGACATTTAATATCTCGGTAAAGACATCACAATATGGCGTATATTCTGGTAATACAATAGATACATTTATATGATTATTTATATGAAATAATCACATGTTTATTTATACTTCTGTGTGAATTAAATACCTGACAATGAAGAGTACTGAATATTTTCTCATGAAATTAAGAATTTTGTTGCAAAATATCAGATTTTCGGACAAATTTGAGTTATTTTTGCTTGTTATTATTTATTGAAGCAACATAATTGAGTATCACGATATCTTGATGTATGATTTTATCACTACATGATTCGATTGTTAAATACATGCAGTGGATTAAATGTACAATATCTACCATTGAGTAGAAGTGTAAAGTAGCATAAAATAGAAAAATTCAAGTAAAGTACAAGTACCTCAAAACTGTACTTAAGTACAGTACTTGAGTATATGTAGGTCGGTATTTCCCACCACTGTGTAACAGAAATGTATGTGTATGAATCTGTAATGTCACTTTATTTCCACTAGATTGCAGCATATCATTCAGGTGATGGCAGTCCGAGAAAAGTACTTGTTTTTTTACATAAGCAGACTTTACTTTTGTTTCCTTTTCTATAATAAAGTTGAGACTGAGACAGAGAAGGTAAAATACCACAAAGAGAGTGAGATTCAGTGCACGGTGAGAGATCTTCATGAACTCAGAGTCCATCAGAATCCTTGCAGTATGAGTCTCCAGCAGCAGGCCTGGTCTTGGCATGCAGAGATGATGCTTATTCCAGATTCATGGAACAGAACGCTGTTTAACATCTATAATCTCGACATATTTTTTACTGACTGGACCTCTAATAAAAGTCACTGAATAAGTCTGGAGAGGAGCTTAGCTTGTACTGATTTGAATAAAACATTTGACCTCATAAGTGGCCAAATATCTATATACAATAACAGTATCTATTTTCATATCCCCCTTTATTTTCAAGATGGTGCATTGTTGAAGGAGGCAAAACATTTTTTATGTTGGATTAAAACATACGTTAGACGTGATCTTGTTAAAACGCCTCTGGATGCTGTTTATGACTCATCATTGGGATTTAAAACTGGTGATCCCGTCTGTTTACATCATGGTGATCCATATCATTTATTTTAAAGTTAAAAAAATCATGTTTAAGTGCGTAGTATCTCTTTATTAATGGGTCATATCAATAAATACATGAATACTGCTTTAATTAAAGCTTACATAGTAGAGTAAAATAAACAGATACAGCAGCACCAGCATTTGTTAGCAACATTTGTCTATATGTCTGGAATTCAAAAACAATGAAATAATGTCATATGGAGTAAAAAAACAAATGTTTGTCTACAAGTTCTTGATTGCTATAAACATTAAGTTCTGTGTCTGAGCTGCTAATATTTATTTTCTTATTTTTTAAGGTTAAGGAAATCCTTGTTATACTTGGTTAATGTATTTTTATAAATCATTATAGGAGAAAGATAGTCCCATCAGAGGTCATAGCTGTGATTGATCAGAATCAGAACCACACAGTGAGCAGAGGAGCTCTCCTTATGTAAACACTGTATGCAGCTCACAGTTTGTCCAGACAGTTGTCGCAGCAGTCACTTTGTTTGTAGCGACTCGGACAGCTGACGCGAGGGGGCAAAGGCAACAGGAAACCCGAGCCGAGACCAAACATCTCCTGTGAAGGAGCTGACCCCGTCGCCCCTCTTAAAACCGGGAGCTGCCACCTTCAGAGGCTCCTCTCGACCTCTGACCCCTCGGCTCTGTGTCTGAAAAAACCCTTCCATTGTTGGACATTTACAGCCACCGTGCAGTCAGTGGCTCGGCCCGAAACAATTACAGGAGCCTCTTGTCAGACGTGATGACCCGATATGCGTTTCCGCCGCCACCCGCCTTCAGTGGCCTCCGAGACGTCTGGTTTCACTCTGACAACTTGCTGGAGCCTAATTGCATTGTTGTCGGAACACTAACACGAAAAAGTACCGAGATAAATCAAGCCGTAACACACAGAAGCTTGTAAATTAGGACCACGTAACTGCTGAGGGGAAAAGAAACAAGCTGAAACAGATTATCCAAGACTGAGCTGAATGTGTGTCACGACCTCCATCTGTTTTTACTGTTTGAGCGCCGTCACTGGGGCGAGAGCGGAAATTTCATGTCCTGCCGATGCTGTCCATCGCATCACATCTGAAGCTCTTCCTTCCCCTTCCTCTTTGCTTTCATATCGGGTCAGACAGAGCAGACGCTGTACCGTAAATCAATGAAATGTGATAAGTCAGGAAACGTATAATTTTATGATGAAGTGCCTTGGAACTTTTCTCTAAACTTCATCATCTTCAGCTTCCGTAATAAAAGGGATTTCCTGTTTCCAGAACAAGAAAATAGTCCCGAAACCAGAAAAGCATCAATGTAAACATTATGAAAAGATAATGTAGCCTTCTCAAGTATTGAACTAAAGTATCATTTTGAGTATTACTATTTAATGTGTCTTCATACTTCTAGCCCTCTAAATCTCAGAGGGAAATATTCTACTTTTAACTTCACTACATTTATTGGACAATATTAGTTACATAAAACAAAATATAAATAACTAATAAACTATGATGTATTATTAAGTAGTATATAGCCTAATATATTATATATATTATATATATATATATATATATATATATAACTGTACCTTAACCAGCTTCAACATTGTAATGAACATATTAATGCATCAATAACTATAATTCAATGATATAGGCCTGTTAATGTATGTAAGTATATTCTTTGAAATGGGCATAATTAGTATACTTGTGGTACTTAAAGTATATTTTGGGGGTAATACTTACTTACGGACTTATTTTTGAATGGATTTACACAAAAAGTCAAGTGTTTTTATTCGTTAAACTCTTAAAAAACAAAACCTAAGGATGTTTTTAATGAGCTTTAACTTTATTTGTTACCTTTTTATGAGTATATGAATATTTAATCTTGTATAAAATTCATTTCCAAGGGCTTTAAGTGCGTTCAAACACAAAGGAGATGCTTCTGCAAAGTAAACTTGAAGTTGTATAATGTTGTCTGGTCTTGATGAGATATTTAAACTTCAGTGGTCACCCCTCTCAGGTTTCATTTGGAACAAAACCGACTAAACACAGTATGACTCCGATTATTAGGCAAACCTGACGGACAAACTAGATTTAGCTAGAAAATATATATATATATCCGTTGACACTTGAGACTTGGGAGGAGAGATCTTGTTGCACGTTAACAGATCTGCATTAAAACAATTCATGCTTCAAAGTCTACTCTCTTCATGCTCTACTGCTTTTCTACTTATTAATATAAGTTAGACACCAAAGCCTGGTGTTTATCGTCACTCTTTAAGTTTCTGTAACTCTCAGATTTCATGGTAAACTCACCCATAACTTCTTTTATGACTGTTACAGAATACAGTTGATAGGATTTAGGGATTTAGTGTTGTACTGGATCAGAGACTGTATGTACATTGTCTGGGTTGGGGTATGTGATGGGAGGCTGGATGTCGGGGGGGGTAAAAGCAGGAATAGCTTGTGTCATGACCCAGCTGCTCTGAGGTCACATCTGTCCTCTACAGTAACTGAACACAAAGCAGCTCCTCCACCAGCGTACACACACTCAGCAGTTCTCTCAGGTCATTTGTGGAAAGTACAATCAAGTATTTATCTGTACTAAAAAACTGCACAGTTCTGAGGTACTTTTACTTTACTTGGGAATAGTAATGATCTATGTTCTATGACATAAAGTGCGTTTGAAGAGTTTTTTCAAGGAGTTTACACGTCTTAAATGAGAAGACTAAACGTCATCACCAGAACTCTAGTCTTCCTGTAGCTTAGTGGTGTTGACGTAAAGTCATGTGACCGTGGTGTAGTTCCTTTAAACTCTAACATTAGCTTTTTACCTCTGGTGATTGAAAACAGAAAAAAAGGAGTTCATTTGTGGAGATTATATCTTGCTGGACAAAACGGTAAGTATCATAAAGTTGTGTTTCCGACAGAGTTTATTTTCAATAATCCCAAAAAATCCAGGAGGAGGCTGCACTGGTTTCCTTCAGCAGCACTTATTCTTTATACTTATCCATCACTGCATCTCAAAGCTCAAGTTACAAGTTACTTTGTCTTTTCATCTTTGCTTTATTTCATCTTTTCTTTCCCTCTATGCTTCCAGTTTTTCTTCTGTCCTTCTTTTCACCCTCCTTTGATCCATCTTTCATCATTGACTTCCTCCATCGGCTGATCTGAAGAGCTGAAAATGTAAAAACTAAGCCAAACCAGAGATTCATGGTTTTTACACGATCAGTGAGTACTTTTACTTCTGATACTCAGCTTCCATTAACTTATATTTGTTTACCTTTCTTTACTTTTCCGTTCATGAACCTCCATCGTACCACCTGAATGATTTACATTAACAGGAACTGGCACCTTCAGCACTTCCTCCACCTCTGTTGTTGCCAAAGTGTGTTAGCCAAGACACAAGCTGAGGAATGATTACACGTTGTGGTCCAAATCTTCTCCACATGGTTTCCAACAGTGGCAGTAGGGAAGCCCATCGCTCCAAAGAGCTTAAAAAAAAAGCACTTTCACCCTTTACTGAGCACGTGTAGCCTCAGGTGGGCTGTACATCTGGGAGCTGTGAGGAATAATTCACTTCAACTGATGTTTTGTTTTATTTTCATGCAGGTGATGGAGCGAGTAAAAACAGCGAGGGAGACAAGAAGGTAAAACAAGAGAGGTGTGTTTCTTGTTTAGACCACGAGAAGGTTGTAATATATCTGCACTTGAATCCCCTTCCTGTGCTTTTTCTGCTCCTTGTGTGCACTTGAAGTCTTTGGAGTTGTACAATCAGTTTTCCTGTCCGTGGGTGAGGTTAAGGTAATTACATACAGTTTGCATTTCCTGCATCATTTAGCTCATATCACATTTCCCCAGGGGACACCGCAGTGCTGCCTTTTCTCCCACGTCTGATTATAATGAGAGAAAATTGCACAAAATGAGCTCATGTGTGAAGATTAAAGTATCAGAGTATCCCCGCAGTAACTCGAAGGCTACAGACTCATACAAGTCTTGTACTGTTTGTATGGTCCACTTGACCTCGATGTTTTCCATCCCGGAGGCCGACTGAGATTTAATCGTCGGTTGTGTAAGAGGAGGCAAGAGCAGACGGGAAGAAAATGTTTTTGTTTTTTTTATATACCTGATGGCTATTCCAGGCTCTGAGCAGGTTGATGGTCCAGGAGATTTACGAGGGAGGGGTTATATCCCTCCTCCGCCTGGGAGGCACACAGACGAGCGTCTCACCAAGACAGTCAGGCACCTCCGCCTTGCACCGGGAGAAGACGGTGTATACGACCTGCACAGCTGTCGGCCTCCCATTGGTTCTCTCTGGACCTGCAGGAATGATTGTCCAATCATTCCTCGTTAATCACAGGATATTGTCTTACTGATTTTATCGAAACTTCACAGTTTCATTTATTTCAACAAATAGTCCTCCTGCTGATAGCTTGCAAAATCATCAGCCTGAGTTTGACAAAAAACAACAACAACAACAACAATGCGACGTTCAAGTTTTACTTCTACAGTTAATATCGAGCAAAACCAGCTTAAATAGCTCTGAGAAAGGAAAGTTGTTGTAAAGCTGATAGAATAAGTCAATAGACAGAAAACTAATCGGCAACTATCTCATTAAATCATTAAAAAAAGAATGCAAAAATGCCAAATATTTGCTGGTACCAGTTTTTTTAAATGTGAATATTTCCTGCTATTTCCAGTTCATTCTAAACTGTATAACTTTGGATTAAGGACAAAACTAGACATTTGAAGTCATCATCTTTGGCTATTCCCTGCTTCTTCTACAGTCATTAACATCCCTAAATGAACCAGCCACTGCTAAAAAAAAACTTCTGTTTTTCCAAAATACTTCTAAAATTTGCATTTTTTACCATACAAATTGAGCCAGTGCTTCCTGCGTTTCAGATGTTTGACAGAATAATCAGCTCCTGGCCCTCAATTCCCACCAGTGAAACGTTATATGTGAGTAGAAGGCTGCCGTTAAAGCGTGAGAATGGAAACGAGCAGTTTGGAAAAGGACCTGACTATCTGGCTGAATCCAAAGTTCCACTCTTTGGCTGAGGCCGCCTCCATGAAAAATGTAGCATGTGGGCCATCTGTTTAAGTGGTTTGGAGTGTTGACTTATAAAATATAACTGGCTGGTCACTTGTGAACTTCCATGATTAGACCATTAGTCTGCCTGTCCTGCTTTAGAAATGGAGAAAACATGCAGATAGTTTTACAGCTTTAAGTCCATTCGGATAGTTGATTGGCTCTGAATAACTTAGATATTAGATTAATGAAGTTCAAATCTGTAATGTTTCAAGGTGATACAGAAAACAGAAGGCCAAAAAATGAAGTCATATGGGTTTATGTTGCTCTACCCTGGTTAATCTCTCTGCTTACAGAATAGTATAATGTAACATTTGAGATTTGCAGTTCAGTTTTTATCAAACATCCTGTTCTTGATAGACAGAATGGTATATTTACTTTATTCAAATATGATTTTCACAGTCAATCAGGATCAACAGAACCTTTTGAATGTCCAGAATTGAGGTGTTTCTTTGTTCGTCTGATTTACTTTTCTAAATTTACTGTTGCTTTGTTTTTATATATCAGCTTACTGTTTAGAGCTGAAACAATAGCTAATTATTATTATTCCAAGAGTCAATCAACGTGAATGTATTCGGCAGCTTTTTGATCACAAGTCAAATTGCAACATTACCTTTCTTTTTAAACTAAACAAGTTTTGGGGTTTTGGATTGTTGATCGGACAAAACAAAACAAAACAAAACAAAACAAAAGAACCTGCTGATTTATCACGATCGAGACAGTTAGAAGTATTCAGCTCTTTTACTGAGGTAAAAGTAGAAATACCACAATCTAAAAAGGACAACATTGCAATAAAGTTTTCAAGAATTCAAAATGTTTACGTATTAAGAGTAAAAGTACTCATTATGTAGACCGGCTCCTTTAACAGGGTTTTATTGTTATTGAATATTGTAGTATTCTGTTTTTATCACTAACTAACAGGTATTTTCATGTAGTTCATCAATGTGAAGCCATCTTAAGATACTTGTACTACTGGGTAGATTAGTTGTACAGTTCTGCATTATATCATATAAGCATATCATGTTTTTAATGTGTAAAAAGTATTTAATAACTTAATACTAGTGTCAAATTTGCTCTATTTTCCTAAGACATGTAATGTAGAAGTATGTCTGTAGCATACAATGGAAATACTCAAGTTAAGTACTTTAGAAAATAAACTTAAGTACAGTACTTTAGTAAATGTACTTAAGATAAGATAAGATAAGATAAGATAAGATAAGATAAAATAATCCTTTATTAGTCCTGCAGTGGGGAAATTTACAGGATTACAGCAGCATAGAGGATAGTGCAAACAAGAGACATAGTAAAAGAAAAACAAGATAAAATAAAATGAAATAAAAAAACAAGTATTATAAATAAGCAATAAAAAACAGTAAAAGAAAATCCACAATAACTGAAATACTATATGTACAGACAGAACAGACTTAGTTATATAACTCCACCTCTGGCTGTTTTCTGATGTTTTGGACATCAAACATGTAATCAATTAATCAATTACGCACAACATGTGTGGAGGTCTGGGTCATGAGGTCTGGGTCGTGAGGTCTGGGTCGTGAGGTCTGGGTCATGAGAAGGTGTAGCACCGATGCCCCTCCTAACACACGATGATGCTGCAGCAGCATCAGCAGCCTGCAGCAGCAGCAGCACCATCAGTCTGTCCGGCGTCCCGGTGCAGCCGACAGCCGCTCCAGTCACTCCAACTGCAGGAGGAGGCTCTTCACGCACCGCACGCACCTCCGGAGCTCCCCCTGCCTCACTTGGTCCGGGTCGGCTGAGGGACACTACGGCTGCAGACGGAGAGAGACTTCAGGTGTTTGGACGATGAGACTTGAAACAGTGTTGAAACTTCTCCCGTGCGTTGTGTTCCTACTCCCTCATGTGATGCATGCTCAAACAGGTAAGCTCAACCTACTTTAAGTTATTCACAAGTCCTAGAGTTTTGACTGTGGTTATGGGCTTGTTAAACCCAAAAAAATATATATATATTTAAAAGAAAATGTACAAATATTGGATTAAAAGTAATATTTAATAAGCGAGAGCCAAAGAGCTCCAAGTTCTCAGATTCCTCTGGTAGTTTTTTTTGGTCCCTCTGCCAAAAAGAAGCTGACACCTTCTCATCCATCATGTAGCCGGCCCCATCAAAGGCCACATACCTCCAGGTCTCATGGTCGGATTCGTGCTGCCGTTGAACACAGAGACGAAGCAGCTCTACGTTTGCTTGTTTTCTTCCCCTCACACATTGAGGGGGTTGTTCGCTCTGACAGGCAGACATGATGTCAGAGATCCTGTCCAGCTGATCGGGACAGAAGCGGCCAGGTGTTGAGACTTCAAAAAAACGTCCATTGGTAGCTTTGACAGCTCCTGTCGTCCCGTCTCGCTGTCACCGCCGACTGAGACCGGCCGTGTCACCTTTCACTTGACCTCTCTGGTCAGGGACAGAAGCTTCTTGGTTACAGCTTGGATCTTCATCTTTGCTCTCACTTTTGTGGCCATTATGCTTTTTAATCATCATGTTACGACTTCTATGGTCGCACATTTTAAACCTCGAGCCTCTCTCCTCTCTTTTGACCTCCTTTTAGTCACCTGAGTGACTAAAAAACATCCCAATTATCCTTGGTAGCCATCAGGTGTGCCACTAGCCTCATAGACGGTCTAGTGTGTCCCTTTATGTCACTACCAACTCTTGAAAAGCCTCAAATGATCTGGCTTTGCTTCTTCAGTTAATTACAATCACGTTTCACTCCATTCATTCAGATTTGAGTGATCAGTAGTGATCGATTCTCATGTATCGCTAACCAGAGGTGTGCAACCGAGTCACAAATTCTGACTTTATGACTTTAAACTTGACAAGGACTTGGACTTTGACACAGTGACTCGTGACTTCGCTTGGATTTCTTAACATGAAATTATTGATACCTTCAAATATGTTTACAATATGAGTAAAATAAAAAAACAAGACGGGACAGAAACATACAAAGTTCATTCTGTTATCGTTTGAAGTACGATATGCTATGAAAGTACAATATCAGTGCTACTTTTAAATTCAATTTAACAAACTTGTTTTTACATTTTTAAGAGACATTTGTGATTTATGTTGATTTCATATATTATTACTCTGTTGAGATTGGCATTACATTTGGTGAAGAGCGCATTATGACTCAGGTTAGGACTTGAAACTCAAAGTTTAGGATTTGGTCCCACCTCTGCCGCTAACATTTTCATGTGACTATGAGAAGTCATCTTAACGTCTCTCACATTGCTCAAAGAAATATGTGGATTTTCTGTAAATTGTCTCACAGCTGCATCAATCTCATGTACACTTGGCTCCATTCTTCTTTAGCTATATATTTCCTGAATGTAGCTTGAGCTAGCTAGCCATGTTGGGAGATGACATCCCAAATCCCGTGTCCGGAAATTGCCTTGACATCCTCCGTGGCGAAAGTTTAAAGATGTTCTAATTTTATTTTATTGCCCCCTCTAATGACCCCTGAAGCCTCAAACTGTGTGTTTAAGAGTCCTCCCTTAACCTTTGACCTGCTGACCTTTTCTGTCTCTGTAGCAGTTTTAGGACTTCCTTCCACTCCAGCGAGGTTTTAACGTAAAGAGGATGTCTTTCATTTAGATACGATTTTTTTGTTTCATTTGTAAAATACACTGAGGATTCATTGTTGGAATGATCATTCTTCTGCTTATCATAAGCAGAAGAATGATGTTTTTACAACTGCTCTTTACCACAAGCTGATGGATACTTGATGAAAGTACTTCCTCCCTTTATGTTACAACTCATGGTGAAACATATATTAAACATCAGCAGTCACATCCTGCTGGGAAAACCCATTCATATTTATGAATGGTGAAAGATTTAACCTCTCACTTGACCTCTCAGGTCAGAGCCAGAAAACTTAGCTGCAGTGCACAGAAGCTGGCCGGTAACTCCATGGCAACGGCTTGGATCTTTTATTGCTCTCTGCTCTCACTTTTGTGGCTTTATGCTTTTATGGTCGTGTTTCAACTTCTATGGTCTCTCCCTGATCTTGAGTTTAAAATATCACCCTTACCTAATTTCCCAGTCTTGGTCACCTCCATCTCCAGCTATTTAGCATTTTGTTTCACTCCAATCACACTCTTGGATTTTGTGCCGTCATGATTTTGTCTTATGAAAGAACAGTTATCACTCTTTTCCATCAGGACGGTTGTCTCTGTAAAATACACCTAGCTGTTTTCATGCATTGACCGTATCAAGACCCAGAGAGCTTTCCTAGACCTGGTCCAAGTTTTCCATCACATAAAATATAATTTCTAAACAAACTGGTGTCTAAACAGAAAGTTCATGGCAGGAGATGGTGGCAGTTGTTTTTGTCGAGCAACATCCTCACAACTTTCTTGAACTTCAAATGTGAAGAGGTTTTTCATAAGGTGGTACTATATTTTGGTTGGCCAGATGGACTTTGACGAGTAGACTGTATATTAAAAGTGGACGTAGTCCGTTTGACGTCACCCATTGGTTTGTGGAGTAATGTTTTGAAGCCTCAAGTGTGGCATTTTAGCCATCGGCATCTTGGTTCTTGGCCGTCGCCATCTTGGTTTCGGGTCATCGCGATCTTTGATTTGGGCTGTCATCATGTTGTTTTTTTGCCGTCGCCATCTTGACACGGGAGGGTGAAGCTTTGTACAACCAAATGCTGAACAATACATTTTAAGGCGACCACAATGTTACAAGATTGGGACCATAAACTTGTGTTTGCCATTGTTACTAAGGGTATTAAATCAAGTGAGAAGTAGGATGACTCCTATAGACTAGCATACAATCAGACTTGTTGTTTACATGATATTGAGAGCGTTGATTGTTCATATGTGCCTGTGACATCATCAGTTTTATTATTTCAAGTAAACTCACCTGCATCCTCTGAATCACCACCTCTACTTGTTTTAGATGATGGTTTTATTGCTTATTATTTATACATACACTGTATTCATAATCTGTATTCTTTATTGCTGTTATTTATTCTGGCTTTTTAAGTTCCTGAAAGTACCATTTTTATATACTTTCTTCATGCAACAGATCAGTTTTATCTTTTCTCAAAAATGTTTTAGTCATATTCAGTAAATGTATTTCTAGGCTAAATGATAAACTCATACTCTGTCTCTCTCATGCATTTCATGGTCTGTATGCAAACCTCAACACTGAGCAGCACCAGACCTTTTTTTACCAGCTTTGATATTTCAATTTGAAATGTTTATCTTGAACACAGTCCAGCTGGACCGATGACTTCAACAATTCACTTTTTTTCCCGCAGAAAGCTGTTCATGTAATCGATCATTGCTATTGACAGTCTTGGTGTCCATCCAGTGCTTATGTTGTCTCTCTGGCTGGACATGCAGAGCTCCCTCCAGAGTGTGAGCCGGGCGGCCACTCCATCCTCCAGGACCCCTACCGCAGCACCACCTTCAGCTCCAGCTGGCTGCAGCAGTCGGCCCTGCAGGACTTCATCTGCGACCACTCCCTCACTCCGGGCTGGTACCAGTTTCAGATCTTTGACAAGCCGGCCAGCATGCCCACCCAGTGTGTGGAGGTAAATGATCTGCATGTCAAACAGTATATGAAGGAATATTAAGTAACATCTGTGCCTTGGCTCACATGACTTAAAGGTTCCATCCTGTGTTTTTGTATGTTTTGGCTCGTTTACTGCAAATCATGTAAATTTGGATGTCATTTTTTCATCTTCCCAGACAACCCTTGGTTTTCTTTCATATTTGAATATGTTATAAAACAACATCAGACTCTTAACATTTCTTGAGTTGTTTAAATCATCAAAGTGATCATTTTGTGTAACTGTCAGTTATGTAATACAGTGTAGACTTTTCTTAGAAATGTGCAATTTAACTCTGCTGATTCATTTTCACATCATTCATTCATTTTCACATTCATTTTTGAATCCAAATCATTGGCTGCTTCTAACATTAGAAGTATGACACAGAATATTTAAATAAACGGTGTAACTTGCATTCAAAAGCATGAGCAAAAATGAAAAAATATAAATGATTTGAGGTGAATGAGCTTGTTAAACGCTAATATCGTCCTTTCAATTTCACCCTCCCTGTCCATGTCCGCCCAAACCGCCTTATCTGACTTCAGGTTTCCCTGTGTTTGTTAACTGACTGTGACCTTATTTGAACACATATGAACTTGTGGACACATACTGGAGCTGGAATGTGCCTCATATCCTGCGGGTGCCCTGCTGTGTGGAGCCTGTGTCAGCATCCCTCCGCCTTCCCAGGGCATCGCTGCTCTCCCTGGGTGACAGATATCCACAGGAGTGGGCGGTGGAAGGAAGAGAGGATCGCTCTGAACATGTGTTACATAACAAGTTGATGTCTTCATAATGATGGTTAGATTTATCAAACCAAGGGGAATAAGCTGGGACAACAAGTGTTAAAGTTACTGTGAAAAAGGCTCAATGTGATGCTGATGCCTCTCTATAAGTGAACAAGACTATCAGCGAGAAGATTGTCTATTTCTATATAGTCATACTTAGAGCCAGTCATCCTCGCTGCAGGTCGGATTCCCTGTGAAGGCATGTGAGTTCAGCATAAACTCCTCCAGCTCAGACTGGTGCGATCAGTCCACTACAGATTGACCCAGATCCGGCTTCGCTGCAGTCTTTAACCTGCAGTCGGTGCTCCGGCGGGAGGAGGACAGCTCTGCTCCTGGCAGCAGGGCCCAGCAATACCACCTGGAGACCCTGGCCGTATTGCTGGGCCCGCTGGAGGAAAGGGAGGCACAGTAGTACCAGAACCAGGACTGAGTGTAGCAGATTGTCAGACCCTTCTGCTGTAAAATGTCATGTTTTCTAAAGGGAGTCTGGTTCTCGGAAAACACTACCACTTTCGTCCACAGGGACCGCCAAACTCAACACAAAATGAAAGATCGATGATTTATAAGCTAATCGTGATTATGTATTTTGGTGACATCTTTTGGTGCAGAGCTGCAAATACTACCCATTTCTGTCTCTCTTTATTATTTTAAATATTTTTTTTATATCAGGTTCTGAGAAAAGCAAACGCAAAACTTCAAGTTCCACCTTCGTAAGGCAAAGAAATGACAGTGTAATTGTGTGCCTCTCTCTTTCTTAACATCCAGGTGAACCACTGTGGGACTCAGGCTCCTGTGTGGCTGTCCCTGGATGAGGGTGAGTCCCTGCCGGGGCCCCTGGAGGTGAGGCAGCTGACGGCCTGCGCCGCCTGGCAGCTCTTCCCTGGCATCAGCAAAGACTGCTGCATGTTCCGCATCCCGGTCACCGTCCGCAACTGTGGAGACTTCTATGTCTACCTGCTCCAGCCTACGCAGGGATGCATGGCCTACTGCGCTCAGGGTAAGCCAGATGTATCTAATACATATAATACCATGTTATTATATCATTATATCATGATTTATAATCCAATATGTTGATTAATCTTGATTTATAATTGAGTGCCGTTGTTGCTCTCCTATCTATGCTAACAGAGATGTCGGACACTTCGCCCACAACGTCGCTGAGCTGCGGCCCTGACGGGGTGAACGTCGACGGAGCATGTCAAAGTGAGGACCCTGCTGCTGTGTTTACGGCTTACCCTTGTCTCCTCGTGTTAGGTCAAACACCGAGACAATCGGGAGGTCAGGGAGTTGCCATGCAGTCAGGAATGCACCGTCGGCCCCCTCACCGCTCCTCTTAATGAGCTGAGCATGTGTCCCCGGCGTCCGCTGGGCCTCGTCTCCATGGCGACGGCCCCTCAGCCAGGTCGTGAATTACGCCAGGGCAGGTTTTAGGAAGCTGGCAGAGGTAGAGGTGGGAAGGAGCAGGGAGGTTTAATTAGGGAAAGATGAAAAATCTCTGAGGAACAACTTATTTTAATTAATAGAATAATATTAGCAGAAATGGTCCTTCCCAACTGTTAGTACATCACCTGGGTTAGAGCTCTCATTTTCTCTGACGAACGTTAAACCCATATGTGATAGTTGAACATCTTCATGCCAAAACCATGAATATGTTGCTGTGACGGCCTCCTATCTGCTTGGAAGACTTTGCTCAAGATATCTGGACCTGAATGGGGTTGAGGTCAGGGCTCTGTTGCCTGTCAAGCTCTTTATGTTCCTGGTTTTGTGCACAGGGGTCACTGCCATGTAGAAACAGGAAAGTTGCCACAAAGATTTCTATTAATTAGTTAGGTCCTTGCCTGAACCACAACAAAACAGCTCCAGATCGAAAGTACAAAGGAATATGAAGAGTTTAAGATCCTGATTTCTTAAAGGGCCAGTATGTAGGATTTGGCGGTGGCCCTTTAATAAAGGCTCAAACAGCTGTATTGGCTTCCTTTGTGTCCTCTGTTTTGGGTTCTACTCAACCAACATGCTGAGAATGAATTGCACAAATATCATCTAATCTAAAACACATGTTAGACTCCACTGATCCACCCACTCTTTCTGCTTCCCTCCTGTCAGCAAAGCAGCCTCCCACTCCGTCTGCACCAGTGATTGTCTCAGAGGTGACGGGAAACTCCGTCTACCTGAAGTGCAGCTTTGGGAGCAGCTCCAACAGCTCCCTGGGTTACGTGGTGGCCTGGTCCCGCCTCTCTCTTGAGGGCAGGAAGGAGGAGCTCAAACAGGAGACCACCATCCAGACCTCCGCCTACATCGAACTGGACGGCTTCAACCTCCGTCTGGGGGACAAGGTGTGGTTCAGAGTCTGCAAAGTCCAGTCTACTTCTAGTTGAAAAGGGGGAATAAAGGGACAGAGTCAGGTCCATGTTCCCTTGCATATATGAAGAGATAATAGTTTAAATAACATAATTAACACATGGATTAATCTGTATATTCTTCAACATCCAATACATTCAGTGACAGTATTTCATTTATAACCCACTGCATTTCTTAGAATTGGGTTAAAAATAACCACAGGCTGAAAGCTAACAGTCAGGACCATCTTAAAGGGTATATTCTGTATTTTTCAACCCTATTTCCCCATGTTATACCTCTGATTGTCTAATGGGGACAACACTTTTTTCAAATGGTCCAGTGTTAATGGACCATTTGGGTTTGACAGGAGGGTCAGTCCACTGTAATTGCTTGGGGGAACTTCTCACCACCAATGTTTTTGCCGATGATGGGGTCAGGTTGTAATTTGAAATGTCTGACAGCATTATGGAAAGAACCCTACAGAGAAATAGAACTTTCTCTACCTTTTGCTTGATCCAGTCTGTGGTTGTTCTTGCGTCTAACTTGAGTCTTTCTCAAGGAGAAGTCTTGTTCTGAAATCTTACTGGAGGTCACTTGTTGCTGGAAGACAACGGTGGACACGAATGGAGAAAGAGAGGAATGTTGTCAGAGGTAGTTGCGTTGGAGTGCATACAGCATAGCTTAGTGTTATCTAAAAGCTTTTCAATGTCATGGCTGAATATATTTAGCTGTTTGCGATGACAGATTTCAGAACGAGACTTCTCCGAGCGAAACTTGGTTGGACACAATAACAAAAAGGTCGGATTCATTCTCTTTATAGTCATTTCCATAATCTTGTCAGACACTTGTAATATCAATCTGAGCCTGTCAGTGGCCATTTAGCAGCTACCGTCTGCAGTTTTCTCCCTCAATACTGGACCAATTGTTAAAACAGTTTGTCAGGTAGACACACGAACATGGGGAAATAAGGTCCAGGTTAACCTCATTTCAGGCTTTTAGTTATGAAATGAGGATAAGTTAGAGGCCTCCTCCATCAATCAACTCTGCAGTCTTCTGGAAGCAGACCCTACTGTGTAAATCAAAGATTTTGTGTGACTGAAGCTATTATTGAAACCTGTCAACATGTGGTTTTGTTTTACTGCTTGCTGTTCGTGTGTGTGACCAGGCCGTAACTATAAAACCTTTATACATTCAGGATTCTTTCCCTTTCATTTGCTGTGTGGTTTCTTCTGTACCTTCTCTCCCTCCCTCTCTCCCTTCCTCACTCTTTCTTAACAATGTATCAACGTAGGCATAACAATTCAGATTTCTTTTTTTTCTTATAAAGAATGACAACAAATCTCTCTCCCTCTCTCTCAGATTTACTGCTCCAGCTCCAGTTTCTTCTTGGACTCGCCCGACGTCCGTGGTGCTTCAGTGCATAGTCAGGAGTTCTTTGCTGGGATTATGGTATGTCACAGCAATCTGAAGTTTTACAACTATTCATGTGTGTTGTGTCTCTTCAGGATGAGTGTGACCATAAAGACTGATCATCTGTTTTTGCAGTTCTATATTTTTGCATGCATGTCCATGTGGTTCTGTGTGTTAGTTCTTTATTATATTCCTGTGTGAATGTGTGCGTATTTATATTTACATCGAAGATTAAGTGACTGTATGTGGTTCATCGTTTATATTTAAAATAATATTTAAACGTTTGGGAATACAGCAATTATCTTTCGTGCAGATAGTAATAAGAGAAGATAAAAAACAATCTTATTTCTGTGCGTATGGAGCTAGAGGAGGATGTGAGCTTAGCTTAGCATAAATACTGGAAGCAGGGGGGAAAGCTAGCCTGGCTGTGTCCAAAGTTATATCAAGACAAAGAGACAATCAAAATGTATCAAAAATACATCATTCACAAACTACTGTACATTTAATTTAGATTTTGAAGTTTGCTCTTTCTTCAAGTCTGTTATACTCTCACGAAAGCTTGTTGGCTAAATCGTTTATTTGTTCCTCCAAGTAAGATCTCTTTCCCTAACATCTCCCCCTCTGAATGTCATGCGATGGTGATCAAGGCTCCATGTTTAAAGGGGATAACCAGTTTCATAACTGTTCTGTGCAGCTAACACCAGAGGTGAGCAGTGTGTCTGAGGATGGGAGGCTGTATGAGCTGGTGGTCGAGAGCACAGTTCCTGTCCCGTGTCTGGAGGAGTCGTCCTCCTCCACAGAGCCGTGCACTCTGTCTCTGCAGCTCAGCACAAGCAGCAAAGGTGAGGACTTACTGCTAAGTCATTATAGATTGTGTGCGTTTTACAATAAATGTACAGCACCTCATTCCTTGTTGTGTCACAGATGAGGGTTTGTTGGGAGCCGACCTGTCTCTGTCCTCCTGTGTGGTGGATCTGTCCCGGGGCCCCTGTAGGGACGGGGTTTGTAGCCGAGCTCTGATCCACTTCAGCCCCGTCACGGACTTTGTCAAAGATGGCAACAGGACAACCCAGATCTCTGTCAAATCCATCGTCACGCAGAATTTTCTCTGGAACGGATACTCACCAGAACCAGTCGAGGTAAACAGAATAAAAATTTATTTATTTTAAAAAATGTTATACTTTGTTAATAGTTTAATCATTTGTGAGGTTTTTGTATATATCAGATAGTTCTTCAACTCTTTATATATTAAGTATTCCTATTTAACCCTTCTTTTAACCCTTTTTTCCTGATGATAGCTTTTTTAAACTGCTTTTATTGTATGACATTGTTACATTTGTTGTTTTTGAAGAGCAAAATTAGTAGGATTTGTAAACACTGCATTCAAAGTTTGCCCCTTGCTCGAGGGTTACGGTGGTAGCCGGCGGGGGCAAGCCAACCCCAGACTCTTTGTTTTAAACGAGCATTTACGGATCATTGTGTTTGTGTTCTTTCAGTACTGTGTCTGCCATTTTCAGAGGTATCTGGCACCTGTTCGCTAAGTTTTTAGAGGTGTTGACGTACCAGAACACAGCAAAATAAGAAAATAGAGGCAGAGAGCAGAGTCACTGCAGATACAAACACCGTCAAACACTTCTAGTGGGTCATAAATGATGACTGAGAGGGATTCTTTTTGTATAAGTATGTAAATTGTTTCGTTTTTTGGACGAAAACCCGAGTCATTGTACCTTTAAATATGTAATGGAGAACCAACTGTACATTCTTGTATCGTAATCATGTATTTTATTTGAAATAGTAATGAAATTGATCTGTCATTTCAGATAACAGTGAAAGATGTCTCCTCCGCCTACTGCTACTCCTTCACTGATCCTCACATCCTCACTTTTGATGGCAGGTACTTATTCAGTTCATCAGGAAACATACTTTATATGTATCAGAAAATGGGCTATATTTTTTTATAGCAATTTAACACATTAAATTATATGTGGAATCTTTAAATTGTCCATCGTGAATGATGTCTTTTTCTTTGTCTATGTAAAGGCACTATGACAACTACCAGGTAGGCACCTTTGTTCTGTATAAGAGCACCGTGAGTCCGTTTGAGGTCCACGTTCGTCAGTGGGAGTGCGGCAGCGTGGTGCAGGCCGCCTCGTGCGTGTGCGGCTTCGTGGCGAGGGACGGCGGCGACGTCATCGCTTTCGACATGTGCAACGGGGAGATGGGTGAGACCAAACCTCACCTGTCTGTGAGGAACAGAGACCTGAGCAAGAGCGGCATCCGCATCACCGAGTCCTACCAGGGGCGCAAAGTCACAGTGAGTGAGGAAATCTGTCTACAGATACAGAACAGCATTAATGAGCTTTACTCTTTATAATAAACACTCTATATACATAGTTTCTAGGTCAGAAATCATACCATTATTAAGAACAACAACATGAACATATATAATTCTGGTAATTCACACTTTAAAACACTTACAAAAATCAAAATCATTGCATTTTTAGGGGGAAAACAATAATATTTTAATTGATTATGAGATCAATGTACGTTTTTCATACATCATACTCTATAAAACCTTAAACTACTTTCAGAGCACTTGTTGCTGAAGGACACATGCTCTCTGTCTCCGTGTGATAATCTTTGGCTTCTTTAATCCTACTGTAATAATTGCTGCTGTTATTATAAGTAGTCTTATTATATGAATCATTTATGTCATATACATTGAATGTGTTGTATCTCTGTTATGCTGTTCATTCTGTACACATGACATCTATTGCATTCTGTCCATCCTGGGAGAAGGATCCCTCCTCTGTCGTTCTCCCAGAGGTTTCTTCCCTTTTTTCTCCCTGTTAAAGGGTTTTTTTAGGGGAGTTTTTCCTGTGCCGATGTGAGGGAAGGACAGAGGATGTCGCATGTGCACAGATTGTAAAGCCCTCTGAGGCAAATTTGTAATTTGTGATTCTGGGCTATACAAAATAAACTGAATTGAATTTAATTGAATTTAATCTTTCTCAGATGACCTTCTCCTCGGGAGCGTTCGTTCGTGCCGACGTGTCCGACTGGGGAATGAGTCTGACGCTGAGAGCTCCCAGTTCAGACCGGAGCCACACTGAGGGCCTGTGTGGGACCTTCGACGGACGGCCGGACAACGACTTCCACTCAGCAGGGGGCGCCACACTGGAGCACCTGCACGATTTCATCTCTGCATGGAGGTCAGTGGGTGCTTTTCATCATGCTAACGTGTCTCTTGTCCTGCCAAAGAGGAAATCATTGGTTCCCTGAGCTGTATCACATGTCAAACCAACAGCTTCCCTTGTTTAAGAACAATGTAATAGATGGAGAGAAAGGCCCATAAAAGTCTTATATATACAATAGATCTTTATTTATTCATATAGGTATGTAGATTGTTTAACATAGACAATCATTAGTAGTAATATTACTGTTGTTGATTTTAATCATCAATAAATACTCTTTTTAAGTCCTCTGACTATTATTATTGTTAATAGAATAAACTGTGGGAATGATGAATGATAGAATTTGGACTACATCACCCTACATGATAAATGACTTCCGTATGGGAAGCCTCCTCTCTCCTAGGGAGTGGAAGATCCTCCACGTTGGCAGAGGTGGAGATGATTCTCAGGGTTAGGATGCAGGGACGCGAGGACGTATAAATTAGCAAATTGAAAAGAACACGTAGTTTTTTTTTTTACAAGTGAGGTATCTGCCCAAAAAATATTGGGCGGTGGTTGTTAGGGGGCAGTGATATGCATATGGAGAGTTAAGAGTTGTTAAGTTTTTGCCATTTTTTGTTTGCCATTTTCATGTAGGTATCCAGGCAACTTGCTAGCAATGTAGGATTAGGACCTTTAATCCTGCATAATTAACTCTGATTGGTCAATTGTTTTTCAGACAGCCTTTTGATGCAAACCTGTTTGAATTTCTGAACAAATCTTAGATGTGGGCAGTAGATCCACTAGCTAGCATGGCACCCAGGCATCTTCTTTAGAGCTCTGTTCTAGTGTACACAAACGCCAAAGAGCCGAGGCTGGATTACAAACCACACCTTCACCTGGGAACCCGATCTCAGGAGCCACAAAAGTTCACTATGTCAATTGGATTATGTCATTTTTAATTTATTCTTCAGGAATTTGCTCTGCTATTCAAAATATGAACTCCTTGCAAAGACCCTCCTGTCAAACCCTGGTTCCTCCTCCCTGACATCTCCTCCTCTCCTCTCCTCTGTCAGGCTCCCTCCAGGCAGCAGCCTGTTTGACACCAGGCCGTCCCACCTGAGCGCACCGAGCCCCCGCAAGCACTGCAACTGTCAGGCCGGGCCCCGCCTCACATCTCCCAGAGCCCGATCTCAACCAGCCACCTCCTCCGACTCCGCCTGCTCCCATCACGGCAACGCTCACCTCCCCAGTGTCATCCCCACTCTGGACGTCACGGCCGAGTACATCGGCTCGGTGGAGCTGCTCAAAGGCGAAGGAAGCGACAGGCAGCCGCTGCCTCCGGGTCGCTCCAGTCACAGCAACCGGGGTCGAGGGGGTGACGCCCGGTCGCGCAGGGATGGAGCTTCAACCTCGGCTCACAGACGGCCTCAGACCCACCGTTACGTTCCTAACTCTCCTCACCAAAGCCTCAGCCAGTCTGATCTGGAGGGCTTCACCTACTTTTTCCCAGAGGACCACGAAGCAGTGGTTCCACACGACTTTTCCCTAACTTGGCCCACACCTTCTGGCCTGAGCGAGCAGCAGGCCAGGACTCAGTGCCAGCAGGCCGTGGCGGGCTCGAGCATAGCGTTGGGTTGCAGGCGCCTGTTAGAGGAGTCGATGATCGCGCCGCGGTAACCATGTGCATCACCGACCTACAGCTGAAGGACGAGAAGTCATGGCTGAACGCAACTGTACCGCTGCTGGAGAACGAGTGTGAGAGGAGGCTAACGGAGGAGAGGAGGAGAGAAAAGGAGTACCAGGATGTCCTGGCTGTCCTGAAGTGTCCCAATCTGTGCAACGGGAACGGCCAGTGCTCAGACTGGGGTTGTGTCTGCTTCCCGGGGTTTGGGTCGTATGACTGCAGTGTGCTTTCTGGTAACATACCAAACATACACTGACACAGATATTGCAGACATATCGGTAGAAATGCTTAATATGTTTGAGTTCATTTAGTTTCCCTTATATAGTTTGTCCAACAGCGAGCACTGACAAGTTTAATTTAACTGTTAAATGTCCCAAATTCTTTAAAAAAAAAAGATAACAAAACAAAACAAAAGCTACAACTCATCGTGCATAAATGAAACAAGCAGAAATACATATAATGACATTAAATTGAACTATACCCTAACCACAAAAGCATTTAAGGTTTCTCACATTCATCAGTCACTCACACACATCTGTCTTTCCTCAGGATCTTTATGAAGGTAGCTTGTGTGACACATGGTTTGTGATGTGCAATTCATTCTCAGGTCTAACAGTCAAATGCTCTTTTTGTTGCTTGCTGTGTGAAGACCAGATCCCAGAGATCACTGAGCTGGAGAAGGAGGGTCTGTGTGACGTGAGACAGGGAGACTGCTCCACCGTCCAGGTCTACGGCCAAGGCTTCAAGGACTCCTACGAGCTCAAGTGTGAGTTTGTGAAAGAAAAGGTACTTTGTTTTTTTCTGCTTCTTGTTCTGTTCCATTATCCACATTGGTGCCATTTATGTTTATTGTTGGCATGTCATCTTATTTGTTTTAGATATGTCTTGCTGTGTTATTTGGGACTTTTGTTAATAATTAGAAGTGTGAAACGGTTTATGCAGAAGTCTTTTGGGTTTTAATCCATTTCTCTCTCTCTTTTGCATTTCCTACCACTTCTGGCTTCCTCCCTCTCTCCCTCTGTGTCTCTTGTCCAGTTGGAGGATGGGGACTGGGTTCTGGACGAGCCCCAGTTTGTCCTGGCCGTCTTTTTGGATGCGACGGCTCTGGAGTGCCAGCTCCCCCTGGAGGACAGCCGGGCTCCTGCAGGCCTGGACCTGGAGACGGAGACAAACAGACCACTGGCTCGCTGGCAGATCAAAGTTAGTCACGTCTCCAACCATTTCTGCTGTGAAGAGATCAATCCTGACCATTGATACACTGATCTCCTTCTATCCGGTTTCTCTCTTTCAGCTTTTATTCCTCCTTTTTTTCTTCAATCCATCATCCTTCTCTTTAGTGGGGAAACTTCTATTATTATTTATGATAATTAGTTATTTAAATATCTCAAAATCTCCCAATATGAGATGATATAGTAAATCTGCACTGAAGTAATGAAAGCAGACAGATGTGGATGTTAGCTAGTTTACTCAAATACACTATTTATACAAATTTTGGGAACACTTTTTCACAGCAGTTAGATTAGATAAACATGAGAAGGTGAAATTACACAAAATAATATTCTCAGATTGTACAATGAACCATGTTGAGATATTTGAGCAGTTCAAAATGACCCAGTGTTGACCGACGACAGTTCACCTCACTACTGTACAGTTCAGTTGATTTGTTTGATGCCTTTTCCCAGTGATCCACAGTAATCAAGCTTCTGCTGATGGCAGGTTTCCAATGACGGCTACAGCTTCAGTAACGCCAAGATACTGACTCTGTACGACGGGGCCTGTCAGATCTGCAGCCTCAACACTGAAGTCCTCTGCACTCTGAGGGTACGACGGCTTTCTTCATAGTGCTATTGATTTAATACAGGGATCCAAAAGTAGCAATATCTCCAGCTTTGCTTCATCCTTTAACTGTCACGTCTTCACGCTCTCAGCCCCAAACTCTTCATCAGGTTTAGGAGCTTTCAATCTGTGCCGGAGATGTCAGTCAGTTCAGTTTCTGTTCATTCACAGCAAAGTTAAAATACAATATATAAGTACAATCATAAGACATAATGTAGATTAATTGTAAAAAAAAAATGGGGGAAAAGAAATCCAACACAAACACAAAGATGTTTAATTTACAATAATATAAAACACAGAAAAACAAGGTAATTGTATTTTTTAGAGGCATGACAGTTCTTTTCTTTCATTTATTTATTAAATGCTTTGATTTTCTCTCAATTGATAATTAGACTAATCAATTCAGCTCTGTCTCGAAGTGAAAGATAATTAACAGATTGTGCTCCTCAGCCAACAAGCCATTAAAATGTACGTGTTACATGGTTCATGTTGAACGTACTGGACATGTTTTCTGCAGGAGAGTGAACATTCATCATGCAACTGTACATTATAACGGTACACCCACTGAATTTAGTGTTGCAGAATGTGTGAGGTCCCTAAACACAGGAAACAATTAGGTTTGTTTTCACAAAACTCTCCTTGTTCTCCTGCACGACATGTTTTCCACAGACTATGTGCCTCACTGAGGTAGGTCAGCGTTGAGCAGCATGTTTTATGTCATGAAACGCAGTTTGTTTCATAGAGAAATAAACACTGAACATGACTGTTTTGTTATTTGTGGTCTTTGCTTCCCAGGAGAAAACCTGCAGCATTGACGGCCTGTGTTTCGGTGAGGGGGAGGCCAATCCCAGCAGCCCTTGCCTCACATGTCGCCCAGACTCGTCCAAACACACATGGTCCATAGCGGAGAGTATGTACATCGAAATCTCATCTGGTTTGTCTCAGGAAGTCTAGACGATACTGGACTCCATGTGAGATTGAAAAATACTTTACTAAAGTCAGATTACTGATCTGAATGATGAGGATAGCAGGACACTATGTGGATTACTGATATAAGGCTGGTTCCATCTACTCACAAATCATTTGCTCATGCATGCAGTCACTGAATGATTCATGTATTAATTACAATGTATGGCCTGAGCTATACTGGATTGTTAAAGGCTGATGATGATATTTTAGGGTTAAAAAATCTGAAAGTCACTTTTGAACATAAACAAACACTTTTCATGCATTTTTTTAGATCTGTAAGTTTCAACCATGATGTGAACTGAGCGGGGCATTTCGAGGGTTGGACTCTTTTCTTTGGCATTTTCTGTATTGCGATTTCTTGTCATTTATTGGCCAATATGAACCGATACAGAAACGTTAATGATAAGCTATAATCAGAAGATAACTGCCTGCCCAATGTTCTGTTTTAGTTCTGTCAGAAAGTACATCAGGTAGATTTCTTATGTTTTAAAAATGTATTTTTCTTCAGCTTGTAACACAATTTTGAACTACATAAGGAACATTTTTCACACAGTCTGTCACTCACCTCATCATGACTTTTTCCTCCCTCCTTCCTGTTTCACATCAGAGAACGAGCCTCCGGAGCTCCAGTCGTTGCCGTTTCGTCTCCGGTCCTTCCAGGGAGAGAGTTTCATCTACCAGCTACAAGCTCGGGACCCCGAGGGCTCACCGGTGCTCTTCACCCTGGAATCCGGTCCCGAGGGTGCATCTCTGTCTCCGGCCGGCCTGCTGATGTGGAAGGCCACAGCTGAAACTACAGACACACACACTTTCCAGTTTACTGCGAGGGACGACTGTAACGCTGAAACCAGAGCCTCCATACAGGTAATGCTGGGTTTGTTGTGCTTTTAATGTGAAATATTGTGACCTGAACAGTTCTTACTTCACAGTTTCACACCCACTAAATACACAGTAAGTATGAGTATGTTTGTGGGGTGGTCCAGTATACAGTTAGGGTTAGATTGCAGTGGAGCGATAAGTTCAAGTAGTCTAGAGGTTAGAAATTAATGGTTTTATAGATAGATAGATTGATATAAAGATAAAATAGATAGATATAAAGATAAAGATAGATAGATAAATAGATAGATTTAATTTCAAACAATAACACATTAAGAAAAACAGAACAAGAATCACCATCAAAATTAACAATAAACATATAAAGCAAATTCTAAATAAAGTAAATGAATAAATAAATATTGTATGTTCGCAAAAGAGTAGGCAGAAGTAAATACTTCAAAGGTTCTTAAATAATAACGTTCAATTTTCTATTATTATAATAATTTATGTACACAATAACAAAAGTTGCACATCGTTTAAATCTAATTCTCTTTTTAAATATATCTGTATATAGTTTATCTTTTGTTTCTGAAGATAAATGGATCTTTTTTATTTTTTACCCACTTTAAAACTAGTCATTTAAGACAGGTAAGGGGTCTAAAAGAGGCAGACTAGCGGTGAGCAGCCCTCCACAGTCTTTGGCTCTCAATAGAGGAACCTTTGTTTCGTCCTCCCACTAGAGGGCGCTAATGATGTGAGGTTCTCTGCTCACTGACACAATCCAGGAATTCTAAGCAGGTTTTTATGATGAAATTACTAATTAAATCTGCTTGTAGATTTAATTTGTTTGGTGTTGATCGATTGTTCCGTCCCACAATGCAATGCACACAGGAAATAAAAGGCTACTCACGGCTGTGGAAAAGTTTCAGATTCAGTTGCCGATGGTGAAAAAACAGCTCCCTTGACATTCCAATAAAACAAAAACTTCATTTCCAAGAAAATTGTTTCTTTGCCAAATAGATTGGCAATTTTAAAGTCACAGTTTTTTTTTGATATAATTTCCTGTTAAATGAAAGGAAATGAAATTCTGAATTGTAGTTGCATGAACAGTAGAATGCAACTGCGACTCTGCTTTGGGCAGAAAGCAGCAGCAAGACTTAAAGCCAGAATCATGAAATACACAACCTGACGCGACATTGCTTTCAGATTACAAACCTGTTTCTCCGTCCCTCTCCTTCAGGTGTCTGTGCTCTCCTGTGAATGTCTGAACGGAGCTTCCTGTGTGACCAACGCCTCCCTCCCTCCCGGCAGCGGAGAATACCTGTGTGTGTGTCTCGATGGATTCAAAGGCGAAAGGTGCGAGGTGGATGTGGACGACTGTAAGCCCAACCCCTGCAGGCTGGGCCGCTGCACTGACGGACCCAACTCCTTCTCTTGTACCTGCCCACCTGGAATGACAGGTAGGGATCAACCTGCACAGCTGTTTCCTTCAAAAGCACCCAGAAGGAAAAGGCTGAGAAGAATTCTGATTCAGTAGCGTTGTGTCTGCACTTTGAAGGAGACATTAAATGATGTGAGACCTTATTGACCTTTTGTGTTTCATGCGTTTCATCTTTCAGGCCGTACATGTAGAGAAGACATAGATGAGTGCGTCTCTCAGCCTTGTTTCCTCGGGGCGGGCTGTAACAACACGTTTGGCTCCTTCATCTGTGGAGTCTGCCCACAAGGATACAGCGGTGACGGGAAAATCTGCACACGTAAGTCCTCGTGTTAGTCATGGATGGTTTCATTTTCTCTGTAGGATAAGGTTGGAGATATTCAATATTTTTGTAATTCAATTCATTGTTGTTTTTTTGTCTTTTCATGGGATGTGTTAAGAAAATATAGAGGCAGTGAGAACAGCTAGAGGATATTCAGATGTATTGGCTCACTTTGTAGGCCATATCTTAAGAACTACCTCCATCTAGTCTACTCTTGTTTCTTGCGTTCTTACATAAATTAAAGAAACTACTTGTCGTCTGTTTTTCATCTGTTTTGTTTTCCTGAAACCACGACTCTCCAGCCAAAGCTCTGACCTCACCAGCACGAGTACCGCAGGTTTCGTTGAGGCCCAAACCCTCGGGCTCGTCTGCGTGCTCCAGACAGCCGTGTCACCCAGGAGTTCAATGTTTCGAGAGCACCCACGTCTCGGCGGGCTTCGTCTGTGGACCCTGTCCTCCTGGTCTCCATGGAAACGGACAAACATGCACAACGACAGGTGAGAGTGAAGCGAAGCAGTTCTATTAATTGAAAACTGATGCTGATGAAGGAACAGTGGCGACTGTGTTGTGAAGTTTGTGGTTTTGATGTTTACCAGAATGCTGTAAACCTCCTACAGAGAGTCTAGTTTGAATCCACAAGTATGAATTATGTTATATTTGTTCGTTATCATATGTCAGTTTATACCGTTATCGTTATATAACAATTTTTGTTTAAAATAATACAACTTTCACATTCAAAGTGACATTTCATTCAAGAAAATGGGAGGAGAGATGAGAAATTCAACATGCTCATTATAAAAAAAACATTTTTGTAACTATTATTTTCATTATTGTTGTTGCTAGTAGTATTTTTTTGCGTATTTAACATTTTTGTTTTTTTTATTATTTACTGTTATAGATTTTGTGATGCATTTTGTCATTGAATCCAAACAGTAGTGACAATAAATATAATAATTGTATTTATTTATCATTTAGCTGGAAATGCTTTATATAAAATAAAAAAAGAAGAAAGAGAACACAGTATTTTTAAGAAAACACTTGATTATATTTCTGACATTTAACATTGATTAGCATAAACAATGCAACAGTAGGATCAATAATACAGAAGATATGTTAGAATAACAATGGAGGAAACTTAGTTATATTGTTATAAATTGTTATTTTGAGTAAAATGGGCGCCTGATGTCTCTCATGTTTCTCTGTCTCGTTCGTCTTTTTTAAACTAGTTAAGAAGTTTTGTTACTTTTATGTGAAAGTAAGACAAACAAAACTTAATTAAAGCATTCATTTATTACTGTCATTTTAAACATTGTGTAACTCAGGATTTTATTACATGTTGTCATCTAAGAGTTTTAATGTTGATATATGTTTGTGTTAGTTTTTTAAGTCATGTCCTCTAACTTCCAGTATTTTACAGGTCAGGGGTCGGTCGCCAGCGGAGCAGATGGTCATATTCATATCACCAAGGACATGACTCCCACCTCCTCTTCATCGTCTCCATCCTCTCCCAGACGACCCCCTGACAGGCGGACGAGACCTGAAGCCACCGTCTCCAATGACAGGAAGACCACAGCGACGCCGCAGAATCAACCTGCCACCAGAGTGTTTCCCTCCACCGTCCACAGAGGTAAGCCCAGCGGGACGGAGCTGAACCCGGACCTCACCACAGGGGTCAAACGGGGGTCACCATCTCACCATGTGACCTGCTCCGACGCACCTTGCTTCCCCGGTGTTCCCTGTGAGCCCACCGTCAGCGGGTCCTTCAGGTGTGGACGCTGCCCGTACGGCTACACCGGAGACGGAGTCACATGTAAAGGTACTAGGTGTCAACGTGGTTGTAAAAACTACTTCCTGTTTAGGTATGATATGTGAATAAGAGATATTGACTAGCAAACCATAACTAATGAACTACTCATACTGTATAACACTCCAGTCTGAATGTTTTTAAAAGGAAGAGAATACGTAATGTTTCACACACTATTATATCATTCCTTCTTAGTGTCAAATAGAAAATGCACATTAGTGTGAGACAAAGTAAAGATGTCACATTTATGTAAATAATGTGCAAATCATCATCATCTTTGTCTACATTATATAACATGTAGGTGGAGCATTGTTCCCAATGCTTCACATCAACAACTCGTATTTATGGAAAAAGCACATCAGATATTAATGGGAAAATGTTTCAAATGATATATATAATATAGCATGTTTGACTGCTGTACATTGTTTAGCTCCATGCTGGTCCTCCTGTCTGTTTCTCCAAACTCAACCTACTGTAGTTAATACACTGACTCTGGAGAAGTACCTCATACAACCCCGGTTATAAATACCGTAACAAAGTATTGTTGGCAGCTCTACCTTACGTACATCTCTGTATCAAATACTCTATTGATTTTTTTTTTTTGCAAAGCTTACTTCATAAGCAGTAATGATCTAATGTGATGCAACCTTCTTCTTCAAGAAGTACTACCCTGAGCCTTCCGCTTAGCACTTATTGTATTCATATTAGTTTGTTACACTTATTGTATTCATATTAGTTTGTTTCTGTACTTTTGCTCTGGTTTATGCTCTTAGATGCTTGTTTAAGAAAGGAGATGCACTTATGACTTCTGGTGACTAGTAGTTCTCTTGAATACCTATGTTGAATACACTTATTGTAAGTCGCTTTGGATATAAGCGTCTGCTAAATGACTGTAATGTAATGTAATGTAATGTAACCTTGTTAAATTCTAAACACTATTTTGCTGCTACAGCCTCATTGAATAATGACTTTATTCATCCCGCAAATGATTCTGTCTATCTTCTTACTGTTGTTTGACCAGCAGTTAAAAATAATCCAAAGGGATTCCAGCCGCCAGATGTTTGGTGTTTTTAATGCAGGATAAATAACATAAAGGGTTAATTTACATCATGAGTGGAATTCTTCAAGTAAACTAAATGATTTGGTTTCAGCCGTGTGCAGGTATCAGTGTGGGAGGAACATGGAGTGCACTCTGCCCAACACCTGCACCTGCAAGGGAGGCTACACCGGATACGGCTGTCATATCGGTGAGAGGGAAAACATTTAGATAGAACTTCTTTATTGTTCTACTGGGAAACAAGTTCGTTAAATTGCATCATTCTCTGCAACTCACTCAGTTTTTAAGACAGTAAACCTCGGAGTACTCTGCACGCCGTCATGGCACATTACTGTTTAAATCACCTCCTAGGACTTGCCCTCATTCATCTTCTCCCCTCTCAGCCGTGTGTCGACCCGACTGCAAGAACCAGGGGAAGTGTGTCAAACCCGATGTCTGCGAATGTGCCGTGGGCTACAGCGGGCCCACCTGTGAGGAAGGTAACCTGAGCTCATATTCACACCTGTGTCACATGCCGACACACACAGAATGCTGATGAGGATCCCTGTGTTGTTGCTGTTGTTGTTGTAACTCTGTGTCGGCCTGTGCAGCGAGCTGCGAGCCGCCCTGTCAACACGGAGGCACCTGTCTGGCCAGAAACCTGTGTACCTGCCCCTACGGCTACGTGGGACCCAGATGTGAAATCAGTGAGATGATGCTTAAGTACTTTAACCGGGTGAAACGGATTCCGATGTGTGATTTGTGTTAGAGTGACAGTGTGTGAGGTTTACAGTGCAGTGGGACATGACACACTTTGAAATGAAACAATGCCTCTGAGGTGTAAGAGCTGACTTTAAAGGAATAATTGAGCATTTTTGGACATACAGTATATCAGTTTCTTGCTCCAAGTTAGATGAGAAGATCAATAAACTTAGCTTAGCATAAAGACCAGAATCTGAGGGAAATGGTTAGCCTGGTAAAGACCTCTAAAACTCATTAATTATCACGTTAAAACTTGTTTGTTTAATATGTACAAAAACAAAACCCCGAAAAGTGTGAGAATAACAAGGCTATGTGCTATCTGGAGCCGTGCAACCAGCAGATTTTTGTTTTTAAAATTAATTCAATTAGATAAATGAGATATACTGTGTATGCATTTACTTTGTGTTTACATGCACATCAGAAGAAAAAGTTAAAGACCCTATTTATACCTCTGTGATGGAGAGACAGATTATGATATGACATAATTTTCCTGCTGATGCTCTACAGGCCTTTACAGACAGTTTCACTTCCTTCCTGTTTTGGGGCTTTTTGCCTCCAGTCTGGTCTACAACGGTGAAACACATGATCATGGCCAGTTATGAGCATTCCCATCTTTTTATATAAAAGACAGCTTCGTTGGAGACTCCTCGGCTCTGATTGGTTGTTTTTCTTCAGGTGCAATGGAATCTTGCAGAAGTCATTAGTTGCACTGAAAGGAGGCGGAGCAACCAGATTATTTAAGAGATTATCTGTCTCGTGTACTACCGTCAGGATGAAGTGACAGTTTGAACAAATATGACAAAAAGTTCAATCGTATTAATGTTACCAGCTGTAGCTTTCAGAAAACTGTCAGCAACTTAACCTCAGTCACTGTTTTCTTTTTAATTCAAAGTAGCCAAAAACAATAAAATGTGTCACTTTCCCGAGACTTTTAAACTACACTGTAACGATCACATGCTCATGTCCCTTCTGCTTCTGTGCTGCATGTCTCACCTGTAAATCAGCGTTGATGTCATTTTTTTCAGATTTACCGTTTATGGAGTTGAGTTTCTTTAAACGGCACATTTAGGAGTGTGCATGATAATTATTTATCCGTTTCAGTGGTGTGTAACAGGCACTGCGAAAATGGAGGAGAGTGTGTCTCTCCTGATGTCTGCAAATGCAAACCCGGCTGGTACGGACCAACATGCAACTCAGGTAATATACAACACCTGACATCAACTGTGAATTCACACCGCAGCTACGTGATGTTTCTACTGTAACATTTTTTAGACCACATTGCTTGGTGGCATAAAATTGGATCGTAAGGAATACAACTTGCATTTGACAAATACAGTAAATCATATAAACATACAGGCTTCTCTCTGCCATACATAGATGGTAGATTGAAAACAGAGCTTGAAACAGGAACATTAAATGTGTGAGATCTGTGAAATGTGGCTCCTTTGTGTTCCTCAGCTCTCTGTAACCCCGTCTGTCTGAATGGAGGAACATGCACCAAGCCCAACATCTGTTCCTGTCCCAGCGGCTTCTACGGCTCTCAGTGTCAAATCGGTATGAACTGTGATGAATATTTATAACATTGACACATTTGACTGCTATTTCAGTGGCAAGAATGACATTCCTTCAGGAAATTGTTGTGTTTTGGTGAAGCAATGCCAGATTTAAAGAATGATAATTGGCAGAAATATCTGCACTTTTGATACAAAGATACCAACATACTCTGCAGTAAAGAGGGTTTATTTTCTTTTATAAAAAATATGGTGATTATTCATTGATCCCTGGTGGCAGACAGACTTCACTCCAGTCCAGGGTCAGCTACCCAGACCTCACTGATGGTCTGTCTGTCTTATGTCTCTTAGAGATGGAGATGATTTTCACGTTTTCATGTTTTTACTTCAATGCCCCTAATTAAGTATGACATTATTATGCACAAGAGGTTTGAGGTTATGTCCGTGTTCATACGTCTGATAAACGTCTATGAGCCTCCTGATATCTTACAGTTGTATATTGTTGTGTTTTCCAGCTGTATGCAGCCCTCCTTGTAAGAACGGAGGTCAGTGTATGAGGAACAACGTATGCTCCTGCCCTGAAGGCTACACGGGAAAGAGGTGTCAAAAGAGTGAGTAGAATCTCTGACTCGTTTCAAGTGATACCTCCCGCTGGCAGCCCACAACTCAATATGCTAATCTAATGTGTAATCAAATGTGTACCAGGTGTGTGCGAGCCGATGTGCATGAACAAAGGAAAGTGTGTGGGACCCAACACATGCTCCTGTGCGTCCGGATGGAGAGGGAAGAGGTGCAACATACGTGAGTGACTCCCATGTTTTATTCATACGCACCAAATGCATCACAGGTAATGTAGAGATCACGCAGCGGTGTCATGTATTCAGTCTGCATTCATTATCATTTCTTAGGGTTGTGTTAATGTATGGGACGATAAGGGTTAACACACTTTACGAACATAATTTGCCATAATACAGACCTCAATATCAAACAGTATCACTACATGGCATACAGTTTTTGTTTGTTTTTTCATATAAAAATGTCAAAAACAATAAAACATAGTCTCAAATGGTCTTGCATTACATTACATTACATTACATTACAGTCATTTAGCAGATGCTTTTATCCAATAAGTGTATTCAACATCGGTAACAAGAGAACTACTAGTCACCAGAAGTCATAAGTGCATCTCCTTTCTTAAACAAGCTTATAAGAGCATAAACCAGAGCAAAAGTATAGAAACAAACTAATACGAATACAATAAGTGCAACAAACCTTAACATCCTGTTTCAACAGGAAATACATCAAATGAAGGAGGCAAGGTACACTTTTTTTAGGATTTTAGTACATGGGATTTTCTTTCTCACAGGCAGACTTTTTTTTTTACAGGCTGCTATAAAATCCTCACTGGATATGATTATATCAATCTGCAGGTCAATTGCGCCGAATTGATTTGTCTCTACGATGGCTGAAAATGGTCAAAAATGTCCATCATAATTTCCCACGGCTCAGGGAAATGTATTCATACGGCTTGTTTTATTGAAACACTGCCAATTCATTTTCTGTCAATCGACTTAATTGTTGCACCTGTAATTAAAAGGCCCCAACTCAACCATCTGTAAAGTAAAGCATTTTCACTGGAAGAGATCGGAGTGGGTCATTTGAGGTTTAGCTCTGAGATAAAAATAGTCCCCTGCTCACTTTGTAAATTCTGTTTCAATGTGACTTTATGAATAAAATCATCGTTACATATGGTCAAAATTAACATTCGTCTCCTGTTGACTTCCATTCTATGAGTGTGAATTGCGAAAAAAAACATTAGCTTCCAGCGACTGAGGCAAATTCACATCTTTGCATTTGCGTGGAGTTTCAAGCGAAAATTTCGCCACGACAGGCCTCAATCATTTCATAATAAACTGGATGCAGTGTGGGCAGATTTTGTGCGAAAGTCGTTCCCCGAGCTGCAGTAGACTGTAATCATACCTCCCTCTCTTTGTTTTCTAACTGTAGCCGTCTGTCTGCAAAAGTGTAAAAATGGCGGCGAGTGTTTGGGCCCAAACACCTGTCACTGTCCCTCCGGCTGGGAGGGTCTCCAGTGTCAAACACGTGAGTTCATTCATGATAAGACAATGTAGTAATGTAGAGACTCTGGTCAGGACACACAGTAGAGTACTGTAGTTAACCTTCCTTCTGTCCTACCGGAGTTTGTAGTCAGAACAAACAGATGAATATATTTTATCTCTCAGTATTGTTTTGATGTATTTAAGATTTAACTCCTGTTTTATTGATTCCCTTTATCAGCGGTGTGTAGACAGCGGTGCCTGAACGGAGGGAGGTGTGTCCTTCCTGACTACTGCCACTGTCGGAAAGGCTACAACGGCCTCACCTGTGCTGTAAAGGTCGGCACAGTATTCACACTTCTTATACAGTACAAGTCTCTGTGTAGCTTAACGGGAAAAGCACTTATATTTACAGTCTTAAGGTGTCATATCCCCTTTGGTGCTTTCAGGGCCCCCAGTTTGTGTCACAGAGTTAAGCTTATTTACATGTCTGGGGATTAAACAAAGTAGGCCAAATTGCTTTTAATCGCTTTAGGGAGACATTACTCCACTTTATCTTTACAGAGCAAATAGTTGTTTGCTGCTACTTTATTGTTCCGAATGTAAATAAAGCTCCTCTAATCGTTCGCTTACGGAGAAAAAGATGCTCAGCTCGGCGACTTGAATGTGACGCTAATACATGAGGAGCACTTGCTTCAGCTTTGGGCTTTACATTTATTAAAATGCCACTTTGGATGTATTGAAAAATATGTGAAATTTATATTTTGAATGAATTCATGTTTCCATCTTTACAGGTGTCGCAAGCATGATGGGGAAGAAATGAGAAACGGGTTGAAAGAAGCTGCAAAATGCACGAAGCAAGAAGAGATCATCGTGAGTTGTTGTGTGTATGTGTGTGTGTGTGTGTGTGTGTGTGTGTGTGTATGAGTGTGTGTTGGTGGATATGTGTGGCTCTTGATGTATTGCACTTGTCTGTTCGTCCCTGTATATCACTACCTCAAGGCTCACAGTAACACACATCTGGTGAATGCATCAGCAGAGACTTTCTACAGATGTGTGTGTGTTACTGCACAGTATTATGTAAAATAAGTAAATGACAAGTGAATCTGTTTCAGTGATGGTTTATTCATGAGCTGCAGGTTATTATTACCAGCAAGCCCCCCCCACAATTTAGCCTTTTTACCAAAATGATTTGTTTGTTTTTCACTTATGAGAAACATAATGGAAGGATGTTTTATTAGTCATGCTTAATCTAGATGGTACACATCAGTAACTTGTTTTAGACTGAATACATCACCATATGTTGCCATTTAACGAAATTGAAATGTGTTTTTTTTTTTTCTTTTTTCCTTTCATAAATATATTTTTTGATTGGGTAAAGTATTGACAACCTGTTTGAGTTATATATAGGGTTTTGTTTTATATTAAAAAAAAATCTCTGACAACACCAGATTACACTGTGGTACAAGTTACATTTAACAAAATAAAGAAAATGTACTATTTCTATGCTTTTGCTTGGTTTAAATGAGCTTTGAGAATTGATGCAATTCACTCTTTTATTCATTTAATGACACAAATCACAGTACAGTACTTGTTTACACAATCAAATGAGAACATTACACCGGTTCAAGGTTTCTCAAACAAGAAATACATATATGGTAGAAAAGATGTTTCAGCTTAAAAAGAAAATGTCCTCATCAGCATGAAGTTCTTTCTTGGGCCACATTGACCTTTGACCCCAGCAATGTAACACTAGTGGAACTTCTTCTTCTCCTCGCAGCGAGGGCCAGAGTACGGGGGGCGACAGCGGCATTTCTCTGGAGAAATACACTTCCCTCCATTCAGGCAGGACTGAGTGCACACAGCTATAGACGATAGAAAAACAGATATAAAAAAAAAGAATTAATCAATTGTTAAACCTGAGAATCAAGTAAATAACTGAAGAGATTTTGAATCCACAAATCCAGAGGTGAAAAGTCTTTCCACGTCTGTCACATCTGGAAAAACACTGAGCTGAAAACCTTCCCTTAGCAGACACATACATCCGATATATATATATATATATATATATATATATATATATATATATATCATTCTAAGCTGTTTAGCAGACTGATATCTGTAACATTTGTCATCTCGGTAAGATGTAGACAGTTTATAGGGAGCCTTGGGGAAGCACAAACTAACCTGAACGGAACAAAACCTCTGACAAGCAGCAGAGAGAGACAGAATGAACCGTGCTTATTGAAAGAACTGATGCTCGGTCTCTGGGAGCGGTTTGAAACTCACCAGTGTGGCAGGCTCCACCCAGCCATCCCTCCGGACAGCTGCAGATTCCTGGAGCCACGCAGACCCCCCCGTTCCTACAGCCCTGGGGACAGATCGCTGCAAGGAGAACAAAACCGTATAAAAGACATTCTTTAAGTTCCAGAAAAAGCAAATCTGAGCTTTAGCTATAGAGGGACTCATATTTACTGGAGGCGGAAAAATGATCTAGGTGCAGAAATAAATAAAGTTTTAGGAAAAGCAGCCAATTAGCTTAGCATAAAGACTGGAAACAGGGAAACAGCTAGCTCTGCCCAAAAGGTATCAAAACCCGCCTACCGACACCTCTAAAGTTCACTTATTTAACATATATCTTTTTTGTATAATCCGTACAAAACAAGAAGTTGTGGTTTACGTAGCTCCATATTTAGAGTTCAGACACGAGAGGGGTATCAATCTTCTCGTCTAACTCTCTTCAAAAAGCAAATAAACACATTTCAGAAGTATGGACACTAGTATGGACACTTTGAATGTAGAAGATTGGCTAAATTGTTATTCTAAACAACAAAAAGTACATTGATTAAGTTCTAAAGAGCCCTAATTTCTCATGTAGTGCACATTAGTACAAACTGTTGTCCTGCAAATGTTGTTAAAAAGTCAAATCAAATCAATTGTATCTATTTAGCCTTAAATTATGAGGAAAAACCTTTGTCAGGAAAAAAGGGAGAAGTGTTCTTTTGCTTCTCTAGTGTACCAAAAGATTATATAACTCGATAAGATCCGGAGAAATATCTGCTTGAGCTACGATTTACTGCCAAGAACCATCATTCATGAGCCATAAATTCAAATGCCATTCATAACCACTGAGTTAGATGAATTGCTGCGGGGGTTAAACTGAACGCTTCCCATCCTGACAGCAGCTTGGAACCAAAGAAAAAGCATTTTAAATGTTTTAGCCGGCGGCTGCTGTTGAACAGCTCCAACTGAGAAACCGGCTCAATTTGGCTACTTTGACCTTTTGGTGTTAATAGGGTGATTAGACACGGCCATAAAACCGACCCTCCTGGCATCTTGAGCCGGTCCAGCTCGAGGGGCAGATACACTTGGCCACTCCGTTGACGGCGGTGCATTCTCCTGAGTTCCAGCATCCCCCGTCACACGTCACTGCCAAGAGACAGACACAGATCACACCCAGCAGCAGAGATGAGACAGTCCTTCAGTGCTTCCCAACCTTGTTTTTTTTTAGCTTGTTACAGCTTTAAAAAAACTAAAAAAGTGTACTCTTGACTCCTAGTCACGAGTTGCATACGTCTACCAGTGGTTTCTTGGTTTTCATTTTATTTCTAGAAGCTTAATAAGTAAAATTGTCCAGTAATTCTCTAGAAATTTGGAACTATTAAAGAAAATCTTGGAAAAATATACATGTTTTGTGTGTCTTTTTCCCTCCAGCTCAAAGATTGGAAAAAATACCGTCTCAAAATGCTGTTTCAAAGATTTCTGACAGGCACATTTGATGAATAAACACAGAATCCCTTTCATTTGGTTAAGATTTTGACAAAAAAGGAAAGCAAACTTTAAGATATTAAGTCATAAATAATATAACCGTCTTTAAAAGGATTACTGAACTACTGCTGCAGTTTTGTTACTGGGGAAAAAATCCAGCTGCTCTGGTTTTCAACTGGAGGTTAGAAGGAATCTGGTGTGTGTGTGATAAAAGAGGGACAGCTGTGTGTCGAAATGTAATGAGATATTTCTATTGTACCACATGGAGGAATGAAAATACAGGATACATACAGCTATCAGGCCTACAGGATGGTTTCACATTAAATGCATTGAGACAGATTTTCCTCCTCTTCCAAATAATCAATTTACAAAATGACAGCAAATAAACCCTGCTCACCTTTGTGACAGTATCTTCCTCCAAACCCTGGTGGACATCTGCATTTTCCAGGACGAAGGCACGTTCCTCCATTCTTACATTTGGGATAACAGTTGGCTGCATTTTTAAAAAAAAAACACACAACATTTTGACATTACTTTTAATAAAGAGACGTTTAATCTACTGTAAAAGTAAGAAGGGAAAAAAGCTATTAGGGTGAGGAATATGTCTTAAAATCTAGATGCATTTTCCCATCAGTGTAGGAATATGTTTGGTTTATGCTGACACAAATCTTTGTAAAAACATATCTGCATTACACTGAAACATTAAAACCTGCTTATTGCTTTGGCTTAATTGCATTTAATTGTACAGTACCAGTCAAAAGTTTGGACACACCTTCTCATTCAACTACTTTGAAGAATGTAAAATATAAAACATATTCTGGTTTGTTGAGCATTTGTTTGTTTACCACATAATTCCATATGTGTTCCTTCATAGTTTGGATGTCTTCAATATTAATCTACAATGTAGAAAAAAATAAAAATAAAAATAAAGAAAAACCATTGAATGAGAAGGTGTGTCCAAACTTTTGACTGGTACTGTACAGTACACAGAAATATGTAATTAAATCACAGTTAATAATCAAAAGGTTGCTGATTACAAAGGTGAATGTATCAGTCTTAATTCAAGTTATTTTAAAGAACTTTTCATAAATGTTTGAATGTTAAAGTTGATGTTTTAAAGGACTTTCATTTGTTAGAAAAGTATTTGATTGTCTTGGAAAAACCATTGAATGAGAAGGTGTGTCCAAACTTTTGACTGGTACTGTACAATACTAAATGATGACAAGGTATTTATTGTATTATCCATAAATCTGTACAAGCATAACTTATTCTCCAGGAGGAAAAACACTACATTATGAGTTATATAAATACTGACAGGTACCAGTCAAAAGTTTGGACACACCTTCTCATTCAACTACTTTGAAGAATGTAAAATATAAAACATATTCTGGTTTGTTGAGCATTTGTTTGTTTACCACATAATTCCATATGTGTTCCTTCATAGTTTGGATGTCTTCAATATTAATCTACAATGTAGAAAAAAATAAAAAAACCATTGAATGAGAAGGTGTGTCTAAACTTTTGACTGGTACTGTACAGTACACAGAAATATGTAATTAAATCACAGTTAATAATCAAAAGGTTGTTGATTACAAAGGTGAATGTATCAGTCTTAATTCAAGTTATTTTAAAGAACTTTGAGGTTAAAGTTGATGTTTTAGAAAAGTATTTGATTGTCTTGGAAAAATTTGTTAAGCTTGTAAAAGTTAATAATCAAACTTTAATTTATTTGATTGTCATGACTTATATAAGCCAACTTGGAAAAACCATTGAATGAGAAGGTGTGTCCAAACTTTTGACTGGTACTGTACAGTACACAGAAATATGTAATTAAATCACAGTTAATAATCAAAAGGTTGCTGATTACAAAGGAGAATGTATCAGTCTTAATTCAAGTTATTTTAAAGAACTTTTCATAAATGTTTGAATGTTAAAGTTGATGTTTTAAAGGACTTTAATTTGTTAGAAAAGTATTTGATTGTCATGAAGTTATATAAGATGAGAAGGTGTGTCCAAACTTTTGACTGGCACTGTACAATACTAAATGATGACAAGGTATTTATTGTATTATCCATAAATCTGTATAAGCATAACTTATTCTCCAGGAGGAAAAACACTACATTATGAGTTATACAAATACTGACAGGTTAAAACAACATACATGGATCCTATTAACACAGAGAAGAGGGTTGTGACCTCACCATACTGGCAGCTCTCCCCCTCGTAGCCCTTGGAGCAGAAGCATGTGTGGTTGCGGATGCAGATCCCTCCGTGTGAGCACTGCGGGTCGCACTGAGCTTTGGGGTCGAAAACGAACCCGACCGAGACTCCCCGGGGCGCGTCCGAGCGAGCAGCCGAACACAGGGCGACCAAGGCGGCCAGGAGCAGGGCCAGAGAGAGACCCACGACACCCATGTCTGGAGGGGGGGATTTTTCTTTTCTTTTGTTTTTTTGGGGGGGGGGTCTTAAATGTGGAAAAAGAGAGAGAGAGAGAGAGAGAGAGAGAGAGATGGTGCGGTTGTTGGAGATGGAGGAGGTTAGTGATGGTGGAGGTGGGTGGAGAATGGGGCTGGCTCAGTGGGATGAGTTCCACATGTACACAAGAAGTAGTTAAAAGTAAATTAGACATTAATATAAGTTCATAACTTAAAGAAAAAACTTTTCTTTTCAAGAAAAAACTTTTCTTTTAAAGAAAAAACTTTTCTTTTAAAGAAAAAACTTTTCTTTTGTCTTAATGGACAATTTACTTAAAATGGAAATTAGACAATAAAGCTGAACAAAGAAAGGTAAACAAATAAACTATTATGTATTATAGAAATATATAAATAAATATATATAAAAAGTAATGATGACCAACAACGTACAATGTCTACAAGTCATGAGTTATGTCAATTATAAATGAATGAATAAAGTACACAAAAAGTAGTTAAAAGTAAAGACATTAATATAAGTTCATAACTTAAAGAAAAAACTTTTCTTTTGTCTTAATGGACACAGGGCAATTTACTTAAAATAGAAATTAGACAATAAAGCTGAACAAAGAAAGGCAAACAAATAAACTATTATGTATTACAAGAAGGTGTAGAAAGTATATAAATATATATATATAAAAAGTAATGATGACCAACAACGTACAATGTCTACAAGTCATGAGTTATGTCAATTATAAATGAATGAATAAAGTAGCTTACTAGTTGCCTGAACAACAAATAAGATTGTCCACTTTTTTCAGTTTATTGGCTAAATATGTATACAAACCTCACTGGTTGGTCAGTCAGTGCAAACTCACTCTGTGTAGCCAGACTTTATTAAAAGTAATAGTTGAAGTGAAGTTTATTTTCAACTTTTAAACTTTTCAAAGATACTGAATATGTCCTGCAGAAAGATGGGATGATGCAATCCTAAATCTTCATGTCTTGGATTTGTATTTATCATTATTTAGCTTTAGTGAATGAGGTGGAACAAAAAACAATGTATATATGATTCAGTGGAATAGTTATATAATAATATTATTTTAACAGTCTTAACTTTACAGTGTTATGGGGTTAAATGTGCAGGAAGACTTCAGTTTTTAGTATTCAAATTATCGTCATATAGTGAAATAAAGCTTGAGCATAAACCTTTATGTTAACGCAGATATGTAAACAACAAGCTCCCAGTATCAATATTGCGGTCACATGGGTTGTGGTATGGGGTGTATTATCTTAGATCCATTGAGATGGGACATTGTTTTACAGGGTCAGGATACCAAAATTAAAAATAAAAAGATGCAAAATGTTTCACTTACCTCAAGTATTGAAACAAATATTTATTTGTCCAGGTTGTGAGATATGCATCTCTGTAGATATCTGTCCTCATCTACATACAACAGATGGTGAAAAATGAAACGTTAAAAAGATGCCCTTTTTTGGAACTGCTTATTCCATAAAAACTATTGATGGTATGTTTTTTTGTTGTCATGCAGATAAACAGGGACACTGTTTCCAGAAAGACACATTTCTTTTGAATGTTTTTAATGTTATTTTTCACGCTGTTGACTCCATAAACAAAATGTATTAACTTATTGGAATGAAAATAGTCAGATTTGTAATTTGGTTGAACCGACCCTCGAATATGCTCTGTATGAGTCTAATTCTAATCTGATTGTCCAAATGTTTTAAATGTTCATTATGGGGAACACAAACCTCCACTGGACATACTCTAGTACCAGTTTTCATTCTTGTGAAGGGAAATAAATGGTTCAGTGTGGAGCCAACTTGTTGTTATTTTCAGACAGCAGGACTTCTGTGTGTTCATGTAGAAGACATGTGGGAAAGCCATTTCCTTTTACCTTGTGAGAGAAAGTCCTGGGTCCATATGAAGTCTGGGGTAAGGGGGGGAGGTCTGCTGTAATGGCAAAAACACAACCAGGTCAATAGCGGATGTGTATGTCCTCTCTGTGGGGACTCTGTCCAGGGAAACCTACTGACCGGGAGCTCACAGGAAAGTAGATTTCCGTATGAAAATTAGATTTTGCTCATAACGTTTGCCATTTTCCCATGAAAAGCCAGTAAGTTCAAACACCTTGTATGCCATAAACTACAATGGTAGTTTGTACAAAGTTCTGTATGTTGGCTACCAGTTTGCAAAGTAGTCAGGCGGATCGATAAACTGGTTGGCAGAGAGACAAACGTTGAAACTTCAGACAGCTCAGCCTGAGATAGTCCTGTTGTGTTTAGGTCCATGTGGATTGAAGACTGGCTGGGGAATCAGAATACAACTTAACTTCATTATTTAATGAATTATATTTGACTGTTTATCTGTGTTTAGTTTAGTTGCACAGTTTGCAAAGTTTCCTGGAAATAAGTCATTTAAAAATAAGATGATGTTTTGGAATAATTAAGGCCAAGTCTGATATTTCTTCCTAAAACAAGTCGGTTAACTTCATATAAATTTAGAGTTGACACAAAAGTATGAAGTGAGGCAGAATATGTTCCAGTTGGACAATAATCATAATGAAGCTGGTGCCAATGTCTCCCAAAATACTGGCTCAGTACACAAAGAAAACTGAGTGTGCTTACTGGTTGTGTATGTGTTTTGGCCTCATGCATCCCAGTAACGCTCTGGTCCAAACCAACGACCTGGATCTCAGAGAGGAAGTGAGCTGATGTTTTCAACAGATGTGAACATAGCGCCATACACTGGAGACATCTTGTTCCTCTGGCTCCATTAAGGAGTGTTGGGGTACCTGTACTGAGCAACACATGGACATACAATGTTAGTTTTTTTGTAAGTGTGCCCTCTAGTGGTGGAACCAATAGTTCAGTCATTCAACAGTTTGGTTCAGAGCAGCCTGTCTGGACAATAACTGGCCACATTGTCGTTTCCCTCCTTACCTTTTGGCTTTTAGCTGTCAACATTCAGGGTGATGACACACATTGTTCTGTGTAAAATTGAAATTTGTACTCAATAAATATCAAAACTGGATGATCACATTGGTATGGAATTTGATAATCACATTTATGCTCCCAAATAATTGAAACTTTTTTGGGGAGTTTCCATTTTTCTTTCTATTTTAGCCCCATTACTGGTAATGTTAAAAAAAAAAAATAGAAAGATTGTCAGTTTGTAGTTTGTTCAGTCTGCCTGATGTTCCTCTTTTACTGAATTCCCTATCATTACTATGGATGTAATTTGTTGCATGTTGCATGCAGTAAATTCAACTGAAAATAGCTGAAACAAATAGTAAGAAAATAAATAACCAACTATTTTGAAAGTTGATTAACTAAAAAAAAAATGTATTTTTTGTCTTCTATTATCCTAAAAACTGAATATCTGTGATTTTTCATAGTAAGACATCTGAAGATGTTTACTTTGGGTCTTGGAAACTTTATTTTTTTGCTTTTTCTAATATTTTACAGATTCATTTATCATAATTGAAAGCATGTAATTCAATAACAGTGGAATAACAGCAATGTGAGTGTTGCTCTTGTTAAGCAGACCAATCGGCGCCACCCAGTGTGTACAGAGAAAACGACAAGCCCACCAAAGAAATCCAAGAAACCTTTCAAAATTAGACATGATTTTATTTTCAGCTTCATGCATGAAAAACAGAAAACCACTGTGTAGAGGTAACAATGATATGTCTGATGATATGTATTTCTTATGCGACTTTCATTTTTTATTGTTGAATATTTTGGATTGAACACGTGGTTTTCTAAATACATTTTTAGGCGGTCTATGATTTATTTTATGTGCTTGTTTCAATAGTTCCATACAACTTTGTCACAAATACAATTCCATGGCTCTTATGACCGATCAAACCTCTGCGGCGTCATGATGCCTGGCTCGTAGTCACATTATTCAGAGTGTGCGAGGTTCGTTTCTGCAGCTCAAACCATCTCTGCAGAAGCTCGGCTCAGCTTTTCAGCAGAGCTATACATTAGGCATAACAGTAACAGAAAAGTATTCAGATCTACACTGTCCGTCATCATCAAATATCAATAAGGGTTGGATCTAGGATTTCTTATGATGAATGTAGAAATTGTATCAACGGTCATAAAGAAACGCACATAATGTTCCAGCGTAATATTGAACCTGTGCGATCACAACTGAACCAAAATCAGAAAACTTGGAAATAATTCATATTTTGGACATTTAAGTGTTTTTCGGGCATCTTCTGTCAGACAAAAGTCGCTCAGTACATTAAGTGATCTGTTTGAAAATGCCAAAACAAAATGAAATCATGTCACAAAAGGAAGTCGTAGTTATTTCAAAACCCAAAAATACCAATAAACTCATGACACAAGTTATAGATGCAGATTGGGGTAAAATAGCAAACACATTATTGCAAAAGAAACCATAGCACACAAAAAAATAGAATGACCTTATTAAAAGGGAAGAAAGCTCCAGAAATGATTCTTTATACAACATGTTCTGAAGCAAGCTAGAACGTACACATTTACACATTTCTGTATCTTACACAAACCCTGTAACGCTCCCACAGTTCCCTTTTAAAAAAACCTTTATTTTGTAACCTCCTCGTAACAAGCTGCAGTCATCATAGTAGTCACATTTGCCTTTGAATCACTCCGGTGAATAACAGCTAGCTAAATATAAACTACCTGTACTCAAAGTAAAAATAAAAATAAGCCGAAAAATCTAATGACATCATCTATATTGCACTAATATCAAGAATCATATTTTGATGAAACACAATAAAAAGAGTAAGGAAAGCGCAGGAAGAGGTGGGAACAGCTCAGGGTTTGTTTTTTTTACTCTCATTCAAAGTGGTATAGAGTCTTATTAATATCTGGATTTATTGATCATGTTAAAGTGCATCATATCTGAAGCTGCTGCTGTTAACAAGTGACGTGTCTGTTTAGTTGGCACCAGGGTGAAAAATTACAACAAACCTCGAGGCAAATCCTGCTAAATTCTTTCTGCTTCGACCAGCCCGTTTGACAAGTAACCAACCAAACATATCTCCTCACATGAATGGAAGAAAGTGGTTTGGGATTTTTAAGAATGAATGAGCCACTGACTAGTTAAAGAAAAGTTATGTCCCTCCCGTCGTTCCATTGTTACCGAGCAGAGATTCCCTCCGTGGAAGTCGGCCCAGTTTTCCCTCAGCGAGAACTTCAGCCACAGCAGTGTTTGATGCCTCGACTCTTCTGCCTCCTCTTACTGGTAGACCTGCACACGCCCATGCAAGGAGGTGGTGTTCCCCCCGCAGTCCACATACTGGTACATCTCCTGGGAGACCTGCTCCGCGTGGCCGAAGTATGACGTGGTCACCGTCACCCTGGGAAACAAACAAACAAACAAACAAACAAACAAACAAACAAACCCTTGGAGTCAACAGCTCATCAGATGACCCTGAGCCTTCCTCGTAGCACTTATTGTATTCGTATCAGTTCGCTGCACTTATTGAATTCGTATTCGTTTACTGCACTTATCCTATTCGTAGTAGTTTGTAGCACTTATTATATTCGTATTAGTCTGTTGCAATTATTGTTTTCGTAGTAATCTGCCTCTGCACTATACTTTTGCTCTGGTTTATGCTTTAAGATGCTTGTTTAAGAAAGGAGATGCACTTATGACTTCTGGTGACTAGTAGTTCTCTTGAATACCTATGTTGAACACACTTCCTGTAAGTCGCTTTGGATAAAAGCGTCTGCTAAATGACTGTAATGTAATGTAATGTAATGTAATGTAATGTAATGACAAGGTGAGACACAAGCAGGACGACCGTCACGTCTGAATCCTGTGATGGTGTGGACAATCTGACCTTCTTTAACAAGTTAAGATTAGAGGTGATCCCAAAAACCTCACCAAGTCATGTCAATTTCATACAGCCAAATATCAGAACTCTGCCTCTAGGGGCTTTACAATCTGTACATCATACGTCATATATAAGGGAAAACTCCCAAAAAAATGGAAGAAACTCTAAATCACGAACAGTTGAGTCACTTTAACTCACCATCATGACATTCATAAAATATTGAAAGGTCACTATGATCTGGTCTGTGTCATCTTTGTGGATGTATGTGAGCTTAGTGAGGCTAGTTTGACCTTTTGAAGGACTTCTTTGCTAATGTAGACTGTAAAGAATGCGTTGCTTAGCAGTAGCTTCCTGTAAGCAGTTCTGAAATGATGAGTCATTCAAAAGAAAAATGATTATTTTCAACTCTACTTGTTGATGAATATCCATATTTGTGTTTTAGCTGTGTTGCTTTGTTTTCCTGGTAAGGCAAATTGTTGTATTCATTCTCCCAAGATGTTAAGTCATCGTTGGGTAAAGAGCTCTTTTGTTAAATGCATCAAACCGGAGTATCGTAAGTGGTGTTAAGGGCATTATGGTCTGCATATAAAACCACTGGATTGCAAGAGTAGGTGTTACAGTATCAGCTGCTTCTTCTTTTTTTGACTTTCACTGGGTTTCAGTCTGATGTTACTGGGAAGGAAGGCTGTTATTTTACCTTTTGACCACAGAGGTTTAAGTCCACTAGAATGGATTATTTCTGCCTTGAAGAAATGTTTGCTTTGCTAAATTTACAATCTGTTTGAATGTCTGCGTTGACGTGTGAGTGAGCAGAGAACCCAAAGGCCCGTGTGTCTGCTGTTGGACTGTGTTGTTTCTGGGCAGCTCTTCAGTATGTGTGTGTGTGTGTGTGTGTGTGTGTGTGTGTGTGTGTGTGTGTGTGTGTGTGTGTGTGTGTGTGTGTGTGTGTGTGTGTGTGTGTGTGTGTGTGAAGCTAGTTGTTGAGCGTGATGCTAATGTATGAAAGGATAAAAATCAAGATAAATAAGACAGTATATCACATACAGTATGACTATATTTGAAATAAAACATTAGGATGCAAAGAAATGCGTTTGAGGTCATACTTACTGCATCATCACCACTATGTTGTGAACTTTAATGGTTGGCAAGGTGCAGTAGTCACTGTAAGAAAGGAAGTGATTTATTATTCAAATGCTCAAAGTGTAAACCGTATATTTTTCTGACTTTTAGAAAGCGACTTACAACATATAGCTCATCTCATCAGCAATGGTGGTGGGAACAGTGTAGTCAATCTGCAATAAACACAATTTATAAAGCAATTGACATTCATATATTGCACATTTATGCAAATTACAGAAAAAACTAATATAATTTAGTGGGTTTTTCTGTTTGATTAGTGAAAAGTGGTACAATATTGAGCAGTTGTACCAAGATTTGTAATATCACAAGAATTTAAAGACACACAAGTCCATTTTCTGTTACGTCTAATAATAGATTTTCTCACCAGTCTTGAATTTGTAACAGTGCAGAGTCCTCTGAGTGTTGTGTGTGTGTGTGTGTGTGAGCAGTAAAATGTATTTCCACCCACCTGCCGTTCATCCAGCGGTATGATCACTGAGCTGTTGTTGAACTTGGCCTTGCCTATCACCGTCTTGGAGAACTGCACCTGGGCCGTGATGTTGGTCACAGATACGGTGTAGTAGTTGTTATTGGTGATGTTCAGAGTGCTCTGGATGGAGGAAGATAAGAATGTGAGATTATGGCAATAAGGTTCTTTATGACAAAAAGCTCCAGTGATGACCTTGGATTAGGACTGTCGCCATGCTGGTTTATTTTCAACCGATGAACGGAGGTTACAATATTTGGAATACGGAGAAGTGACGCCAGATACGGCTCTGGTAACGGCAGCGACCTGTCAATCACAGTAAGCCCCGCCCTAAAGCATACCCTGCTTTATGGTCTGTTTGACTCTAAATGGAGCATCATTTACTAAATGAACATCATGCTGTATTGAAGAAGACTTGAAACTAGAGATTGAGACCATAAACTCATGTTTACAATGTTTACTGAGGGAATAAATCAAGAGAGAAGTAGAGTCATTTTCTCATAGACTTCTATACAACCAGAGGAGTCGCCCCCTGCTGGTCAGTAGAGATAATGCAAGTTTTAAGACGCTTCACTTGGCAGAAACCGAGGTGGCCGCCTGATCTTGAGTAGAGTTTCTGTCCACCTGGCCGTTGTTAGTCCAATATTTACTCTCTTTTTATCTGCGTAAGGCGTGAGCCTGTGAAGGTTATGTGTTAGGGTGTGTGTGTGTGTGTGTGTGTGTGTGTGTGTGTGTGTGTGTGTGTGTGTGTGTGTGTGTGTGTGTGTGTGTGTGTGTGTGTGTGTGTGTGTGTGCTTCCGTGTGTCCTTGAGCATGCAGTCACAGCTGAATACTCAAGGATCTGGCGTGGTTGTGGTGACTCACACTTTCTCATAACATTTTTTATTACCTGTTCTACACTGCCATTGACTGCCTGATTAATCCTCACTCCCCGCCCTCAGTCCACACACTGCTTTACCCGCCAGCCTCTCAGCCTCTGCTAAGCGACAGCTAGATGACTTCACCTTTATGTTTTGGCACGATTGTATGAAGTGCATTATACAACCACTCTGTGCCCATGCTTGTATTACATCGTCGCTTGTCATTGAGTTTGAATGATGTCGGTTTGACAACACTTGTATTTGCTCAATTGCACAACACAGGAAGTGGTTGTTGCAGAAACAACTGCCTCTGATTTTCGCCTCCACCAACCCCTGAGGGAAGTATTTGTTTCTTTAGCTGCTAAATTCTTCACAGTGTTAAGTAGCTAATTGTTAAATTAACATTTTTTAAAGCTCTTTCCCCTCTAAATAGCTGTCTGCTGCAGCCAAAAACAGCACTAATGAGAGCAGCGAGAGTGAACCGAAACGGCAAAACTGCAGCCCAGAAAACGAACACAATGAGCTGAAAGACACCATAATTATATAGCGATTATTATTTTCTGTGTTTTTAAATCACAACCAGCAACTCCTTTCCCATACAAGAAAGTCATAGTAATCTGCCTCTGCACTATACTTTTGCTCTGGTTTATGCTTTAAGATGCTTGTTTAAGAAAGGAGATGCACTTATGACTTCTGGTGACTAGTAGTTCTCTTGAATACCTATGTTGAATACACTTCCTGTAAGTCGCTTTGGATAAAAGCGTCTGCTAAATGACTGTAAATGTAATGTAATGTAATGTAATGTTTATATAAAAAATATTGATTATAACTTCTTTAAGACTTAAACCTAAACACAAGCAAACTTGTTACGCTGGTTTTGTTCTAAATCGGGGGGGGGGATTATGCCGCCACAATCTTACCGTGATGTTGAGATAGACGATTCTCTTGTCCAGGTCGTAGGAGACGTAGGCAGACTTCACTCCCACGTAGGAGACATCGATAGAGCGAGGGAACAGGAAGAACACGGCCAGGCCAGACAGCAGCAGGCAGAGGGCCACGGATATCGTGACATACAGCTTTCTGCGTGAGGGAGAAAAGAGAAGTGAGACCCTGAAATCCGCTGAGGACTTCCAAGCTTACCACGCCACTGCGTGCTCATTGAGTTTCATCATGCGGACAGCCAACACTTACGTCCTGCTCGGCCTGAGCCTTTGGTCGCTGTATGGAATCAGAGCCACGAGCTGATTCTCTTGACCTGTTGAATTGTTCAAAGACAGGAAAGGAGAGCGTTGTCATTTTTTGTGTTTGAAAGATTTGCTCTTGAGAAGAATATCAGCCTTATCTGACCGTTTCCCACTTAAAAGTATAGATGTTTTATTGATGGCTGCTTTATTCTTAAAGGGTGTCTTAGGTATTTCTCAACCTGGACACTGTTTCCCCACGTTTTTGTGTGTAGGTGACTAATGGGGACTGACATTTTTTATATTGGTCTAGTATTGAACACTGCAGACAGTAATCCCTTGATGAAACTCTTCATGGTCAATTTAGTCCAATGAAAGTGCTTGTTTTTGCCACTGACAGGCTGGGGTTGTTATTGTAAATTTCTGACAACCTTTTGGAAAGGTCCCTACAGAGAAATAAAAGCTTTTGCCTTATCTTTTGCTTTCTATTTGTTCTTTAGTCATGTGACTTGTGGCCGTAAGGTTGGTGGAAAGGTGACTGGGTGTTTGGAAAAGAGAGCTAAATGACTTCCAATGTCACGGCTGAATATTTAGACTATTTCGTCAATGTGGATGGAACGTGAGTTTACAGAACCGTCAAGACACACACTAACGAAACGGGCCGGATTAAGAGAAACGTTAAGAACAACGTTTGATTTCTGCCGTAGGCTCTTTTTAATGTTGTCAGACGCTTAGCATAGCAATTTTAGCTTGTCTGTGGCAAAAACAAGCACTTTTAGGGACGTACACTGACGGTGAGTTGTTGCCCTCGGCGATTACATTGCAGCTTGCTGATCGGCAAGACACAAACTCATGGGAAAATAGGGTCCAAGTTGAAAAAGAAAAACATTCAATCCACCAAAATTAACAGCCAAATAAGTCTAGTTTTCACGCACTGATGGAATAGTCCCTTGCTTTAAATTAGATGTGTATGGTACAGAGTAGAGGGTAAATGACAAGCCTGGTCTGACTGGATTCCTGCTTTGTAACGCTGGTGCAGAAGCCTAAAGAAAAATATTTGTGTGAGGTGTGTGATCTATAAAAAGTTGCAGGTGTGTCCAGTTCTGTACTTTTAAGACCAAGCATTTAGGGACATCAATCTTTCATGAAACATCGTGACAAAACCCGGAAATATTCTGGTGAAGAGATTAAAAATGGAAAGGGAACTGTGATGTCATTAAGTTGACTAACTTTGTCACGAAAGCCTCGGATTCAGAATGGAGGCAATACGGCCGATTTATTTAGTATTTCTCTTGTTTTATCTGTTACGTTATTGTGTATTTGCTACATCTGTGGTTTAAGAATTTAGCTGCAGATAGAAAAGGCCTGAAACGTGTATTTCTATTCAGACTTTTGGAGTATTGAAATACAATATGCACTTGCACTCCAGATTCGGTTGATATAAACTTGTTTCATGTAGGCACACGTGAGCCGGACACATTGATACCCTCACTGCAAAAGCATTTATTTCTTTATGTGACACTTCTAACATCAAGCGGGGCTGAGATAGATCGTCACAGGCTCTGCCATCTCCACATTCTTTCCCTTTGTGCCACAATAAAATCCTGGTAGAGGCGTGTACGCTCGTAAAAAAAAATTCAAGCCTCAACTCTTGTGAAATACAAACTGTCCCACAATCCTGATGAAGCAGAAGTTTTGAACTGTTGATTTATAGAAATAATACCGTAGGATGTTTATTTTTCTGGACTTGAACTAATTGGAGCCTATTTAGACATGAATATTTGATGATATTGAGAAATGTACCGATGACGCTGGTTGAGTAACGACTACCTTTATGTAGAACGTTTTACCTCGTGGTATTCTGCCGGTGCCCTGGCATGTGGGGCAGGTGACGCTGTCCCGTCCGGTGAACTCCACGTAGGGGAACTGGGACACGTCTCCGTTCTTCCCGTCCTCCTCGCCGTCTTTGTACTCCCCGGAGGCCGTCAGCGCGTCCTGACTCTCGTCTTTGGGGTTGGCCAAGTGAGAGTGCAACTTGCCCATAGCTGCAGCCGTCTGTACAAAGCACAAAAGGACAGCATGAGCGGAGAGGAACTGACAAATAGATGCAGCGGGATGTGCTGAATAAACCGCATGCCACAGAGCTGCTTGAATGTGAAATTGAACCTGGACTGGTTCCAGGACACGTTTTCCAGGCCAACAAACTTAAACTGGTGCACTGTCCGTGAAGGAAAAAACAGTCGTAGTACTTACATGCTGCTCAATAGAGAGTAGACTGTGACCACGGATTAATGTCTGTTTGTTTTGTAGTATCCTTCTGAAATGAATATGACTTTTTTTTCATTTCTTCAGGGCCCCCGCCTAGTTTGTGACGTCTTGGATGCTCTCATCTCCGGCGTCATTATTATATTCAAAAATGATATGCTTAAAAGCCAAAGGTTTTAAGAAACTCTTCTATATGCTTTTATTCCTTTCATTTTAATTTAAATCAACTAGATTACTTTGTCAAAATGTGACTATTAATATGGTTTATTTTAATGAGAACAGACCTAATGCTCAACATTTTCAATAGCACAAAAAAATGACCCCTGTGAGTGTTGACTGTTATACTGTACATTGTATTATTATTGATGTATTTGTGTGCAATTAACATTAACATAAAAAGTTGCAATATTCCCCTCTGACTTGTAGTGAGGTTGAAGTTTAAGTACAAGTGCTGTATTTACATTTTACTCCACTACACTAACAAGACATTTTGCAGATTTAGATTATAAGTATAAATATAAATCAACATTAAATTATGATGTATTATTGTTGATTTAGCTACTCAGCAGTATAAAGTTATTAAAAGTAGCCTCACATTTGCCTTCTTCAAGGTTATAGTGATATACAGATTAAATCGCACATCATTAATTATAATTCAGTAAAATAAGTAAAGTTTAATCTTATACTTTTGTACTTTTACTTGAGTACGATTTAGATTGCAGGACTTCTACTTGAGACTTCCACTACAATATGTGAATACCCAGGTAAAGTACAAGTACGTCAAAATTGTATTAAAGCAAAGTGCTTGAATACATGTTTTTAGTTACTTTCCACCACTGTTATTATGAAGTAGGTCAACCCCACTGTTGGGATGTTTACTTCAGAAATGTAATACAGATTACTGGTTATCCTGTTAAAGCTTAGTACGAAAGTATTGTTACTTTATTCAATAACTTCATCCAAGTAGGCTTATATAACTCATAACAATCAAATACTTTTCTAACAAATTAAAGTCCTTTAAAACATCAATTTTAACATTCAAACTTTTATGAAAAGTTCTTTGAAATAACTTGAATTAAGACTGATACCTTCTCCTTTGTAATCAACAACCTTTTGATTATTAACTGTGATTTAATTACATATTTCTGTGTACTGTACAGTACCAGTCAAAGGTTTGGACACACCTTCTCATTCAATGGTTTTTCTTTATTTTTATTTTTTTCTACATTGTAGATTAATATTGAAGACATCCAAACTATGAAGGAACACATATGGAATTATGTGGTAAACAAACAAATGCTCAACAAACCAGAATATGTTTTATATTTTACATTCTTCAAAGTAGTTGAATGAGAAGGTGAGTCCAAACTTTTGACTGGTACTGTATATAATATCTTAGTACATTATTATAACTGATGCGTTGTTAATAATCTGCAATTTGATATTGTAGATTGTTAAAGTGAATTGAAAAAACCCTCAAAATTTTGATTAAGTATTTGATTGAATATGCTGCGTTGCAGTCCACCGTGATTATCATACAGTTATATATATTATATCATTGGATTATTTGTAGTCAAGTATGCATCATATTTTAGACGTTTATCATATTTTTAATATGTAAAATCTCAATTCGCAAAGTAACTAAAGCTTTCAGTAAATAAAGTTTAAAGTGCAATATTTGCGTCTGAAATGCAGTGAATAAGGAGTATAAAGTTGAACAAACTAGAAATACTCAAGTATCTCAAAATATTAAAGTACTTGGATAACTGTTCCTAGTTCCTTCCACCTCCGAGAAATACCATTAGCATCATTCACAAAATAAAGTTAATCATATTAACCAAACTTAAAATAGATAAAACATGCATTGTATGTAAGCACCCTGGAAAATCACAATGTTTTCACATACACACTGTAGTCATAGGGGAGTTATCCGTTGCGGTGATCCTGTTAAATACACAAATAACCATAAAATACAATTATGTAACTCTAAATGCATTGTTTTGCATCACAAACCAGGCTGAGGCAGATAGTGTTGTACACTCATGTGCCTTTAAGGAAACCAGTCAACCTTAATTAGGATCATTATCATTAAAACTCAACAGGAAATAAAGAAAATGTGACTTTAAAATAGTAAAGTACTTGGATAACTGTACCATTATATAAACCAAACTTAAAATAGATAAAACATGCATTGTATGTACCGGTAAGCACCCTGGAAAATCACAATGTTTTCCACATACACACTGTGAGAAGGTGACTGCTACTGTGTGTGATTGCATTAACATCTGTGGTAGTTGTATAGTATGTGTATTTATTGTCTGTGTAGTTGTATAGTATGTGTATTTATTGTCTGTGTAGTTGTATAGTATGTGTATTTATTGTCTGTGTCTGTGTAGTTGTATAGTATGTGTATTTATTGTCTGTGTAGTTGTATAGTATGTGTATTTATTGTCTGTGTAGTTGTATAGTATGTGTATTTATTGTCTGTGTAGTTGTATAGTATGTGTATTTATTGTCTGTGTCTGTGTAGTTGTATAGTATGTGTATTTATTGTCTGTGTCTGTGTAGTTGTATAGTATGTGTATTTATTGTCTGTGTAGTTGTATAGTATGTGTATTTATTGTCTGTGTAGTTGTATAGTATGTGTATTTATTGTCTGTGTAGTTGTATAGTATGTGTATTTATTGTCTGTGTAGTTGTATAGTTGTATTTATTGTCTGTGTCTGTGTAGTTGTATAGTATGTGTATTTATTGTCTGTGTAGTTGTATAGTATGTGTATTTATTGTCTGTGTAGTTGTATAGTATGTGTATTTATTGTCTGTGTAGTTGTATAGTATGTGTATTTATTGTCTGTGTAGTTGTGTAGTATTTATTGTATAGTATGTGTATTTATTGTCTGTGTAGTTGTATAGTATGTGTATTTATTGTCTGTGTAGTTGTATAGTATGTGTATTTATTGTCTGTGTCTGTGTAGTTGAGCTGCTGCAACACATGGGGATCAATAAAGGAAATATAATATTAATGATGCAACACTGGTCTGTCCTAAACTGCAGCACAGTCCTGCTGTTCTGTCTGCAAGGCCACAGCAGCTGTCTGCAAGCATTGCATACAGTATTATGCACAAACGAGCAGGACAGCAGCATGCAAACTGTAACAGGAGGCATTGCACACAAGCAGGCTGTTGCACAAAGACACCCTGCTGAGTGTTTCTGCAGGATGCATCACAGGCCGCCATGCAGCTCATCAGATGAGCAGCTGAGCAGCTTAGGACACAACGTACTGGGGGAAGGAAACCCACATGAAAGCCTTTATTCTCACCACAAATAAGATATTTAAGATTAGAATTAACATGTCAACACAATCTGCAAACATAAACGTTCTTACCTGTCCCTGTGTGTGTCTTCTGCTTGTTTTTATACTTGTGTTTCCTCGCAGTCTGTTTGTTGTGGCTCGACGCACCAGTGGAGAATGACGGAGCCGAGGCCGGAGACTCCTCCCTCCTCTCCCCATTGGACGGGCTCATGTTCGGGGGAGATCATCCACAGGTCGGACCCTACCACCACCACAACACAGACAGAGTAGGACTACAAATCCCACCATGCAAAAACACTAAAACAAGTAAAAGTCCTGTATTTTTTAAATTATACTTAGTTAAAAACATATATTAGAAAACATTAAATACATTAATTAAAGTGCAGCACATAATGTCCTTCTTTGGAGTTTAATATTAATATACAAATATTAATTATGTTATATAATTGGATGTTTATGAATGTAATCATAATCATTTAAGCAGCATTTTAATATTGCTTTTTTTAAACAATAAATTTGTGCTTCAGTATTTGAGTAAATGCACTTTACTTGTTAAATTAAGATTAAAAACTAATTGTTAAACAGGTATATGTAAAAAAGAAAATCAAGATAACAAAAAACAAGTATTATAAATAAGCAATAAAAACAGTAAATAATCCACAATAACTGAAATATTATATATACAGACAGAAAACTATTATAACTATAATTGCACAGTGTATTTGTATTGCATGTTTGGATGTTTATAAATGTAATCATAATCATTTAAGCAGCATTTTAATATTGCTTTTTTTAAACAATAAATTTGTGCTTCAGTATTTGAGTAAATGCACTTTACTTGTTACACTAATTGTTAAACAGGTATATGTAAAAAAGAAAATCAAGATAAAAAAAAACCCAAGTATTATAAATAAGCAATAAAAACAGTAAAGAATCCACAATAACTGAAATATTATATATACAGACAGAAAACTATTATAACTATAATTGCACAGTGTACTTGTATTGCATGTTTGGATGTTTATAAATAATGCATTATCATTTAAGCAGCATTTTGATATTGCTGGTGTTTTTTTAAACAACAAATTTATGCTTTTGCATTTGAGTAAATGCACTTTACTTGTTACATTCCACCACTCATTGTTAAACAGGTATATGTAATATTTAATTACATCATTATAACTGATGCATTATTATTTAATCAGCATTTAGATATTGTTATTAGTCCCGCAGCGGGGACATTTACAGGATTACAGCAGCATAGGTTATAGTGCAAACAAGAGACATAGTAAAAGAAAAACAAGATTAAAAAAACAAGTATTATAAATAAGCAATAAAAACAGTAAAGAATCCACAATAACTGTAATTGCATTGTGTATTTGTATTGCATGTTTGGATGTTTATAAATAATGCATTATCATTTAAGCAGCATTTTGATATTGCTGGTGTTTTTTTTAAACAACAAATTTATGCTTTTGCATTTGAGTAAATGCCCTTTACTTGTTACATTCCACCACTCATTGTTAAACAGGTATATGTAATATTTAATTACATTATTATGAACTGGATGACTAGTAGTTCTCTTGAATACCTATGTTGAATACACTTATTGTAAGTCGCTTTGGATGAAAGCGTCTGCTAAATGACTGTAATGTAATGTAATGTAATGTAATCAGCAATTTCATATTGTAGATTGTTACAGTGAGGCTAATTGAAAAAAACTCATCATTTTTGATTAAGTATTTGATTGAATATGCTGTGTTGCAGTCCACCGTGATTATCATACAGTTATATATTAATTAATAGGATTATTTGTAGTTAAGTATGCATCATATTTTAGACGTTTATCATATTTTTAATATGTAAAATCTCAATTCGCAAAGTAATAAAGCTTTCAGTAAATAAAGTTTAAAGTGCAATAGTTGTGTCTGAAATGCAGTGAATAAGGAGTATAAAGTTGAACAAACTAGAAAACTTTAACTAGGATCATTATCATTAAAACTCAACAGGAAATAAAGAAAATGTGACTTATTATTACAAACAGTAGGAACTTCTGTTTTTGTTTGACTGCCTACACATGAATCAACCTCATGTGGTGTTCTGATGCAATTAAAGAGAAATGGTGCCATTGAATACAAACATACCTAAAGTCTATAAGAACATTTATCTGTAGGAATATTCACATATGATTGCAGCCAAGATAGGAATAATAACTTGTGTAATGACATCAAATTTAGACGCTGATCTCAATGATATTTAGTATATTCTAAAAATACTATGGTGTCCAAAATTAGACACCACAGCCAGCATTTGGAAACTTTTGGCCTAAATACCAAAAACCAGACAACCTCATTGATGTAGGACGGCTGCAGTTCCTGGAAACAGTTGTCAGCTGACAGAAATATGTCAAAAAAGTTCCTACTTTAGGCAAGTTTTCCCACAATCCCCACCATTGTCGCTCCTAACCGTCTAGAATTGATCACATTATTCCATTAAGTCATACTTTAAACAGATGTTTTCCAGTTGAGCCTTCCTCTCAGAAGTCTGGAAATCTGAATATTGTAGCAATGTATAAATTGTAAAATACATTTTTAGAATATTTTGTTTTATCTTTACTGTTTTAGGTCCATATATGTGAGGAGCAGTGCATTTATCTCACGTCAATCACAGTCAACTAAAATAGTGAATGCATTTAAAGGTGTTTAAATTCTTTATTAAAGATTATTTTTACATGTTACACTTTGAACACTAATAAGTTGAAAAACTAAAATTCAAAACGCAACTCATGAAAACCTTACAAAAGTCCATATTTTACCCTTGATTCAAAACTATATATCATATGTCATTAACTTCTGGTATTTTAATATACATTCTTTAAAGAATGAACCTAAATAAAAGCATGGAGGCCTAAAATCAAACAACAGACAGACTCAACATCTCAGCTCACTTGAATGGTTGTACTCGGTCACTGCCAGTGTTCGGCTGTGCTTTGCTCGAGCCAGATGATGGCAGTGTGCTGCCGTGTGTGAATGTATGACTCAGCAGCACTCAGGCGCTGAATCCTCCTGACAGCAACAACAACGTGGTCATTGGTGCCTGTGAGCAAACATCAAATTACACTGATAATAGACTTTATTTTTAATCCGTTTTTATCTCTGCATGATTTCAGAGGAACCACTTTGAATAATGCATAATCTGGCAAACTGAGGGAAAAGTACACTTTGAAAATGGCTTATAGAAATGATAACCTGTAATTGTATCAACTGTGCTGAAAACTGACCTGGGATAAGTTTGTCTTCAGTGTTTGTTTTTAATTACCAGAGAGATCTGTTTTAATGATTAAGGACAAAACAGATTTTTAGTTTTTTGTCCAGTTTCCTGTGGTTGTTTGTTTCAGTTACACTCCCATTGAGTCATCACTGCTCTGGGTGCAGAATCCATCTGGTAGTCACATTAAAAAATGTGCTAAATGTGACACAGGTTGGCTTTAACAATGACCTACATCGTCGACAAGTTTGTCATAATTCCGGTGCTAAATGACAGAAATCAGCATTAGCAGCGGGTCTGAATATCCCCTTAAATACGGATTTGCTACTTAAGAGAAAATATGTTTTTTTTTAATGTTTTATGAGCCATCTAGACTGTATATATACACCTTCACAATAATTAAATGATTAATGTCCAGTAAGAAACATAACATTAAGTAAGCGTAAAAACCTGGAGGATGATTTTTAATGCAGATCTGCTGCTGCTGATATGAGATTTTGGAATCAAAATACTTCCTTTTCTATCATTAAGTGGGTTTGAAATTACCACCAGCCATAAACCAGTAGGTGGTGGTGGGTTTCTCAACTCACAAGGCACTTTGGCAGGAAAACTAGCCATTGTTAAGAGCTCCAGTTGCATCTAAAGGAGGTCATCACTGCAGTTTTTTCTCTCTGATCTGAAACTCAAATTTTCTACAGAAGCGTGTCTAACTCCAGGATTTCAGATGCCAATACTTCTCACTTTAAAGCCATAAAATGTTGGGATTATTTCTTTCCAGTTAGTTTGCATCACATTATGAGGGATAACTAGCTGACGCATCATGGCGGGGAGATTTGACCTGTCAAATAATCTAACCTAAAGAAGGAAATGTGCTGTCAACATGCTCGCTCTACACCAAAATGTCTGTCTCCCCTAATCTCAGAATCCTCTCCCGTCATCCGCGACTCACAGTACCAATGCAGTCCAGTGTCGTACACAGAGAGGACTAATTCATTTCTGAATCACCGTGAGGCACATGAAAACACCTCGGCTCTAGTCTGAGGAGGCGGGTTAGAAGTGGCAGCTCTGGTCCGGTCTGCAGCTGTGTGAGGAAGCCGCCTGTGTGTCCCCGATAAGAGCGAGTGAGCGGTGAGGACACGTCAGCCTACTTCAGGTGTCAGCACTTCAAACCAGCAGCAGGGCTTCAGAGGGAATGTGTAAAAACTCCGTATTGCAGAGGTGAAGTGGAGGATATTCTGAGTTTGTAGTATTTGATGTGGAGTGTCAACTTGTTCTTAACCTAAAAGAAGAAGAAAAAAGAAAAGAAAAGATGGTGACTCACTGCTTTTGAAAGCTTCCCGCCAATGTTTTCGTCCTAAAATGTGGCTCAGCTAAAGCATGCACTTTAATCGAGAAGCCGTTTGTGGGGTATTACAGCAATTTACTGCACTGCAGTGTAAAGACACTTGAGTTATCAGGCGTGATCAAATATATGATGGCATATACCGCCAAGGCTTTTCCATTTAACGGCAAATTACTGAGCATCATTGAGAGGTGTGCAGCCAAACAGCAATGACTGAGCTCTCAAACTCACTTAACAACTCCTTAACTGGATTACAATTCACTTGTTCTTAATTGCTCAGTAATAAGTGAATGTAGTCCGAATGATTTTCTGAGCTCATAAAAGAAAAAAGAGTTACAGCACAAATATCCTTAATTCTGGGTGTTTGTCTGGATTCAAACAATCGGCCAGAGTGGAATCATCTCAATGATTATCATAAAGTGGGATAAGCCAACACAAAGTCTTGATTGATTCTCAGTAGGAACCAGATAGACATAAAAAATAAAAAAGCTGCAGCATGGAAAAATAGCATATTGAAGGAAATTCAACAGGGATTCATCATGGTCTGACCCAACAGTGGAAGGATTTATTCTTGCACAGAGCTCACCAGACATTTAACACAGCAGGAAGAAGGAGCAAGCGTTGAGAAACGGATGAAAAAAAAAAAACGTCCCTGTGACTGTGCATAATGTTTGATTCTGCTAAATATGTAGAACAAATTGAATCCCAAATTAGCAAATGAGGGATGTTTGCTGAATTAAATTAGCAGACATCATGATAAGAGTAGCTCTAGTTGAGTTTTGAGGATTTTCACAGTTTATTTATTTTTTTACATTACATTTCACGATGACATCAAATACAAGCACATTGACTGTGTGCATCTGTGAACCATTGGTTAGAGGGCCAATTCGAAAACTTGAAAGTAAATTGTTTTTCATGAGTCTACATTTAATCAGACGTTTGCTGCCTTCAATTTGCTCCAGCATGGCACTGTTGTTGCTTTTGTGTACCATCAGATGGAAGAACTCCCTTTCTTTAGACACAAAAAAATCAGTAATTACATATTAGCTCCTTTTCTTTTAAAAACAAAAGCACTCATTCTTCTCTAATTACCCTGAATATTTTATTCATCATGTGACAGGAGGGGGGGAAATGAAACATGAAAAGACAGTGTATGGTAGGTACAGAATAAATGAATCAGAGGGATGAGATCCAGCCGGGCTGCTGTTTGCTTCCAGGCACTTAACCAACACTCCTCTTTGGCAGTGCTGTGACTGTGACTGTTTAGGGGCCCGATGGACCCCAGCAGGGAGCCTGTCAAATAATACCAAGCTGATCTACCATGCCTGAGCAGTTCATAGTATCCTTTGGATGTTGTTTCATGCAGCTGACCCGTGATTCAACTCTGGTCATTTCAGCCAGAGGTGCTTCAAGGAAAACCTTGAAAAAAAAGTAATTGGGAATGCATGGAAAATGTTGGAAAATCTTGTGTTGTCCTGGAAAAGTATTTCAACATCCTCTTATTTTCCTTAAGCTAAGAATGAACTACGAGGCTATGAGAGTTCGCTGAAAAGGATAGCATTGCAATCTGTCGGGCTAAATTATGTTCAGGATCATATTAACGTTGAAATGGTAGTTTATTGACGAGAGTGTTTTGAACAGGCTGCTGTCCGTTTGGTTTTGGAAACGCTGTGAGCTGTGACTCCCAAGTCAGGTCACATGGTAGCACAAGCAAGTTGGATGCTCCGGTTCTGAAAAGTGAAGCCAATACGGAAAGTGTCTTAAACTTGCATTCTCCCTAATGGCCATCAGGGGGCGACTCTGATTGTATAGAAGTCTATGAGAAATGACCCTACCTCTCTCTTGATTTATTACCTCAGTAAACTTTGTAAACATGAGTTTATGGTCTCAAGTTTTCTTCTATACAGCATGATGTTCATTTAGGTATTTATGGTCCCATTTAGACTTACATAGACCATAAGGCAGGGTGTGCTTTTGGGCGGGGCTACCTTGTGACTGACAGCTCGCTACCGCTACCAGAGCCGTAAACGGCGTCTCTACGTCACTCCTCTGCACTCCAGATATGGTCGCTTTTGTTCACTGGTTGCAATAAACCAAGATGGCGACGGCCAAAATCCAAGATGGCGACGGCCAATTGATGGACCCGAGGCTTCAAAAAATCTGTCCTCAAACCAATGGGTGATGTCACAACGACTACATCCACTTCTTATATGCGTACAGTCTATAGATGGATCACATTACATAATGTTGCTCTCTTCCCAACTTGGTTAAACGGCTGAATAATAAATTGGTTAGCATGTTTGGTCCGGTTTCGGAAAATCGATGTGCTTGCTATCTTGTTTTGTGATTCAACGCTGTCTGGGAACAATGGTTTACAACATGTGTTGGGCACTGTTGTAATGAATGGGAGCCCAATTCATTGTCTAAATACTTTTATTTACTTTGCTAGCATTGTGTCTCTTCAAATGCAAAGCTGAAAAAGGTAAAAATGGACCAAAACATGACATGGAATGAAACTTTTGTTGAGGAACTTCACAGTGGACGTCGTTTACTTGTTAAATATAGCAATAGAATATTGATAAAATGCATTTTATTTGAAATGAATGTATATGTGAATGCTGCGATCCCTGTCTGTCAAACCAGCTAGATCATCACTGAAAATGACCTGGAAGATTGGGAGCCCTGTCACACACAAACACCCTCCTCACACCCACTGCTGCTGGGTTTGGCAGCTGCAGATTTATGTTAGCTTTAGAACCAATCGTGACTAGCTCATAAGCAAAAGGGAGAGACAACTTACTTGACCACTCGTGTATTGTAGAACTGGCTGCCCACTCTGGCTGTCTAAGATCTTTAGAATCAAAAGCAGTATCATATAATGGTTGGGTGCCTGCCAAAGTGGCTGGTTGAGGCACGTATCAGATTCTGTTAATATTTGCCAGCATTCTGTCTGGAGGCTGATGGTTCTTTCCCACCCCGCTTATAAAGCATGTCATCTTTGAGCACCATGCAGCATTTCTGATTAACTCCTGCTGGAATCCAATCCAAAGGAGAACACTGGCAAAAAATAAAGTAGATATATATATCAGAGAAGGTTAGATAATAGATAAAGAAGAGGGAGATAAATGCAGCACTAAGTATATTTTCCTGTCTGCAAGACAATGCATCAGTCAGGATGTATGTTTAAAATAATAATGCAATATAAGACATTTCTAATGTAGACGGTTATTTGATATACTGGATAAGCAGCTTAAAGTTAAAGGATGGTGCCGTTGCCAACATTTGATTTGATTTTATGCCTTTTAGCTGTTTTTCCAGAACGTTTGAAAGACATCTGATCACTTTCCTGTCTTCTTAAATTAAGATCGGTGGTTTGCAGACTGGTTGTCTAACTTGGGTTTCCACACTGGAGAGTTAACCAGGTCATCATCTGGAGTACATTCGTGTTTTAGTCATGTAGTTTGGTAGGAAAGTTTGAACTTACACTCCAACTTTTGTACTACACTACAAATGTTGGTTATGGAGAAACTCATAATGATCACCCAAAGTTTGAGCTGGGTTGCAAAACTTGCTGACTGTCTGAAATACAAGTGAATAAGTTGTCTGCTGAAATATTACCCATAGGAATGCGCTGTAGTTGGCCCAAACGTTGGCAAAATAATGAGGCAGATACCGCGGCAAACGTTGTACATTAGATAAACTTATAATATATATACTTTGCATTGTATTTTCTCCTTCTTTCCTCTTTGTTTTCAATTTAGTTTATGTAATTCTGTAGGTCACCACTTTAAAACTTGATGAAATATAATAATAATAATAATTAAAAGCCCTGCAGATGCTCTGACCCAATTGTTATCTATCTAGAATGCAAAAATAAACGTGACACGTTTAGTTTTACAGTGTCAGGATGCACAGAGAATGAAGCGGTTCTGATCTCGTAAATACAGTTGCTGACAGTTCCTACAGTCACCAGTAATGTTGAATAAAAGTGTCTTCATTCTGTCATAGAGGCTATTTTCGGTGTTGGCATGGCAAACGTGATGCGACAGTCTGCGGTTACGCTAATCTCCTTGATCACCTTCTACTTTACCCAATTGCAGCTTGATCAAGGGACGGGAGAGGACAGGACGGGGACAGAATAGGACAGGGCATTGGTGCAGAGCTGGCTGGGTGATAGTCGATCATGTTTGGCATACCTCCACCCAAAGAGGCTCTTAAGGGAATGTGTATGACAGTGGATGTGGAGGTCAAATGAGGCCCCAATTGCATCTCTCCTTCATACAGTTCATTTACCTTGTTATTGTCTTCTCTCTGTTAAAACTGGATTTTTTTTTCATGTAAAGAAGAAACACTGCTTCCTTATTAGGGATACAGGATTAAATATAGATAAAAGCTAGAATTTTGCTGAAGAAACATTATTTTCTTGGCAATGTATGTATCAGTTTAACCGGGTTCCTAAAGGGATTTTTTGGGGCGAATTGCTTGTAAATTCGAGAGAGACAAAGTATTGCTGTGGCAGCAGTTTGGTGGGAAGAAAACTAAGATCAATACTCATATCTATGGGTACTTTTATGTAAGAGAAAAATCTACTAACTAAAGTGAAAGTATCTTTTCTACTGCTGATGTTGACATTTTTATCTGGTGTTTCATTCACTGCTCTTGATCTGTTGATGAAGCATGCAGTCGGGTAATTGTTACAAACCCCATTCCTTTTTTTGCAAGAAGCAGCTGATGAACAGATTGGAGAATATGGGGCTAACAGAGCCATTTAAAGGAAAATACTTTTACATTTTTTAAGGTTATTTTGGGGCTTTTTATTCGAATGTGATAGTCAGGAAAGGGGGAAAGAGAGGGGAAGGCATGCAGCAAAGGACCATGGGTCGGATTGCAAGCTAAGCCGCTGCGGTAAGGATTCAGCCTTGGTTCATGGGGCGCCTGAAAGGGTATTTTCCAACCTGGCTCTAACTCTTCTAATTATGGCCGTAGTAACTACAGGATATGATATCTTGGCACTCCATTGTGATCGCCCAAGGTTAGTAACAGACTGATCTGCAACTCCATCCAAGGACCCGTGTTGCATGTCTTAACCCCTCTCTCTCTTCCATTGTTTATAGCCCTATCCAATAAGGAACAAAATGCCCCAAAAATCATACAAACATAAACTCTGCGCTTGCCGTCTCTGTTGTAAAGATTTCGCAAGAAATTGCAATTCTGGCAAAAAAATCGTCCACCAGCGCTATAGCCTCCTTAAGCTTTCCATATTCAATTGTATTAATTTTAGCATATCTCTGAGTCAGAAAGAGGGGTAAACAAAGAATTCCCGAGGGTGGAATGTAGTTAACTGCATGGGATCTACTTCTGGGAGGGGAGAAGATTTATGAGGCAACAACGGAGGCGTGGAGCGCAACGTTATCATCACTCATTCAGTCAGAATGGTCACATCTATCAGGAGAAGACCCAGTTTAAAAAACTAGTTTCAGAGCCAGTTGATAAAATAAGTTCTAAACTGGTTATCTATGATCATAAATTAGTGAAACCAGTTGGCTCAAATACAGGCTGATTAATGTAAAGTCACTTTATGATACAGGCCCCAGAATGCATTGTAATATTGGCCACTTATTTGCGGTGTGATAGTGCATGAGTGGATGGGGGGTAGTTATTGATTGATCAACATCCCTTTCAACCCCCCATAGATGTACAAGGGTCATTATGTGCTTTGGGACTGGTTGAAATTCCTCTATGCAATTGAAAAAAATATGAAAATGTCCTAAATTGCTGTGATGAGCGTTTCTTTTCTTCTTTTCTCGCTAAGGCAGGGTTTAATTTAAGTGTCAAACACGCACAAACCTTCTAACCTCGTGGGTGAGCGGGGGGGGACTAAGGGCCGTCTCCACTCTCATTTTTGTTTAAGTCTCAGCTAAGAAGCATGGCAACGGCACATGGCGGAGTTAATGAGCTTTACATACAAACACTGACACGCATGCACGCTGAGGAAACACAGACTGAAGCCGAGGAACACACGCACGCACGAGAAAAGTGTACACACTGGATAAAACAAAGCGCCCACGCACACGCACACGCACACACACACACACACACACACACACACACACACACACACACACACACACACACACACACACACACATGCACTTTCTTGCCTGTCAAATCATATTAACATCAGGTCAGGCAGCTTTTTTTTTTTTTTTTTTGAGCTGGTTGCTATGGCAGCAGTGAGAGAAAAGAAAAATGGCGGTCTCTGGGCCGTTCCTACAGGCGTCTCCATGAACAGGGCTGCAGCAGTGAGATCGGTGTAGCGACCACAGATTGCTTCCCACCGCTGTGCTTAATGTAATATCAGTGTAACTCACAAATGCATGAAATGTTGAATTGCTGTTGATATATATGAAATGACTGCAATTTATCATCGTAAAAAAGGGGTCAAAAACTTTCAGGCCTCCACATTTATCCATTAACAGTAGGAGTGTAAAAGCTCCAGAATAAAGTTTATTCTTTTATTATTCCTCACTGAGGTTATCTGGGTGATGTCGTTACACACTCGATTTGGTGTTGAAGTGTCTCGGTGGAACATAAATCATATCCATCTTTCCCTTCCTAGAGCTGATTGTGTTGGATATATTAACTTTGCTCATAAAATAGAATATAAACATGTTTCAAATCCCTTAACTGGCTGTAATAAATAACGCTCCCATAAGAGTAGTAATCTACATGTTAATTTATTTACTTTTAGCTCCAATTAAATCTTAATCAGCGTTGTGTTTTAACTCTTTTTGTCACAAATAAGAGGCCCTATCTCGAACCCGTCACAAAGCAGCACAACTGTCATTGTCAAAGAATGTAGATAATAATATAATACAAATTATTATTACCAAATATTTACTCAAATGTAGAGTTGTACGATCTCCTGCTTCTGAATTATTATTATAATTACTTTTTGGGCTTTTATTGCCTGTATTGGAGCAGCTGGAGAAAGACAGGAAATGCAGGAGAGAGAGCGGACGACACACAGCAGAGGGCCACGGGGTCGGGATCGAATCCTGGCTGCTGTCAGAGATTAACCTCCATGAGGTGCACGCTCTACCAGGTGAACTAGAGGTCGTCCCAGATCTCCTGCATTTGGCCGTCTTTCTAATTCCTTATTTAACTTCTTCATTTATGTGATTAGCTTTTATTTCATTCCCTGAATAGGCCGTCGGTTACAAAACTTCAGACGTGCAGGACAAAGCGCTGCATCAACTTTCAGAACATTGTGTGATGATGTCATATTTGGCATGCGCACCCTCGTGCCACAGACACTACTGCTAGAATAAAACTGGCTTTAGTTATAGAGACACAGTTTTCATTTTCACGCCCAGCGCCGACATTTTGTAAATATGGGGAGATGACACTCTGATTGGTTTGATTCATGTTGCACTCAAAACACACCTGTGATTAATTCAAAAACTAAATACAACACTGTGCCCCTTTAGCACTAACAAAACTAACAAAAGGGAAAATGGACACCCCCTTGTTTAAAATAGTCGGGTATCTAAGTCTAATGACATTAGTTTTATCTGGCAGATATCGAAAATATGAATATCTTATCTGTGTCCAATTGTTTTGCCAAAAATGTTATAGCAAAAATCTTTTCAGTGTGCCAAGACCTTTTTTTTTTGTCAAAGCCTGGAAGCACAGGTAGTTCACAGCAAAGTGAGTACAACAATCATGTACAATAATGCACCTCCTGTAGATTGAGTCAACTCCCAGGTCTCTGTTAGGTTCTAGTGCCTTTCTCCATGGTTGTCACTCTGTTTCCTATTTCATTCTCACAAGGTGTGATGCCAGGAAGATGCTGCGTATGCTTGCGTGTCATGGAGGCTGAGATGGACATGTGGCATGTGGGTTTTTTTTTTTTTTTTTTTTTGCAGTGGCTTGGCCGAGTGGCCGCTTAAAAAAAGCAGCCTTATCTGACCTCGTTCTGCTTTACGGAGGCTTCTGATAATGACACTGACCCATATTTGCTGTGGCTTTGACGGTTTCTGTTTAGGACACAAACAAGTTTGGTTGTTTCCAAAATGGAATGTTTTATCTAAACGTGTCCCGAGGGAACCAAATGAGATTGGAGAAAAAAAAAAGGTGCAATATTCTGCTTCTTTTATTCTAATTAATTATCATGATTTAGTTTTCAAACTTATAACTCATTTTTAGATTTCAACAACCCTACTAACACTAGTCGGCTCTTTAATTAGAAGAATTATTGATTATTAATTTAATGGGATTGCAGGTTGCTTACAAAAACAAAAAAATGTGTCGTTTTATTAACCTTTATATATACAAATAAACTAATTATCTAAGCACTTTTCCCACATTATAACTTGTGAAAACACCTCGTAACAGCAGAAAAGGTTAGCTTGACATGCTTCAGCTCTTCTTTTAGAACTGCTTGTGAGGCTAACCAAGTTGAAAACAAGGAAATTGATGTCAGGCTTTTGCAAATCATTCGCCTGTTGAAATGGGAGAAACCCAACAGCTTGCAGGTTGTAATTGCGGAGGGCAGGTAACTGTTTGAAATTGATTAGATGAGCTTTGTGATTGTTAGAGACAGCAGCGTGCCTGATGGCAGTTGGTGTTGGTTTATTTTACACCCACAGGAAACAGTTTTTGGAAGTGTCAAACAGTCTTGTTTGCATTTTAACCATTATATTTTGACACACCAGAATAAACATCGTTAAATGTAATTAAATGAATTTCCGACTATTGCACAAGCATTTAATAAATTTGTCCTTTTAATAGGGATGCATGATTTATCGACCAATGTATTCGCCATCTGCTTATCTGAAAATGAGATTTGAGTCGGCGAGGAGCTCTGCATCCTCCCCCAGCGGTGTTCTGCCGCTATAGTCCCCCAGTTAATCGATCGCATTAGACACTGAGAAAAAATAAGAAAAGGTTATTTTTCCTTGATAAATGGAGATTTCTTTGTTTTCCTGTGATAAAATGGGAATAAATGACAGCAAAAACAAAGTAATGACAACAACAAAAACATCGACTATTTGCCAAATTGTTATTTAACCCATCAGTATCGGTAAGGACCCAGAATATCACAATCGCTGCATAAGCTACCTTTTGATTGAAGTCTTTATTTCCAATAATGAGTGTGTTCAAAAAAGATGATTCATCAAATTTGCAGGTGAAACAGCATCAATGCTTCTAAGAATGAAACAGTGCTGAGTTTCCTTTCTTTGTGTCGTACAGCTCAGCTCTAACATCGTCTTCGCCACACGCCGTCCTCCTCACACCTACGTGCACATCAACACGCTTAACACTGGGCGCCCTCGTGCACACAGACATCCAAACGCACTCATCTCATACAGTATATCTAATCAATAACACCGTAGCTTACCCTGCACATTACAGCCATTGTTTTCTCTTGATTGCTACACACATTTTTCCTTTTTGTATTTCGCCTTCTTTTCTTCCGTCCCTCTTATGTTTTTATGATGTGTTTCTTACATCCTACCTTCTATGTCACACTTATTTCACATTTAAATACAAATTTCTGCCTCACGGGGTTGACTTTTGTTTGCATTTGTTTGGAATCTAGGTTAAATATAACCATTGTGTCAACAGCATTTAAAAAGACAACACTTAATGATGTGGAAATGCTGCTGATACAACAGTTATGTGTATGTTCTGTGACATTAGAACCAAATTTTGCAACCAAATTTAGCATGTTTTTAATGTGGAGATCCAGATGTCCTTTCACCTCCAAATTAACTTTGAACTTTGAACTTTGGGTCTCATCCATTAGAATAGCTTAAATGATAAGATAAGATAAGATAATCCTTTATTAGTCCCGCAGCGGGGAAATGTGCAGGCTTACAGCAGCATAGAGTAAAGTGCACACAAGAGACATAGTAGAAGAAAGACAAGATAAAAATAAAAAATGAAAATAAAAAAAACAAGTATTATAAATAAGCAATAAGAAACAGTAGAAAAACAACAATAACTGAAATATTATATTTATTTACTATTTTTGCTAGGCCCGTCTCATATTTATACTTCAGCAAGTCCGTACAAATTAATAAACGTTATGACAAAAAAAACCATTTTTAAATACATGTCTTCAAATGAATGATTGAGTTACAGGCTTTAATGCACATTTTAACATATTAATCAAGGAGTTCATTAGTTAATTAAATTGCTGTGTCCCAGAGTGGAGGGTGAAAGTCTGAGCCGAAGACTACAATTAATCAATGCAGAGCTAAATAAGGTAGCAACCTTGTTTTCTTCCCTGTGAATCCCCTCTGATGCTAATGCATGGTGTTCATGTGTGTCATCAGACTAATTGGCTTTGGCTGGTGACCACTAGATGAGGTCGACTGGGAGTGGTGGGTTAGAGAGTAAACCCTTCATCTCATGGATTTGTTGCCTCTCAAGGTCTGGTTTCATGGCCAAGTTGCATACTAGCCTAAACTAAATGCTAAGGTTTTAAAGGACAGGTACACCATTTTAGCTAATTATGACATTATACTGATGGTCAATATACAAGGGATTTATTTGTACTAAAATTAATTAATTTAATATGATGGGAGTCTTCTGCCAATTTAAAAAAAATCACAGAAACCTAGAAAAATGTTTTTCCTAGAATTCATTATTTTAGTTCTTCATTTTCTCAGTCTTCTCCTGGTTTTTTTGGGACATTTTTACAACATAAGTAGCTCCTTCATTCCCCCTGTGTGTTGTACTGTTGGTCCATAGTTTCCATCCACATCTCTCTCAAAACTCAAGTGATTTCATTCAAACATTTCTAAGTACACTTCATTCTGACATTATCCCACTGTGATAATACAACACATTCAAAACCGGGTCGGGGATAATGTATGCGACGGGAAAGCTGCTTGTTTCCATCAAACAGTCCGCACACTTAACTAAATGAAATACATGCTGATATCGTGCAACATTAAATGGGGCAGCGTTTCCACTCCTACTGGGTCCAATATGAATTAACAGCCATGTATTATATAGAACAAAAAAAGCAAACTGCTACGGGGTCAGAGCCCCGGGTGTGGGGTTTGTTCTAGATGAATTCGAGATAATTGCTTATAGAATTGTTTTCTGGTTTCTGTCCCTCTGAATTGGCTGTAAAACACACAGGGATCATGGATGCATCATGGACAGGCCCTTGGGGCAGCTCTGCTTCTTCGTCCTCTCATGTTGGACTGAGGGCAGACCGGACGCTTCAGTGACTCAGTATCGCCTCTCAAGGTACAAGTAGTATTACAAGAAAGGACGAGCCACAGCCAGCCATTTTGCATGCTCATTTCAGTAGATATCTCTGCAACACAAGACATAGTGTGTGTCTGTGTCTGTAGCCTGTGTGTGTGTTTCACTGAGCTGAAATTAATTTGCACTTCGCTATGTTTTTTCAAACTCTTGATTTGATCATGAATACTTTCACACAGAAGTCAAATATTAGGCGTCCTGAAATTTTTGTTGTAATTTGAATCAGGCATCAACCTCCAGTTCTGTGTTCTGTTCTATGTCTTAAACTTGCATTATCTCTGCTGATAGTTACAAAAATAAATCTGATTGTATAGAAGTCTATGAGAAAATGACTCTACTTCTCTCTTGATTTATTCCCTCAGTAAACATTGTAAACATGAGTTTATGGTCTCAATCTCTAGTTTCAAGTCTTCTTCAATACAGCATGATGTTCATTTAGAGTCAAACAGACCATAAAGCAGGGTATGCTTTAGGGCGGGGCTTACTGCGATTGACAGGTCGCTGCTGCTACCAGTACCGTATACGCCGTCTCTACATCACTCCTCTGCATACCAATATGGTAACTTCCATTCATTGGCAACAGCATGGCGACGGCGAAAACGCCAAACTCGAGGCTTCAAAACAGCAGACCCCAAGCCAATGGGTGGTGTCACCATGACTACGTTCACTTCTTATATACAGTCTACGGCAATTTTTATTACTCCTTTCAACCTTGACAAAGGCAACACATCCATTTTAACCTTTCACATTAAAAGCCCTCGACATATAAAGTACTCTGTGTAACTGTGAACTCACAGTTACTCAAAGCAATTCACTAAATGGAAATTCAATGAAACAGCTTCCAGCAGCTCCGGCTATACAATAGTTTACCTCAGACAAACGGCCTGACGCTGCTCTGGGTCAAGAGGATCCTTTTTTGTGCTGCAAGTGTCTTGCATATTTCAATCGCTGCTGGTAGGAAAACCTCTGAATATTTTGCATTTTTGTATTTTTTTTTTTGTCACGCACCTTGGTGTGTAAATGCCTTCAGTGGGATCAGAATAGTGTGTTTGTCCGTGTGTGTGTTTGCAAACTGCAATTGAGTTATGTCTCACGTAAACTCCTCCTACACTAGTGCTTGTGTGTGTTTTTCTGTATCTTCTAACGTAAGAGACGGAGATGGATGGATATCAGCTTCCATAACATGCATACATATTGCAGTCAGAGAGGAAGAGAGAATTAGTGTTCACATCATCAAGCTCGCTGTGCATGCATATTACAACAGATGCTGATGGTTTCTGTGTATCCGTTTGAACCCAAAGTAAATATTTATCCCTCCATATGGCTTTTAGTCAAATGTTTAGGAATGTCTGCGGTTCTTTTCCCCGGTTGGCACGCCAGGGCCTCTGATCCGCGGCGCAAAAGACTCCAGTAAAGACTCATAAAGACATTACCTTCCTCGTGCTAAAGGTTCTTTGGGATGGGCTACAGGTCACGTACTCGGGGGGGATTGGATTACTTTGAAGAAGCTTGGGGAGAGAGTTTGGCGTCCAAATGTTTGGGAATCAGAGCTCAGATTAAGTGAATGAAATATGGATGAAGTTGATTCGCTCAGATGGAGTGTATTTATTTTCAAGCTCATTATTTTCTGGTGGTTTGAAAACAAAGGCGAGATGGGCGGGGCTTAACTACATAAAATACCTTTACTGGCTCGGGCTAAACTCTGCTCCCTGTAGATCAGAGTGATGTAGTTCTGACAAGTTTCAGAAGTTTTCTGGTACGCATGGCTTTATCTGCGGAGGCAAATCCTCCGTCTTTGGTCCCCCTTTAGCAAAAATAATGCTGTATTCGCAAATATTACTCAGCGCAGTTCTGCTGAATCATCTCAGGCTCATTGTAGTTTGTTCTAATATTAATGTGGGGGTACTTCACTGTGGAACTGTCCCCAGTGACTTTGGTGCTTTTTTTAATTATTTTTTTAACCCCAGGCAATGACTACAGCAGCTTTGTCTGAGTAAAGATGTAGTGGGACCATTTCACAGAATGCAGCATTTAATCAATTCAATAACATTGTGGTCAACGAGTCAAACGTTTATTTTCCTCCGTCCTCCGGCTGCCGTGGGAGCATCGTAGTGTTACATCCATTTGGTGGGCCAATGGGGCGTGTAGCTTGAATTTCTTTTTTGGGTTTCTGGAAGGAACTTTAGATGTGATCTAGAATCGGCCGCAGGTCGAAAAAGGTCAACTGATCGGACTTGACTAGTGACTGATAAATCTCGTATACATCATTTTATTCGGCTGATCAAATATACACAAATGCTGCATTATGGTTTTATGTCGAGCACAGACAGTAACGTCACAACACAGTACACACACACACACACACACACACACACACACACACACACACACACACACACACACACACACACACACACACACACACACACACACACACGTCATGTGGTCGGTGTGGAAGTGAGGGTGAGAGAAGGTCAGTTGGAAGGTCAGTCAGTTTTGGAGAAAATGTTATTAAAAAAAGAAAAAATGAATCATCAATGTTTTATTATGAATTTTCAGTTGAATTTCAATTTTCTATGAAAAAACAAATGCAAAAATGTTTCTGGAGGCTGTCAAGGGCTCCGGGTGGCTGAGGTGCCTTTGACAGAGGAGGAGCGGGTTGTCTTCCAATCAGATGATCGGCGGTTCGATCCTCGGCTCCTCCGGTCCATGTTGATTGGGGGTTTTAGTAGGTCCTGATCTAGATCTAGACCTAGTCCTGCCATCAGTGTATGAATGGATGTGAATGGGTGAATGACATGTAGAGTTAAAGCGCTTTGAGTGGTAGGAAGACTATAAAGGCTCTATAGAAGACTATTTATAGCTCACAGAAACCTGAAACAAACATCAACCACCCCAACCGCCAACTTCATGCATCATAGTAGCACAGGTGTCAGGACTGAGGACGGAGACAAGGGCAGAGACACGGGATGTATGTGTGTGTGTGTGTGTGTGTGTGTGTGTGTGTGTGTGTGTGTGTGTGTGTGTGTGGGTGTGTCTGACACACTCTCTCACACAAACATGCCCTTCTCACCTGTGAAAAGAATTCACTTTCTCCTTATGAAAGTAACCCCAGCAAAGAGCGTAGTGACCGACCAGAACAATAAACTTGTTAATGTAAAAACAAAAGTCTAATCTTTGTGTTGAAATGTGGGATGTTGCACACATGCCTTCAATATTTAAGATTTATTTTGTTGGCTTATATACATTTATAAAAAAAGGTTTGTATATATTAAATGTAGTATTATGCAGCCATCTCTCCATATTCCTGCTGCTTATCGGGGTCAAGATCACGCTGGCAACAGAGCTGCCCGGCAGCCTGGATGACTTACAAGTGATGCTGCAGTGAAACCCGCTCTCTCCCAACGACCCTTGAATGAAGTCACGTTTAGTATCGTACGGTTCCTGAAACGAGTCGCTGCAGAGCCGTGCGAGGTTTCAGTCTGAGGTGTAGAGCAGCAGCACAAACCTTTGTCCTCAAACCCAAGAGAGGGATTAGACCTCCCTCTGAGTCCCTGAAAATCCTCTTCTAAGACTAAGTGTTTGCTCCTGTTTAATAAGCTTAAAGTTGTGATATTGTTAGCAGGCACATTTCTGATCACAGTCAGGGAATCTTCACATCTTTAACACAGCGCATGTTTTAAATAGCATTTGCTGGCTTTGCTGAACAACCATCTGTGCATTTCTATTATGGCTTCTAGTAGTATATAAAATACCAACTTGGCCTTCTCACCAAGCATTCTATATCGTTACAGTTTACTTATAAGGTCAGGTGGGTGGTTTTGTATTCAGCAGAGGAAAGCAAAGGGCATGAAAGCAAGAGAAACTTGGAGGATCTGATGTCAGATTTTGCTGATTTTGAATGCTGGGCATGTGCTGTTTTTGGGTCTGAAGCTAAACTCTGCTGTAAACTGCAGCAAACACCTCCTAATGGTGCTGCCATTTCTGCTGCTCTTAATGTGGTGTTTTATATGCTCCACCTGTTTCCCAGCCTTTATATTCTTGTAGGCTCTGAGTTGAAAATGCCCCCGGAGGGGAAGTTTGCATTGTCACTGCCTAATCGTGGTGCGTTTTTGTCTTTTTTCTTTTTTTTTTACCAGTATTTCAGACACTTAGCACAATTTTTGCTACAGTTCCAAACGGCCACATCTTACATGGAGAGGCTCCAAATCAAAATAATATCCATAGGCATCAAAATGAGTCTTGTGGCTTTCCTAGTATACATCCTCACGACATGTTGAGGGTTACCACATTGATCTGGCATTCTACCATCCACCATCTGATCAATATTACCACCATAATGCATGTGTGGGTAGATGACAGCATAGTCCTTCTCGGTCCCTTCTAATTAATATGACTGCAGATCTGATGAGAAGAAGCTTATTATAAAAGATCACATGTATATTTTGGCTTATTGTTAAATGCATGCATGCGAAAGAGTTTTTCTCTTTGCAGGATTGAGTTGCACTGATTTAACCGTCTTATCTCTCGGTGATGTGACTGTAAATGTGTGTAAATCTGCACACCTACAGTATATAAACCCAATCAAACTCGCTTAATAAAGAGAACAAAATTAAAAAAAAATCTGAAATACTAAATGTATGCACTCACCAGCCGATTCACGAGTAAATCTTGTCCAAACAAAACAAAGACCTTTTTTATTGCGTCTGCCATAAAACTCATTATTAGTTTAAACTTGCCAGGAGAGACAAGCTCATTCAGCCGTTAATCAGATTGTTTCATAGGTTTCAAGGAGGAGAATGATGGGGTGTCGTGCAGCACAGCCACCAATGGTTGTATATGTGATATAAACTAAGTCATATTGTGTTATTGCATTTTGTTTTTTTTGGGTTTGTATCACTTCACCTCAGTGTCTTATCGCGGTGCAAAGCAAAAAAATATCCGCTCAAACAAACGAAGTTAAGAATAGTCTGTGTGCACATCCCAGAGCTCTGTTCTCTGTTGCTAAGGGATGGGGGGGGGGAGCACACTGATCTCATTGTGTCACAAGAGGTGCATTCACACACTTGAGCTCGGCCAACAGTTCCACAGGACCTGGGCGTGCGGCGATGTTTTGACTTGAGAAGTGCTGTTGTAACCACATGAGTCATTCTCCAGAGACCCAGTTCCAAGGACACCCGGGGCTCGCTGTCTCTTGGCCTTGTGGCATTGATGTCACTGTCATTGTCCTTTTGCTTTGTGAGTCATGCTGGAATACAAGCCTGAACTGGAATAAAGAACAACAACAAAGAGAAATATATTAATAATAATGTATCTTTATTCAATTTCTTCAAACAACTCAAAGCGTCTATAATCAATGTTTTATATGAAGAAAAAAAAATGTACTAAATGACGATGTGAAGATGATTTTATGAAATTATCACTCAAATCTGCAGCTCTCCTCGGCCGTTACATTTTAAGATAATTCTTTAGCAACGTTAATGTTGTGGTTCCCTCTCACCGCTTTCACAGCGTTGTTTTCGGGCCGCAGCATGCAGCTGTTTTCAGGGAAAAACACACACAAACAAAAACCTGTGCACTTACCTGCCCAGCACTGTACGGAAGTGAGACACAGTTAGAGACTATCTGGTGAACGTAGCGGAGCATTTAGCAGCTAAAGAGCCAGACATTTCTCACAGCAGGCGGTGGAAACTGAATTATAGCGAAAAGAAAGGGGATGTTGGACTTATGTTAACCAGGAGGCCAGAAGCTTGAGTCCAGATGTTTCATAACTGCTGGATGTGTGAAAAAGGACTGTTTGCCAAAAAGTTAACTTCTAAAGATAAATGTCGATGTCGTGTTCTCATCTAAGGGGCCACAAACCGTGTTATTGCATGTTTATAACCATCATCTGTTGTCCAAAAAACACAGTTCTCTCTCTCCACATTTTATTCACGCTGCAGTCATTCAAGAACGCTCTGCTAATTTTTGCACATTTATTTCTGAGAGGTGTGCTATTTGTCATCTTGTCACAGGACATTTCAGCCTGCACAGTTTTTCTGTTTGTTGTGTGAAAAACAAGTTGTATGAGTTTTTTTTTTTTTTTTTTTTTCTATCAAAGTGATTATGGTCAGTTTACCTTGAAATGGTGTTTGGCCTTCTGTGAGATTACTGTGATGACTTGGCTCACCTTCCATCGCCATGTTGCACCTGGCTCATGGTTGTCCCACCGGTGCTGTGATACAGTTTAATAGACTTCAAGCATGTGTGGCACTGATTCAGAAAGGCAATTAACCAAAAGACTGAGCGATTAGGTCTGATGTTGTTTGTGTAGAATGTCACACATGAGCATGACGACTGTCCTTCACACCTGAAATGCAAAACATCCATTTCATTCTAGTCATATTTCTGTTGTTGTCAGTGCTTCATGCACGGAGAAATCTGTCCGTAACCTGATTTCTCTACTTTGGAAAGTGAGTATAAACGCCACTGTTTATAAAATACGCCATAAAATATTTTTCAGATTATAGCAATTACGATACTTTGCATAAAATGGCTTGTTCTGGGTGATCTTCGTTTAGTATCTGCATGTGCAGTTGGCAAAAATTGATCAACAGATTTTCTTAGTTTTGACTTGCTGGGCAGATTTTAATGAATCTGTTTCTGGTTTCTTTAACTTGAAATGTCGCTGTTTATCTGAGCTTCAGTAACGTGACCTGCCCACCGTGGGAGGTGCAAAAAAACAACACAAGAATATGGAATACTCGCCTGAGAATCTTTGGAAACAAAACGATTGGCAACAGCAGAAATGCTTATTTACAACAGTTGCAACACTTAGGAACTATAAAAGGCTTAAAAAGATTCAGGCAGGCAAAGGACCAACTACCAGGATCCCGTTGACCCAGAGCAGCTTCTAGCAGTCTGTCTGAGGTAAACTGTTGTAAAGCTTAAGCTACTGGAGGCTGTTTTATTATGTTTGGTTTTTTTAATGCTCTGAGTAAATTTGATTTCCCTTTTTTTTTTTAATGACCTTTCTTAAAAAACCATTAAAAAATAAAAAAGAATCTGCAGATTAGTCGATGACAATAATTGTTGGTTGCAGTTGCTTGAATGTCCTTCAAGTAAGTCCTGTAGCTCCGGAGAAACAATGTTAACTCCATGTGCTGTATCTCAAGAGGGGCAAGGTCGAAAGGAAATTGAAATATGTCGCATTCTGAAGAAACGCCACGGACACACACCTGTCAAGTAGCAACAGGCAGCCAATGTCTGACAGGTGCATTGCTGCATACTTTTTCTGCATACTGTTGAGTTTATGAATGAATCCCCTCTGACAGACAGGACACTTTCGCGAACTGTTCTCAGCATCAGGAAGACTTATTTGCATAACCTCAATACATTTCTTTTTTGTTAGCCAATAACTAAATCCTGTCTGTGCATGTAAACTCACCCAAAATCACAATAATAACCCTCCGTTGTCAATCACCTGCACTATAGCAGAGTCCAGGTGTGTGTATATGACAACCGGTAACCTTCAAACACTCCACACTGAGAAATCAGCTTCAATCATCAGTTCCAAAAAGCTTTCTTATTATAGAGAGAAGAAAATGTCATGAGGTGATATTAATATCTCTAATATCAACTCATGACTTTTTTGGATGTTCAATATCGCTAAGACAACAAAGGCTCCATCTTTTAAAAGCCTCCCTGTTTTGACAGCCGGGGGCGTTACATTTCATCTGCTGTCATTTTTTTAGAAAGGACTGTAATACGCTGCAATTTTCGGCCTGCCATCAATCATTCTCAAAGTGTGACAGATTCATCAGACGCTGGATTTTTAATTTTAGAAACAAAGTCATCACAAAATTAGGTTTTGATTTTTATTTGTTAATCGCCAACTATCTTCATAATCAAATAATTGGTTAAATTATCAAACTCAATTAAGAAGATTTGCTGTTTTTTTTTCACAGGATGACATATTTGAAGTGTGTTTGCTTGACTGACGATTCCCTTTTCTCTCCTTCAGTAAAAACAGAAATAGTAACAAATAGTCTTCATGCTGCTATTAGTAACCCAATCCCGTTGTTGTTTTGCTCTGATTACCAAATAATATGCTGCAGGGACTCCTTGAGTGCTGATTTATAATTCAATACAAGGAGTGCAATGATGTTGACTAATCAATGGTAATACTTGTGATCTCTTGTCGAGTGATTGTGTTTTCTCTGTCATTACTTCAAGCATCATCTGTTTTCTCCACATCTACATAGTCGACCGTTTATCAAACAGCTGGCTGTGCGACACAGAACAGCGGATTCTACAGCTTCTATAAATGAGAAATTAGTTTGAGCTGTAATTAAAGATTTACATTTTGTAAATTTTGTTTTCAAAACACATTTTGGCCACGCCAAGCAACACACCTCCACCTAACAAAAGAATCCAGACAAAGTACAAGCAGTCATCAAAGTCGTCCTACTGACGCTGAACAGTATTTGGCAACATACGCATAATGCAAATAAACAGCCAAATAATTAAAATCAAAATAAATAGCCTGGGATATAAAGAAGGCCGTTCACAACTGTCATCGACTGCTCCCAAAAAAAGTGGTAGGTTAATCACGGGAAATATATATATATTTTTTTCACACCCAATAACAACGATCAATTCTCATCAAAAATACCTCAAATGTGTCATAATCAGCACATTTCCTCTGTCACGCACTCGTTTGATCGAACGAAATGTTTCACGATGAGCTCATGGGTGCTGTTTTCATGTCTTGCGTCGATGGTGCACACTTGCCTCCATCTGCATCATCTCGTCCTCCTTTGTGTGTGAGTGTAGACGAGATGTTTTTCTGGCCAGAACAGAAGCACAGACGAAGTATTAGTCTACATTCATTTACAATGCTGACTATTGGTTTAGAAAGTCTTGTTGTCCATTATCACTTATCTTATCTGAACTTTGCATTATTTACCTGCATAAAAACGACACAGAATGTAGTAAAAAGTTTTATATTGTGCGGAATGATTAGCAGAGATTCTAGAAACATACTTAGGAAAAAGTAACATATAGTAGATGTACAGAACTTAGTCCACTTGTCGACTATTCTGTAATAACACTACTAGCTGTAAGTGTACTTTTCATAGCAACAAATGGCTTATATATTCTTGTAGCCCAGGTTCTGCTGTTTAATTTGATGTGCAACATCATTATATTCTTTCATGATTAGTGCATTGTTTCACACTGTGTTTTGCTAAATCTTCTCCCTGGCCGCCGGCCCCTTTATAAGGTTAAATTGTAATGTGTCTATAACTTTCACATTGCCATACTTAATTATGTTATTAAGGCAAAAATCTCACTTCATATGTTGTGACGATATATCAAAGCTAAGAAGCAGGGGGTCAACAACCTCCCTAGCTGTGATAAAATACAACATACAACAGCTTGTTGTGAGCTGTTTTTTAATTACATAACATGCAATAAGAGTTGCATTTGAGATAATACAATCACTCACAAACACACTCGCTGAGAGGCCGAGATATAATGCGTCAGAATATTCTGTTCTTTCTTTATTAGCAACCATTCAGAGGAACAAAGCAACATAGAGAAACACTTTAATTAAGCATAACCTTTACAAACTATGGGCTAATAGTGAATTAAATAACAGGAAGTTACAACACTTAATAAGGTACAGTGAGGGTTGAATGATACCGAGGGGAGCGAAAACAAAAAAACAGCATTAACACCGTTTTACCTGGAAATACTGTACTATACAGCAAAGAGACTTCATTATTCACGTGCATTGATTGGAGGTAATTGTTTCCTTCATTCCCAGCATGTCTCAAAGGACTTTACAGGCCGTGTCTAAAAATCCAATCAATAAAATAATATAAAATGCAGCTAAATAAAACACAGTTAAACCAAACAAAGCATGAGGCACAGAATACGCGTGGCAAATTGGACAGAATTGATAGATTACTTATAAATTAATAGCATGAAAAATACATGTACAGCGTGAAATGATGGAACAATCAATACGAGTAGCAGTACGTACGCAGTGTGTTCCAGTTAGAGCAGCTGATATGTGAGCCCGCAACATACATGATGTGAGAATATGTGTTGGAGTTTAACGAGCCTGCAGATATGCAGTCATAAGTGGTGCGTGGGTGTGTGTGACAGAAATACATTCAGTTACAGGTGCGACCGCAGAAGTAAATAAGGAGCTTAACTGGTTATATATATATGTATATATGGACACTTAAAAACTCTAAGGTCAAAGAACCAAGAACAAATTTGTGGAAGACAACAATTATTGTCCATTATCACTAATCTTATCTGAATTTTGGATTATTTTACCATCATAAAAACAGCACAGAATGTAGTAAAAAGTTTTATATCGTGTGGAATAGTTAGCAGAGTTTCTAGAAATAACTTATACATATAGTAGATGTAAAGAACATACAGAGGTAGTGTCATTAGTATTAAAATGAATGCCATATATTATCTGATTTAATTATTTTATGTATAGCATTTTTACTTAACTACTTGATACTTAATTCAGTATAGTTTTGATTTGGAAGAACATGAGGTACAGTATGTAATCTTCTTTGCGTATACTGATATTTTTCTATTAAATATCAAAAATGCCCTGAAGGCTCACAATATATGGATGCTGTAAAAACTTTATTGATAAAGAAAACAAACCATTCCTGCAGCATGTTGTGCTTCTCTGTCTTTCTGTTCAGTAGAGTATGTTCCAATTATTTAAAACCAGTTGCTCAAAGAAAAGTTATTGTTCTATATTCATAGCAATTATAGTTAAAGCAACAGTTAGTATTAAATAAAAAATCCCCTTAAGACATGTTTTAAGACCTAAAGTACTCTGCTTGGATTCATTATTTGTGTCTGATACGGTTTTCCATGAAAAATGTCGTTAACAAGTGAAGCATTGAATTCAATTAAACATTAAATTAAGAACATCTGCTGCTTCTCCCTCATTGAAAATCCAATATCAATAAATATGCAAATATTTTTAATTTCAGAAGTTTAGGACAGTCTTACAAAGGTGCCACTTATGTTCTGTTATATGAATAATAACAATAAAGGTATTAAATATCTGATATATATATATATCTGTACCAGCAGCATTTTTAAGCTTTGTTCTAAATTCATCATCTCAGAAAATGATCCCACAGTCAACCACATATTGATTGCTTACCAAAATGAACAGAAGACACACAATGCGTTATCTGAATGTAAATCTATCATTTCAAAATAAACAAAAGAATGACAGCAGGTTTTGAAGCGGGTTCTGACGTCTTAAATTATCGATCCACATTGATGCTCTTGTGAGCTCATTGATGCTAAGTGTTGATTGTGATTCGATCCCTATCAGGGCTTCGTGTTGTCAGACTCTCCTCATGTGACTGAGAGATCCTGGCTGCTCCTTTCACTATTTAACAAATTAGATTTTTTGGAGTAATTAGATGAATGTCAGAGCTGATCTCCAGAGAAGACCCATTTCTCTACTAATAAAGATTTTCCTGCCAGTATTCGGGAAGTAGCTGGTGTTGACTTTTCATCCTGGCTGTGCCACCCACATCCGCCTCATCTTATCTACTTTTCTCTGTCTGTCTGACTGGATCCAGTGGACTTCTCACAGTTGATATTTAACGGCAAAGACGGCGACATCCAGACGTTACGTCATTAGCTGACACTTTAGGCTATTATTAAGCTGTCAAGTCATAGACTGATGGGAAGATGAAGGGATTTTTTTTTAGGTTCGAAAAGAAGTTGAGTACAATGAAAGTCACTGCTTTTTAACGTTTGTCTCTTCAACTGAAAGAAGATGAGTCAAAAGATTTCTGTTCCAATTCAGCCATATTTTACAATGTTTCCCCAATGAGGTAAATCCTCTAGTCAAGCAAGCATAGGGACGATTATTTCATTTATGTATCGGTCATGATACCATCAGTTATGGTCTCCTCTTATATCTTTTTGCCTTTCACCCCCTTTATATCATTTCTGTATCACTTCCAAAGAGAATATCTAATTGTGATTGGCCGTAGGGTGGGCATTATTTTCAGATAACTGCACATCTGCCAGGTAGAAGATGGTGGCAACATGGGTCCTTCTCCCAAGCCACATCCTCCAGCTCTTCCAAGCCTAGCCAGGTTATATATGTATACCTTCCAGTGTATTGTAGGACTCCCCTACATGTTTGGTGTCTCTGTAATACCTCAACAGAAAGAGCAGCCATTTTATTACAAGTTTCTTCTGAATGTGAGATAGGGTCGGACGATATGTATACATTTTCCCACCGTCCACCATCGGTTCAACATCCTGCGATTGACGATATATTCCCTAAGTTTTAGCTCGGAGTTCATCTGTTTGAGCAGTGAGTTCGCTATTTTCCACAAACTCATTTAGCTTCTTTAGTCTTGTAAATAAAAAATAAAAAAATAACTCAAAATGTCTACACAGGAAATATTCTTCCAACTATTGTCCTTCTGAAAGACAAAAATACAACCGTACTTCTGAATTCCAGTTACTAACTTGACACAACCCCAAACACACTTCACTCAAAGTCAACAGAAACAAAATCAAACTCACCAGAACTGTGTTGGGAAGTCTTTCCACCGTTCTAACAATCACCAACTCTGGTTTGGCCAAAATGAAACCTTTATTCACTGAGTTAGATGTGAACACATGCTGGCTCTAAACGCTGTAAACACCACGCTGTCTCTAGTTCTTTGGAGGCAGAACATTAAATTAGCAAAATGAAATGACCCCAATGTACCCAACCAATCGCACATAGCCGATACATTCGTCCAATCGACCACCTCTGATGTCCTAGAACTCTGCTCTCTCCCCCTGAGCTCAGACACTCTGTGAAGGAAACTCATTTCAGCCCCTTATATCCATTAGTTCGTTCTCTCTCAGCTCATGGCCACAGATGAAGATAAAAACAATTTTCAGAGCTTTCGCCTTCCCCGCCGCCTCTCTCTAGTCTACACCATGACAGTCCCGTTCGATGGCTGCATCATTTCACTTCATGGCAGATTCTACACCAATCAGTCTGTCAATATCACGCTCCATCTTACGCTCAGATGTCAACAAGACCCTGAGATACTTGAACTTCACTTGGAGAACCAACTCATTCCCCAATCGCAACCAAAAGCAACAATCCAACGTTTTCCGGCAGAAGGTTAGGAGGTCATAGTGAGGTAAAGACAAACATAAAAAACATTGTTGGCAAAAAGCTGAATTTTGGTTAGTGCGTCCTAGCACAAGCTTTCTCTGAAATATGAAGAACTAATACTTTTATGTTCATCATTGTAAAGTGCAAAATGCAATCTTTTACATGAAGCTCTGAAGTCTTTCTGCGTAGCTAGACTCTGTACCATTTGCTGTTACCTGATGATGATTTTTTTGGTATTGATTGTTACTTTAGGTTTCTTAAGGATGTTTTAAAGGTCTTCATCTGGGATTACTTCTTGCTTCTATCTCTGAATTTCTCAAACAAGCATCTACAACAGTGCATTAGTTCGATAGCCTCAAATCAAAACTCCAAGCATACCTCTCTTTATTCTGCCTTCATAGATTTTGAATCAAAAGATTGTTGACATTGTTACCGATTTGCACAGATGAAGAAGTGAAATTACCCTTATGTTCCTGATTTCCTGTAGAAAAAAAAAAAATCATAATCAATACAAGGCGGACGTTTGGCGGCCATCCAGCCACTTTAATGCAAACAAGTTGTTTTTTGTTTGTTTGTTAAAGACAGCATTCAGATGCCATTAGTGGATCTATACCTTAAGGGACACTGGCTTTAGAATCAAGTCTTGGCGGTATCTACTTGCTTTAATTTTTTCTTTTGTCGATTCCAATTCAATATCCCCCTTGGATATACTGCAAAAATGCAAATTGGACAAAATAATAGAAGAATTGGCTCCCGTGACCCTTCTGTAAATCTGGCACTAATCAGGCTGCATCCCTTCGACTGCCTTGTCCAAGTAAAAAAAAAACGCTATGACTGCGCCAAACTCAAAAACCTGCTGGTCAGACGTCCCGACACGACCTCTGTCAGGACAGCAGTCAGAAGAGTTGAGACAGCACAGAACATTAAACTCCTCTAATCCAGCTGTCTCTTTGATTGAAGGTTGTGTGCTGCAATGCCAGAGATCGAGACACAATCTCCATCCACATACTTTTCCATTTAGCGCCTCACTCAGCTCACTGGGGATATGTTACTTTTTTTGTAATCACTTTTCATTTCTATTACCTTAAAGGATAAAGCTGGCGTTATTCTTTATGTTTCATAATTGTCAACAAATTCCACAAAAAAACCAAATCAACAATAACTTTATTAAACCAACAGGTGTTCCTTTTGTATGCGGCGTATTCTTCTTCCAGTGTTGTCCAAAAACTATAAAACACATCAATTAGCCAAAATATTGCATTAATTCATTACGATGAATGGCACCATACTTTACTTTGAGTCTATCCCACATGTAAATACTCATGTGTGCACCAAATGTGTATTAATCCACGGCAGAAAGTAGTCCCCAACAAATGCATGTTTTGTTATTTTTTGTGCTTCTTTAAAACAAGAATTAAAAAACAATATTTGTGATTGATTTTTAAAGATTCATCATTTTAATTGCCGCAAATGGCTTTTGGGTTGAGTGCCGCAGATAGAAGAGGGGGGGTTATGAAAATTATAACCTCAGCCTAATCCTTTAAATCATCAATCCAGACTTCCAAGGACTTTCTTTTTAAGTGGTAATCAGTGAGATCCAATTATACATTTGGCACTACGCAGACACGCGTGTAGCATTATTGTCAAACCGTTTACTAAGATTTATTTTCCTTGATTATTTTCTTTGTTGATGAAGTTCCTAGTGGTGGCACTCTTTCTCTGTGTATCTGCGTATCACTGCCTATGCTAAGTACCAGGTTCATTAATTCTCTTTTTTTCCCACCACTATGATATGAAATGCTTCACAAACACAGGATTTTTTAAAATACATGTATTACCGTAGGTCAAAGGGGCATGTCAGTCCAAGGTCAAGCCTCGACACCTACAACCAAACCAGCTACAGGTTGGCTCATCCTTTTCTGTAGACGCTGATGGACAATATCACAGGATTTATATATTTTTTCATATGGAGATATTAAGCTGTTACTGTTTGTCCTCATTGTCACTTCCTCTGTTCCATCATTTCACTTTCACATCCCTTTACTCCCAAGCATACACACCCTCCCTCTCCCTGCTCTCTCTCTCTCCCTCTCTGCTTTAGTGTTTTGCTCCTCCTTGCTTCCCCGTAAACCCCCTCCCTCCTTCCCTCCCTCCCTCCAACACCCCCCTCATCTCTCTCTGCATTAAGCCGTGTTTGTCTCTGATCCTGGGAGCAGTGCTTATGGGAGCTTCTGAGACCAGTGTGAGCACTGCTGCTCTCCAGTCGCCTTCCCAGAACTGCAAGTGGAGGAGGAGGAGGAGGAGGAGGAGGAGGAGGAGGAGTGGGAAGGAGAAGGAGGGGGGAGTATCCCTAGGCAGGAGAAAAGGAAAAGAGAGAGAAAGTGAGAAGCAGCATGTCAGAGATGCAGTGAGAGTGATAATAAAAAAGGGAGGAATGAGAGAGAGAGAGAGAAACAAGAGAAGATGAGGACAGGAGAGAAAGATAGATTTTAAGAAAAAGCTAGTAGTGTAAAAAAAAAAAAAAAGAGAGAGAGAGAGAGAGAGGGTGGCACGGGGAGAGGAGCAAACGAGAGAGCGGATAGGGAGAGAGAGGGAGAGAGAGAGAGAGAGAGAGAGGAGAGAGAGAGAGGGAGAGAGAGGGAGGGAGGCGAACAACACTGCAGACACTCGCCCACTGTCACTGCTCCGCAGCCAGAGGACAGAGGCAGCGACGGCAGCGGGTGAAGCAGGACGCGATGGAGGAGGAGGACCGGACCGTCCCTCTGCAGCTCATCAGCCTCTCCTCTGGGACCAGCCTGTCCTGTTAGGGAGCAAACAAACCAACAAAAAAGAAAAAAGAGGAGAAAACTACTCTCTCTGTCCTTCACAAGACCAACTACTGGACCTGAACTCCTTCAGGACTGATAACACACACCTCATTATCTCTCTCTCTCTCTCTCTCTCTTACACTCACTCTCTCCTCACCCTCTCCAACTGAAGCACACTTCACTTCTTGTTGCCTTTTGGACTAGTGTTTTTTTTTTCTTTTTTTTTTTTCCTACACTGCCATTCACTGACCTCCTGAGCTGAGTGGATTTACTTTTCATCCTGTGGCGGACCATGGGGCGAGGGTGGAGGGGCGCAGCAGGGACCCTCGGAATAAGGACGGAGGGGGGCTGCTACCTCTTGGTGACATTGCTGCTGCTGTGCCGTGGCTTCTGGGAGGCTGCAGCGCAGACAGACGATGGCAAGTCTGTCTACTTCTGGGAAACAGGTACCCCGCTAAAACCACTAATTAGAGATTATATGTGATCCCTTGTTTTACATGTGGCACGTTCACAATCCGTGCGTGCTGCTATGTGGCACGTGACCCTCCCACACTCAAGGAGATCTGATCATGTGTGTGTGTGTGTCCTCGGTTCATCATTTGATGGAAAACGCACCCTGATTGGCGTGATAACTTTTAGATTGTCATTTCTTTGCAAATCAGTGCATCAGATGGTGCTGCCTGGTTTTAATAAGAGGAAATCAAATATTCTCGTGCAGAAAACAGACACACATTGTCACACGTTTAAGTCACCTGCACAAGTCTGCATCGCTTTCCAGATGACACACTTTGGTCCTCTCACACATTTTTGGGTTATTTTAGGTATATGAGCTCAACGCTGCCAAACTTCAAAGACGCATGCACTTGAAAGATGACCCAGAAAATCTACAGTAGGGCTTGTTCTCCTCACACTGGGTAGCATGTAGCATGTAGTACACATTTTTTTTTTTTTTTTTTTTTTTTTGAATGGATTACTTTCATCTCCCCTAGTCTCAGGTGATGCACCATTATTGAAACGTTGCTGCTGTGTGTTACAGCATGCGGATGATTGATAGGCACAACAGAGTGGAAAAGGGCTTTTGATGGTATTGATACACCATCAGCGTTGAATGAGCATGTGTGTGTGTGTGTGTGTGTGTGTGTGTGTGTGTGTGTGGGGGGGGTTGTGTGTTAAAAATCCATACATGTAGAATGTGTAGATTGATGGGCGGTGACTGTATTTCTTTGTGTGCTGGTGTGAGTGAAGCTGTGTTAAACTTGTCTATCAGAGGCAGAATCATGAGGAGTAATCTGAGTGTCACAGTGGGATCCATTGGGTTTCATCATCACTGTTGACAAGCCTACAGATGTTGCAGCGATTATTGCCGTGATGACTTTTAATGGACACTGAGTAAATAACTGTCAGGAGGGTTTTTTTTTAATAAACACTGGGAAGTCCTCAAAGGCACAAATGAAACCATTTGATTTAATCCTCAATTAGACAGAAAAGCTCAGGAGGTGAAGGCGTGTTTGTTTCTCACACATTTTTACCATAAATGTTATTTATCCCAACACCAGCGCCACTTCTCTCGTTAACCTCGACTCAAACACCCCCTCTCCTCCTCCTCTCCTCCCCTCTCCTCCTCTCCCGCCCCGCCTCGCCCAGCACCAGCTCCCAGTTGACGTATCCCCCACGACTCTCCTGTGGTTCTGCATCTTTAAAGAGGATGTAGCTGAGTAAGGAGATTAAAGGAGCGGGGATTTAACAACCCAGGAAAGGCAGCTCAGAGAACAGACATGAGAAAGAGAAAGGCAGAGCGAAACACTGCAGGCGGAGCGAGGGACTAACTTAACCTACATCCACCCTACTGTAGGTCATAGTGATTACGCCTCTCTCCCACACTACACCACCTTTTTTCCCACACTGTACATGTTCCTCAACTGGAAATGCTCGAGGCTCTGGGCTTTGAAATGTAATCCAGTGCTTGGAGTTTGTTCACTCTTTCCCAAATAAAAGGTAGAACATTGATTTCAGCCCTGGAGTCATCTTCTTTTTTTTTTTTTTCTACGCCTCTTTGATTTGACAATTGCCTGCAGAGTATTAAAGTCACATAGGGCAATTTAGGGCTTTGAATCCCAGTGCATTTCATCAAAAAACATTATCACTGTATGTTTGCACAAGATTTGCATACTTTAATTTCCAATCGAAGCTTGTTTTTTTTCTACAAAAAAAAGAACGCAAAATATGATGATATTTATGCACACTTGCAGAGTGTGCAGTGGAGGGAATATTCTTGTGGCAAGCAATGCTCTGATGTTTTGCATATTGATGAGTCTAGCTGAAATACAGCCCCTGTCTTGGAAACTGTGGGGAATTGGGCCCGCGTTGCTTTTATTGCCTTCTGTGAAAATATGATGTATCTGTTTTGGAAGGTGAGACAGTTCAGTTTTTTTTTTTTTTTTTTTTTTTTTTTTTTTTTTTTTTTTTTTTTGGGCTCTGAGAATTCTATTCAAATGAGGCAGATAGAGACAACAGGCTCTGCCAGACGCCGCAAGTGATATTTCTGAAGGTGGCAGTGAGGATAACTGGAGCAAAAAAGGAAAATGATTATAGCCACCGTGAGGAGGAGGAGGAGGAGGAGGGTGGTGATGATGATGATGATGATGATGATGATGGCGATAATGGCTTGCCACAGTTTTTTCCGGGGCCTTTGAGAGATTGCAGGGAGTTTGTCTCCCTCTCAGACGCTATTTTCACACCATTCTTTTCTTCTTCTTGTCTTCTTCCCCCTCAACTGTGCTCGTCTCCCTCTGCATCTCTTTCGCTCTCTCTCTCTCTCTCTCTCTCTCTCTCTCCCTGTCTGGGCGATCCAATTTTTGGGTTTCTGTTTAAAGATCTGCAGCTTTTTCCCGTTCAATGCAACGTTGAAATGTGCCAGAGCAGCCTCATCTGTCGCCGGTAGTGAGAAGTCTCCACACCAGGATGACAATAGATGTAAGAAACGTTGCTGCATCCTGCAAGATTCATGTGGAATATAGAACTGCTAAGTAGCACCTATGCAGAGGCACACACACACACACACACACACACACACACACACACACACACACACACACACACACACACACACACACACACACACACACACACACACACACACACACACACACGCAGCAGGTGCATCCTTCCCATTCTGGTACTGCGTGCGTGCTTCATTAGACGCTGTTGTTGGAGCGACAAGGTTGCCAGGTTTGAGCTGTCAAGACCTCACATGTGTGCCTGAGGACAAAGCAATTACAGGTGGCAGGGGAGGTGATGGTGTATTCAAGCAAGCACATACTGTAACATCTCCGTATGCCTGACTGTAAGTGAACCTCGTGCAGTTTTTCGTAGCCACGTGGGTTCATTTTTCCAGTTTGAATCAACAGGTGCCAAATCATTTATCGATGAGGGTTTCCTATATCTCGATCTGAGCGCGGTTTATCAACTCCCACCCCCACCCCCCTTTCTGAATGCGGAACCAGTAATCTCTCCTTGGATCCGGATTATCTCTCATTCAGATTACGTAGGAGTCACCTCCAGTCCCTGATCGAGCCAATCCCCTTTCTTCGCCATCTCGCCTCATGGGGTGAAGTCACACCTCTCAGCACATGTCCATCTGTAAGCCTTTAACGTCACCTGAGTCATGCACAGGCTGTCCAATTAATTGCTCAATCATATTTACCTATTAGGCACGTGCGTGTGTGGGTGGGTTTCTATGAGTGCACGCGGCGTCTTAACAGCTGGTCAAATTAGGCTTAAATCAATGATTTTCAGCCACCACATTGAGAGGGAACATTTTAAAACCATTTAAGACTTCACAAAGTTTAGACAGATAACAGCAAAGCAGTGACTGTGTGTTTCAAACAGGCTCTGATTTGACACCTGTTACACTCTCTTTACAAAGCAGTGACATTTAAACATTGGTGGAGTCGCTTCTTGACTATATTCTGATATTTTCTAATCATCTAAATGCACCTATCCAGTCCGGCTTTCATGTAGTGTGTTATATTTTTATTATTATTGCGTATTATTACGTCAGATGTCTTATGCATTTATGCTTTGGTTTTATTTGTACTTGTTTAATTCTTATTTATTAAGTTTGACTTCTTTTTGACTTTTTTTAAATGATCCTTTTATCCAGTGTTGTAATTTATTTATTACTTTTTCTTATATTCATTTGGTGTGCATTGGTCTCTTCATCTTCTCTCCACTTGTCATCTTGTCAATCATTTTTGAAGCACTTTACATTGCATTTGATTTGTTTGAAAGGTGCTTAAAAAAAAAACACAAAAAAATGTATATATCATGAATCTAAAACTTCAGCAATTGTACCCGTTGTTGATAGTCTGCATCTGCGAGTACATTTCCTGATAAGACATTTGTTGTTTTATCAGATGAGCTAATCAGCTGATTCAAGATAATTTAATCACAGCGCTGTGAGTCCACACATATGTGTCTGTTTGTGCGTACCTCCCCACATCTTTAATGACCTGTCACTTCCTGGCAGACAATGGAGGTTCAGTCCTGCAGCTTTCAGCGCTGCTGTGTGTCACCACGTCCAGCTGATGTCACCTTTCAATACGTGGGGTGACGGGGCGACTGGCTCTGACAGGCCATTGTTAGACGAGTACATTCCTCCCTTCAGGGATCCACTCGCGGTGAAGGATGTCAACCTCGCTGAGGATTGTTAGTGGCTAGTGGCCCGCAATCACCTGCTATTACAGCCGACACCAGTGAAGAGGCCATCCAGGAAACTGAGGGAGAACAGGGTGTGACGGGTTCACAAGTTCAATACAGCGAGCCGAGGTTTTTAATACGGCAAAAAGTGATTGAAGTAAGCAAATTATGCAAAAGTAGAGCCTTGAGATGGATCGAACACAAAAGCAAGGTCTCTCTCTTCCAAGTGGCTCGGACTAATTATGAGTAAATTTGCTTCACTTGCTTTATTTTCTGTTAAACAACCACATGGGGAATCTGAGATCGGTTAGTTTTGCCTAATCATCTAAATTTAAATTTTACATATAGTTTCTCATTCTATAAAAGGATGTTTTTGTCAACACACTTGATTGATTCGTGTCCTTAACTGACCCAACCACCATCCTCCCTCGTTGTTCAAGGTTTAACTCAGAATCTTCTCTCTGTGTGTACGCCCCCTAAATCCTTTTCTTTAAATAGCCGCGTGCTTATAGCTGAGTGCTGTCCGACAGCCTCGAAGGGATCCAGAAACAAAAACCCGTCTGAGAAGCTGCGGCTTTCATATATATACGGCAGGAATGTGACTGGGATCCTCCCATATGAGAACATCCCTCAGAGATTCCCCCGCCTCATTTTCGCGAGTGCATTACAACGTTAGCCACTCTGACCCTAATTAGCATAACACCTAAGGGCCAAACAAGAGCCGGGTAGGTAATTGGCCAGCCGCTGTTTAAATTCCTTAGCAACAGGCAACACATTTAGGCCATGCATATAAATTAAGACAATTTCCCTGGGATTTTCATTTTTCATTACACAGTATGCCAATGGGCCACTTTTTCATCATTTTAATTCAGTGCGCCTTTGTTTTTGTTTTTCGATTCTAGTTCAGTTGGAGTGGAAGTGGGGACTAATTGTGTCTGTTGTTTGTGCTTGGCCCAACAACCAGAGTCAAAGTGAACGCTCAGCAGCCCGTGGAGTTTTTTTCTCTGGAAGACAACGGTCCACCTCCGTGTGGCTTCAGCATCTTTCTGTCCGAAAAAGGAAGAAGGCTATTTTTCAAAGTTAGTCTTCTTTGTCTCAGTGGGGGGAAAAAAACAAGTGCGGCTCAAGCTCCAGCGGTCCAGCGGTCCAGCGGTTCAGCGTCGCCCCGGCTGAAATGGGCAACAGCGAACCATGACGTTGCACTTGATTTTATAAGCACTCGCAGCACAGTACGTCACGTTTGACCCAGATTGATCCGTTTTGTGGCTTTAGAGATATTAACCCGCCACTCTCCACTCCAGACCGCCGCTGGGTTTTTATTGAAATAGCCAATCCATCCAGGAGGGGAGAAAAAAAGGCCAAAGAGATGCCAGAGTTTGTTTAATCTAAATGGCAGAGCTTACACTAAAACCTGGCTATGACTGATATAGGAGGGATGGCAGGATTAGAGATTACACTTCATCCAAAAAACTTTATTTAGAGTGACATAAGAGGATTTCCCGCTGCCTTATTCCGCCATATTCAAATGGCTCATAACATGTTTCAGATGGGGCACTGCTGTGTCGTCCAGCTACACCACCACTGCGCTTTGTGGATGGTGGTGACGTGGTGAGTAAGCAGATCAGTGATAGATTTATGTTGTGCAGGGGATGTTTTTTTCCCCCCCCGATTATCAGCCTTGACCTGGTATATCAAAGTGACACGAGCTGCTGTAAAAAGATTAGTTTATGATAGAAAAATCTGACCTACTCATTTTCTATTTTCAGTAAATGTCCATTAATCCAGCTTAATTTTTTCAACATCACAGTTCACATTTAGTCATCCCTTTACCTCCACACTATGTGAAACCGACAATGTGGATTGGCTTAAGGGTGATAGGTGCCTTGCTCAAGGGCAGTTTGAGGCTAGTGGCTGTTTTTCATTCATGTCCCCTCCTGTACTATCCCAGTCTTCTCTTAAACTAAACGGCAGGCTTGTGTTTTTCTGCTTGCCCAGCGGTCACATCCCTGCGGTGTCTCTTAACAAACGAGAACTCAAATCAGCACTCAGCCACAAGTTGAAAGACAAACAACAAATCCTGTGCCTATTTTGAGGGAAACCAAGTTCTTTAGTGGTCAGGGCGTGGTATTCAAAGCAGGTCCTTTACTCCCACGGGAGGTAACGAGGCGGCTCCACTGGGCTGAAAGCAAAAGCGCCTTCATTGATGAAAGCAGTGACATTTAGAGGCTGTGCTGCCTCCGCCGATGCTGCTCTAATAAAGCCGTGGAGATGGAGGAGGCTCAGGAGTAAATATCCTCCTGTCCATTCAGCGGCCCTGTCGTTAATCCTTCATCTCTCCCACTGGCCATCAATCGTTTTTTTCCTCGCTCGCATGGTAGACACGGGCATATTTTTACGGTCTCCTGAACATAAAAGCTTCTTGTCTCGCAGTAGTTTTTTGGTGTTGTTGCTTTGCTGTCTTGTGTGTAAGCTGATGTAGGAAAAGGAATGATATGCAAAGCACTGATCGCTGTGTGGCAAGAAGATTAATTCATCATCAGATCATGTGATGAACTGTAAACACAAACTGCTATAATCCATGTGTGCTTAAGGAATCATATATCAAAGCTATTAAAATTTCACTGAATATCGTGAGGCCGTTAGGTTAGAATATTGAGCCGCTGCTGGTTTGAATCTTATATAACCACATTGCTTTTTGTTATTAGAAGTCACATTGCACTGCTGCAGTTTTGACCCCGTTCCTGAATGATTTTCGGCTTGTTTTCGGGCCGTGCATTTTTGGTTCGTTGAGTAAAAATGGTGCAGTAATTTTCTCAGAGTGCCCCTAAGCAACAGTGACAGGACGGCGGCTTTAGGTAATTGTTTGTGACGGTATTTGCCAATCCCTGATTTGATGGTGTTTTTCTGTGGAATAACACTGACCCCCGGGTCTTCTGACTTTGTACTTGTTTCACTTTGTTTTTTTGTTGCAGTAGAAGAGTGATTAACAAGACTAAGAGTCTAAAGCCATGCTAGCAGCTCCGTTTTAGACTGAACAGCTGTGCTTTAAGCTAAACGCTAACATCAACATGCTAGCATGCTCACAATGACGATATTCAACTGTTTAACAGGTATATGCTAATCAGCACTAACTGACGTAGTACAGCTGAGGCTAGAGAATTTAAGTATAATGTTAAAGGTTCTCTATAACATATTAAGAGTAATAATATAGCATCAAACATCAGTTTGCTATGTGAAGATAGAGAATGAAATCGCTCTCCCTTTGTGTGTTGTAATCTGAGCTTCTCTGTGCTCTGTTGACAAAGAGCCTTTTAGTGCATGTTCGTGCATGTGAGCGTACCAAAGTAGATAGCTAATCGCCTCATACGGCGGTTACAGCTGATAACGTCCTCAATTGGGACGCTGTTATCGACTGTTAGCACCCTCTGGTGCTGTTAGATCTGTCTGCACTGTTGCTGCTGTTTGCGCTGTTATCACGGTTTGCACTGTTAGCTGCGAGTTGAGAACGGTGTGTCGAGGCAATGGATATGCTCTTGATCTCGAAATCTAGCATCTTTAAAATATCAGACTAGTAAAACGTTTTGACCGAAAGATGGACATGTATAAAAAGTATGAAATTAAATTATATCATTGGTGGAACATAAATGTCCTAAGTATCATATCAGTCCAAATGTTTATTGCAAGTCATCCATTGGTTGTCGAGATAATTTCACTCAGAAACACAAATGTAAACCTGATGGTTGGGCATCAGGATCTGGACACCATGAATGTGTGTACAACATTTCACGGCAAGCCATCTGTAGAACGGCGCTGTTAGCATGACTCAACATATGGACAGATAGAAAGTGACATTTGTGTAAAGGTACATCGACAGTGCAAGACATCGTAATGTTTCCTACAGTTGTTATTTTCACTTATTAGTTCATCTATTATCACATATGTTACCCATTACTCTCTGTGGAGCTAACCTTCACACTAAAAAGGCAGTGCTTATTACTCACAGTTTCAAGATTTCAAACTGATGTTAAAAGTCAAGAAGGTAGTAAATCCTTCAATTATACCTCTTGATTGATGCTTTTGACCTCATTTGCATTCAGGCTGTTACACGTACTCTGTATCCTTGAAACTGCTGCTGTAATCTGTCTGCATTTCAAGTCTTTAAAACACTCCACCATAATAAAAGTCCACATGGCAACGGAAATTGGGAAAAGGTGACTAATGTGAGCACTTTAAAATGCATAGAAAAGAGAGTGCGCACTTTTTCATTTGAGCCCTAACAACAGCATTAAAGGTCTGAAATATAGAATCAAGGAGGAAGGGAGAGGAAGCTTACACATCGAGGCTGAGTAAGAACAGCCCACACTGCTTAGACACTATCAACATGATGAACCAGAAACACTGTATATAATGGTACCGGGAAAGAGAGAGTGATAGAGCGGCTGGCTAATCACCAGTGACCAGCCCTTAGATTAGAGGGAGGGCAGCAGATGGCCCCAGGCTGGACAGGACTGACCGTGTGTTAGTATTTCAGTAGGTTGATCTGACTTACTAACTCCTCACACCTACAGCAGTGAGGCCTGGTGTGTGTGGAATATATGTCAGTGGTCAATTCCCAACCAGAGTTTTTTGATGAATCTATTGATTGTTTGGTGTATACAAATATAGAGCCTGAGGTTTAGAGTTAAAAGTCATTGTTTCTTTTCAGACCAACAGTCTAAAACATGAATATATTTCATTTATATGGATGTAACAAAGAGAAAAGCACAACTTTGACCACTTTCAACCTCTTCCATTTTGTTGTTTTTCACATTAACAGAGCCAGGGCTGCGTACAAACACCAGATTCTTTTTTTCCAGCGCACACATAGAACAGAGCGTAAGAAGATAATCATTGAAGGACAGATAATTGGATTAGAATTTCTGACTCAAACTTTGAACCAGTCAATTACCAACTCTGCTGCTAATCAGTCGACGAAGGTAAGCCAGCTACTTTAGCTTTAACTTTGCTTCCTTGTGATATGTGACACCACTTTTCTTTTCAGTTAGTTATTACAACAGTTGGCAGGCTGTCTACAAAGTCTGTGCAAAGTGTTCAAATTAAAGATTTCACTGCTGGTTGATTTGGCGACACCTGTGGTAAATATCGGAAATAGCAAGTTTGTTTTACGACAATAGATCCGGTTCGAACCAGGCGGCAACCTCCGTGTCTGAAAAGTGAAGCCAATGAGGAAGTGCTTTGAACTTGTATTCTTTCAAATGGCCATCAGGGGGCGACTCCTCCGGTTGCAAAAATAAGTAAGATTGTATAGAAGTAAAAGAAAAAGAGAAAAATTACTTC